>NW_025335268.1:17219333-17401793 GCF_004798865.1 Varanus komodoensis | reverse complement strand
TTTTATTTAAACATCATTTTAATTGTTAAAACATATGATCTGACCAGGGCAACTTCTTCTTCCTTCTCTTTTCTCCTCCTATATTATTTATTTACTTATTTTATACTGATAATTTTAATTTTATATTATTATGTTTGTAACTCAGTGTATTTTTTGTATTTTTGTATTTAATGGTAATTTATTATGTTCTATTCTATTTCAATGTATTTTATTGTGTTGTAAGCCGCCCTGAGGCTTCGGCAAGGGGCGGTATAGAAATGTAATAATAATAATAATAATAATAATAATAATAATAATAATAATAATAATAATAATAATAATGGGAATTAAGGTTCAGAAGTTGCAGATCCCTGCCCTAGGCCTTCAGCTTATTCCAGCCAGTCTGACTGTTGGACCCTCCAGTATACAAAGGCTCGTAAGATGACCTTCACTTGCAGTATGTCTTTCTGAGCACTGGCTCGTTCTTATATCCTTCAGTCCTGTCTTCTGGTTGGTCTTTCCCTTTTGATTCCCTCTTGGTTTTGAGTTTTAGTTCACGGCTCCTCCCTCAAACAGTTACTCACAGCCCACCCATGGCACTTATACAGAAAAGCTCTTCAAGTTTGTAATTTCTGCAGTCAGGAAAACAGTTTTCAGATGAAAAGGTTTAAGTTCAAGGAATAGAAACACAAAAAGGAACACTTACCAAACAGGATTAAAAAGAAAGGCATCTACCACACCTGTATATTTAATCTATGCAAGTCCTGCCTGTACTTGATGGATGCTGTGATAGCTTCCTTGAAAAAGTTTCATTTTTCTTGCATAGTGAAAATGGTGCACGCATACATGGAAATAGTCTGCCTCATCTTCTGCTAATAGATGGAGACTGGTTTGAAGTTTTTAAAATCCAATTTTAAAAATCGACTTGAGAGACAGCCTATGCAAATAGGACATTACCTGGTTATGCATGTAGCACTCTCTACTTGGATCTCATTTTCTTATGGCTAGGTAAGTTCCTGCTCATGTGTCAGCAGGAAATCTTAAGATCTCTAGCAACTCTACCGGAATTTTTGTGAAAATTAATGGTTCAGGTATCTTTAAGAGTAGCCTCCAGTGAGAGAGTTATCTGTGGAGAGATGAGTCCAGAAGGCTAGAAAGGAATCTCATAGTAAGAAGATCTGTCTGTGAATAGGGCAGTTTCCAGAAGGAAGGCTTAGTTTATACTCGAGAAGAAGAACATTTGCTATGTTCCTAAAATAAATTACTGTCCTTGCTGAAAATTCTGTTCTCTCTGCTCTGACTGAGCTGCTGGAGTAGGTCAAAAAGCTACATAACACATCTCCCCTTAATGCAATTTTTCCTGAGCAAAAACTCAATCAGGTGCTGCTTGGGAAAGGGAACCATAGGTGCCTGAAGCCATTTGTCACTCTGACAGAGTTCATTTGCATTGCCCACAAGGTGTCATTAAACCTGCTGGGTAATAAATATGGCTGTAGTTAAAAACATGCTGTAAAGTGATATACCAGATTATAAGGCATCATGGCCTCTAACACATCACAAAATGTAATTACCTTGATCTTAAACACATTTACTTGACTCATTTCCAGAACTGTGGGCTTGTCATGTTTTATACTAACGGAGAAACGGCATGGTGTAGCTAGAATTAAGCCAAAGAAGAGTTTAGTTTGATTGTGTTTGCTGTGGGCTCACTGGTGTTTTCTGCAAACACTGCTGTTCTCTTGCATCCAGGGAAAATAAGGAAGCACCACCTGTTCTCGAAGCATCTCCTTAAATAAAGATTTTAGGAACTGTCACTCCACCAAAAATGAGTAACAATTGAAGATCTCTTTCCCAGAAGAAGAATAAATCCTGATAGTCATGGATAATCACCTGAATACAGGGGGGAAAGTTAAGGTTATTCCCAAGAAACATATGCAGGGTAGTGGCCAATTTGTATTACCTTCTAATAGCTTCTAATATTATTTGTTTAAGGTTTTACAGACCATTCTCTCAGCACATACAGTTTACAAATAGTTATTTCATCTGATGTGGGACACCAGCTATTATAATGAATGGCAGTGGTATGCTTATATTCTGGCTTGTGATACTCCTTGATCCTGTAGAGGATCGGCAATTAGTTCGAAGCCTCCAGTTCCTCCAGTCTTAGGAGGCTGAATTCTTCTCCTCTTCTTTGCCTGGATTAACTATTTCTATTAGGGATGCAAGATGTGCAATTGCTGTTTTTCCAACCTGAATCTGAGTTAAGACATTCCTACAATAGATTCAGGTCTCAGGTTTGTGGGGAGGTAACTTCTAGCACAGCTTTGCTTAAGATCGTAGCTGTCTTCGCTACCCGAAATGTCAAACCATATCAGCTCATTTTCAAGGTAAATAGCCGTGCTTCCCTTACTGTCCCTTTCCCTACCTTTCACCCTGTTCTATTGTGTGTTTCTGCATGTTGTAGAAACACCATACAATTGACAGGCGGGGTCCCCCAGGGCTCTATCCTGGGGCCAATCCTGTTTAATCTTTTCATAAATGACATGGAAGAAGGGGTGAACAGTCTGCTGATCAAATTTGCAGACACTAAAACTGGAGCAGTAGCCACAACTGAGGAGCAGGTACGGACTGTGGATCTGGATGGACTATGAAAGTAGGCAGGAGACAACAGGATGGCGTTCAATGTGGATAAGTGCAAGGTCTTGCACTTGGGGCACAGGAATATGTGTCATAAGTACAGGTCAGGTAACAAGGTCAGGTGCAGGTCAGGTGACAAGTGGCTGGAGAGCAGCACTTGTGAAAGGGACCTCGGGGTACTGGTTGACTGCAGGCTAAACATGAGTCAGTAGTGTGATGCAGTGGTCAAGAGGGCAAACGCCACCCTTGGTTGCATAGCCAGAAGTGTGGCTTCTAGATCGAGAGAAGTATTACTACCACTCTATACGACTCTGGTGCACCCGCAACTGGAGTATTGTGCTCAGTTTTGGGCCCCTCATTACAGAAAGGATATAGCGAGGTTGGAGTCAGTGCAGCGTAGGGCCACAAGGTTGGTGGCCATTTTGCAGGGGATGGGGTATGAGGCGAGACTGAGGGAACTGGGTCTCTTCAGCCTGGAGGAGACTCAGAGGGGATATGTTGGCAACATACAGGTATGTGAGGGGATGTCACACGGAGATGGGTAGAGACCTGTTCTCCCCTGCAGAGGAAGGCAGGACGTGCTCCAACGGAGCAAAGCTCAGGGAGCCAAGGTTCCATTTGGATGCCAGGAAGCATTTCCTGACAGTTAGGACCCCGAGGGTGTGGAATGGGCTTCCACGAGAGGTCGTTGAGGCCCCATTGGTGAGGGTGTTCAAAGACAGGCTGGACATGCACATGGTGGGCATGTCGTGAGTGGAGCTCGCTGGTGCCGGAGGTCAGACTAGATGGCCCGGGAGGCTCCTTCTGACTCGCTCTGTTTCTATTACAGGCAAGCAGTATAAACATTAGTAATGTTCATAAACTATTGTTACTAAAACTGAATGTTGAATATTGTGTGTTTGGAATAAGGAGCAAACTTTTAAAACTAAATGATGTTGGCTTAAAATGCCCTAGAGTTTTAGAAATGACCTTATATTTGAGGACAGGAGGAGACATTTTGATGCATGCTTATGCAGAAGTAAGCGCTACTTAGTTCACTGTGGTCTATTCCAAGTGGTCTTTGGGACTAAACCCAAAGGGTGTTTTCACAAGCAAGGCTAAATACATGATTAAAGTACATGATCTATGATTGTTATAGATGCAGGATACTAGATACAGAGCCAATATAAATTCAGTTGTACTTCAGCCAATGATTTATATCCAAATTTCAGGTAAAGGACTAACAAAAGCCTATTTAAACATGTCTTGTGACATGGCCCAAAACTTGTTGGTCAGATGTTCTAGCCAACTACACACAGTAGGGAAAGCTTCAAGAGGACGGGAATGATTCCCCCTTCAATCAGTGCTAAAACATTTATACTCCATTAATTTTATTGCAGTTATCTATTGCTTATGTCACCGGAAATTGTGCTCTTTTAACAGTAAGAAAATAGCAACAATAGCAAAATTAATCATTCTAACAGTCCAGCTCTGAGAAACATGCAGGCCAGTTGTGCAAACAGAAAACTATCTGGAGGGAAAATTCTGTTTTACTGAAAATCATGCACATTTCAAGGAACATCTATTCATCATAGGAAAGAACCAATGTACTTGTCTCTGTATGAACCAAACATTACGAAATCCATTTGTACTTGGCTTTCATTCTAATACTTTCCTTCCAGCTTTCCTTTTACACTAGTTGTTCCTATACTGTTAAGTTATTTTATATACATACAATTCTCTTGGTAAAAGTGTTCAGTGCAAATGATTGTTTCATTTATTGACAACGCTTTTGGCTGGGTAATCATATGTAGAATTATTTAAAAGGTACATACAAGAACCTTTTGAGATTCTTTTATTTCGTGGCTATTGCATTATGTTTCTGCTATATTTTGCTGGTTCACACCTAAACTCTAACCAAGATTTGATGCTACATGATGAGCCTTATAGTGGCATAGTCCCTTTTTGCCCTTTTCTCCGCTTTCACCACACTTAATTAATTTCTTCTTGGTTTGTAGCCAGTCATAATATACCATTATATATGATCCAGAAAATTGTGTTTTGTGCATGTCCTGCAAATCAGGAAGTAGGGTTTCTGGTTCAGATGTAATGGCAAACTATGGTCTTACATAAACCCAGAAATAACTCAAAATCAGCAGTTCACATTTGGAAACTAGGAGTGTGCAAGTACAGGGTTTATTCCCATAATGCAAAGCTGTAACTTGGAGCTGCACGTGAAGCAGCCCAGTGTTCTTTGTATTTTGTTATTAGTGTTGTTTTATTTTTTTGAAAATAAAAAATATTTTTTGGAAAAGTGACAGTACAGAACATTGTTCTCTTAAATTTGACATTTCAACACTCTGACCTTGCATTAGACAGTAAGGGGTTTCTATCAATGCAACAGCATCTGCTGCCTTCAGAATTTATATCTATCTTAGTGTGTGTCTATCTCACTTGAATTCAGAGTATTCTACCTACATTAGTTCAGTGATCTTTGCCACAGGTAGGTCAGTATTTTAAACTCATACTGGGGACAGAATATTGAGGTTGAGGAGTATAGTGGATTGCCTATGAAGTTCATAACAAGTGCAAGATCTGAACCAAGGACTTTGCAATTCAGCACTTTGTCTTCTAGCTGTATCCACTGCACAGAACCCAGGGACATTCTAAACTTGACTGCAAATACACATTATATTTGCTTCATAGATTACTTAATGGCTTGAGGGTAAAAGGACCACACCAAAAAAGTTGCCTGGTGGGGCCATTAAGTATCCCATTGACTAACAGTATGGTTGTTTTATTTTACTTACTTTATTTACTGGGTGGCTCTCCTGACAAATGGAACAAAAGGCTAATTTGCCAAACATAAAGACCCTATTAAGATGCAGCAAAGTGGTCACATTTTAGCATTTTAAAAATTTTGGCTCAGAAAACAGAGAAAACAGCAACCTTAGACATTGATCCGACTTTTACTTATGGAAAGCCTCCAATTCCAAGTTTAACTAACAGAATGTAAGGTTCAGTTCAATGGGAATGCCTGTAACTCTCCAGGCTCCAAACATGCAGAGTGGAAGCAGCACAGAGACAAAGCAGGTAGATATGGCTGATCTTGGCTGTCTAACTGTGGCATGTCAGATCAGGAGGAAAGGATGTTGAGGAGCAGCCAGAATATGGCCTATCTTGGCAGCACTGATATCCTCTTTTCCATGTTCCCTAAGCCATTCCCCAAAGCTGCTTTGATGACTTCCAAGAGGCAGTGTGAATCTTTTCTGCACTGGCTGCAACGGGTGGGGAGAAGAATCTGAACACAGATCTAGTGTCGGAGCTCTTTTCTAACGTTAGACCTTAGAAAGTGAAAAATCCTATGGCTCTTTGGGTGTTGTCTGGGGGCCAAAGGATTGCTCTGTTAATTAGCCAATATAAGCAAGGATTCAGACAGAGTGATCAAATTTGTCATTTCTGGCCTTGAAATTAATGAGCAGTGGATCTGCTCATGATCAATGGAATTGAGGCATGGCAAACTTAATTTTCAAGAAAAAAACATACTATGTGATTTTTTCCAGAAGTTAGGTGTTGCCCAGTGAGAGAGACAACCATAGGATCTCTTGCATTAGAAATGCTGTCTGTTGTAAATACTGTTTTGATTTGTTCCCTTCTAGAGGATTATGCCCAGTTGTGTAACATTCCAGTTCCTGGATCTCGGAGGCCATATGGACAAGATGCGTTGGTTGACTTAGAGGAAGAACGCTACACTCCAGAAGCTAACCCATACTTTGTGGAAGACCGTAAGTGACCTTTACTTCATAATATGGAGAAACCATAAATTGGATTCTCCCTTGTATTAAAAAATGCCCACTAGTTCAGATTCTAACATTTTCATTTGCTCTGCTTACGTGTTGTGGTATTGTTTTGTGTTTCCTGACAGATGTTCTTATCAGAATACAAGAAAAACATGTTGTAATAGACCATTGATTCATCTGATCTAGCACTCTGTTCACATGGTGACAAACCAGCTGCCCACAGGATCCTTGAACAGAATGGGTACAAGAATTCCACCTGCTCAAACTCCTCAGCAGCTGGTGTATGCAGACATGCTGCCTCTGAGAACAAACACAACACATAGTCAGCAAGGCTAGTGGCCCTTGCTAACCTTCTCCTCCATGAATTTGCCTGTTCTCCTTTGAAACCATCCAAATTGGTGGCCATCTACTTCCTGATATTTGAGTCAGGAGCTCCTATACAAGTTCAAGTGGACCCCACTGTTAAATTTACTGTGTGCTCTACTTCTGCATGTGTATAGGCCTGGGACAGAGCTGAGTAGAATCTGTCCGTCTAGCATTCATGGACTTCCTCTCATGGTCAGCCCAGTCTTAGAAAGCAAGTCAAGAGGAAGTCTGCAAATCCTTCTGGAACGAAAGTGGCACAGCTGGTGGGCTGCTTCTGTATCACTTGCAGCAGTACAAATAAAGGCTGCTGCACACAGCGCAAAAGAGGAACATTGCTTGCCCAGCATTTGTGTGGCATTCTGTTCCTGACTCAGGGCCACAACAAAATGGGCTGGGCATTCTCACCCCCAAGACAGATTCCTCACACATCCCTCCATGTGTGTATAACACTCACATGGGACTGGTTGATGAGTTTCATCCCAGTGTGACCTGTGGATGCTTAGGGCCATGCTGTGGTGGGTGATTTCACTGTCTTGCAACCACTGACTGCTTCCACATCACTTCTTCGTTGCAAATCAGTCCTGCCTTGGGCCTTTGTTGTTGTTGTTGTTGTTGTTGTTGCAACATTCAAACCTACAAACAACCCAAAGTTTTTAACCATGCTTTCTAATTGAGATAAATCTCTAGGTTGTTCATCTTTCAGCAACCCAGAGTTCTGGGTTCAGAGATGGAGGCAACAAACCAGGAACAGTTTCTCGGTTGTTTGCTAAACCAGATGCAAAGCAGAAGTTGCAAAGCAGTTTGCTTTATTCCTACTGCCCAGATTAATCATACATGAGTTTGCTGTGGGTATGCACGCACACACAAAAAATAGGCATCATGTGAGAACTGGGTCTGCCAACAGACAAATACCTGTGCACAGAAGTCTTCTCTAACCTGATGGCCTCAACATGTTTTGTTCCACATCCCCAGTCAGCTCCAGCCAGTGGTCAGGAACCTCAGGAGGTTACAGTCCAAGGCAGGTTTGGAGCATAAAAGGATGCTTGTGTTTTTCAGGACCATGAAAGTTGAATGTGCTACATTTTCAGCTCTTGAGATAGGTTGCAAGAAAGCAGGTGCCTGTGAGAAGAATGCCTTGATTTCAGGATGACAGGATCAGTGGGGAGGCTCAGATGTAGGCCCCAGAAGCACTGATGGGGGGCAGTGATGGCACTCGTGAAAGTTGACTGTGGAAGGCAAGCTGGGAAAGCATGTCATGAGATAGTGGAAGGTATTTTAGATATGAACCTTTCCTGCCCTTCCACATCACAACTGGCAGCTTTTCCATAGCTTTGTTCAGGTGTGTCTTCTGGGACTGTGCTACACAGGAAGTTTGGTTTTCTGAGCCACATGAAGCCCCCACATAATAGGTTGGCTCACTGGACAGGTACAGAGATTAAGGGTGGATCCATGTGCATTTCTAGACAGGAAAAAAGGCCTACAGCTTCCAGCATGCCCCAGCCAGATATGGGAGTTGTAGGCTTTTCTTTGTTTCTAAACTTGCAGCTTAAGATAACCATTCTTGAGATGCTTGGCCCCAGAAACATGGCCCTGCCTTTCACATACACTGAAAAGAGTATTTCTTTCAAAGTAGAGACGATGTACTTGGAAATAAACTCTTTCCCACAGTGCACAATTAACCTGTTGAATTTGTGGGCACAAAATGCAGCACGCACAGTCGTTGGACAAAAGGTTTAGGTAAATGCCTAACAAATAGTTTCAGTGATGATTTCAAGCCATAGGAGCCTGAAAAAGTACTTTGCATGTTCAAAATAACATTTTCTATATCTTGGAGAAGTTTTGTGGGGCATCTGAAGAGGGGTTCTGGATCTAAAGACAAAAAGAAGAGTCTTGTGTGAATCACGGGCCTGTTCTAGCGTGTCATTTGCTGCTGATGGAAGCTGCACTGTCTTCATCTATATGTGTTGAGAGGGCAGAAATGAATCGGAAGATTCCTTTCAAGATATTTTTAAATCCACCTTTTAGTTAATCCATTCCAGACTAGTCCGCAGCTTGGCTAGACAGAAAATAACTGGTAAGAGAAGAGGTAGGGGGTAAGCCTGCCACACTGGGACCTACTTGGGGAAGACACAGATTCTTTTATCTGGCCAGGGTCCTCTTTCCTTCCATTCACAACTTTGGACCCGACTGTGGAAGGAATGCTGTGTAAAGGAAGAGAAATGTTGCTTCTTTTTCCCACAAGGTATTTAGCAAGAAGTAGCAAGACTGGCATGTCCTATCAGTGAGGTACTAAAATACCTGGGCACTGAGCAAGCCTGTTGTTTATGCAACCACCTTGTGGATACACATGGCTTGATGATCCAGAGTGAGTGAATGCAAGTGCTCCATGATGCTGTTCCTATACACAAAGGATGCAAGAGGAAGTTATCATAATAAGGAGATAGAATTGGATGCAAAAGGTAGCATGAGGCATTTCAGATCTTTTAAAACATGTAAATAGTTCAGAGGAACAATATCACAAAAACTACAAATTTAAACAGGGTATATTTGAAGAAGTGGTGACTGTACCTTGCAAATTTTTAGTCTGAAGTCTGAAATAAGCAGTGCTCAACAACAACAAAAATTGTATTATTTGGGTTTATATGTATTTATTGGGTTTTGACTTGTTAGCCATCCAGAGACCTGCAACGTATTGGACAGGGTAAAAAATACCTAAATAAATAAAATAAAAAAGTGGTGATTCCAGCTGTGCTTTGCCTGTTATGTCCCTGTTTTGTTGGGTCACTTTCCCATTACATTTTGTTAACATGTCATATTGCATAAAAGAAAGCAAAAGAAAAATAAATAACGCTAAGCAGGACAAGAGGAATTGTAAAGTCTTTCATATATTTCATTCCCTTCAGTAGAAGCCAACCTAATGATTTCATCTCTGCTGAATGTTGAACAAACTCAGTCGACTTACACAAAGTTGCATAAGGTCCAGCCACTTCAGTGTCATATGATTTTAATTAAGCAGAACAGCTCTCTGAGCTCAACTATAGCTAAATGGTAACATTGTGCATGAAATACGGGAAGAAATGCTGGTGTAATCACCAGGGCAAAAGGGAATTTGTTACAGGGTGAGTGGGGGAATAAATACATTACCTGATGGTATCACAAGGCCGTTCAATAGAAATATGTCAGGCTGAGGCGGCTCTCTCTCCACTTTTCCAGCAAGTAGGGCCCTCAAAATGCCTTAGAAGTGGAAATAAATCCTTCTAGTCCATCATCTAAGGAGTCCTGGACAGGGGGATGAACCTGATGGCCTTACTGGCCCCTTCCAAGTTTATTATTCTGTGATTTTATGACTTGTTGCTGGTGCAGTGTCTCACCATGGTTTATGTGGGTATTTTGCAAGAAGCATAGAAGTCTCTCATTTATGCAGGAGATGTTCAAAAGCACCTTGCTCTTCTTTATCTAGCAGTGTTTTTCATCATTAACATCTTGTAGAACAGTATCACACAAGCTCACAGTCTAACTGAACACACCCATTCTTTTCATGTATTGTGGCAGTTAGGAATGGTCTTAGTATATTGCCTTAATGCAACACCATTCACTAAAATCATTTTTGTATTCTTATACTATAGTTTGCAGTTATTTTTACTTTGAAAAGAAATGCAGTGGTATTCATGCACAACCTAGAAGGATAAGTACATTCTCAGATACATTATTAATTTCTGTACCATTTACTTCACTAATCAGCTGCATATTTCTGTAATAGGTTTGTTTATCTTAAGCTGCACTATCTCTTGCTTATTAGATAAGGCTTATTCCACCAAAAGTGCCATCTTCTCCCTGAGAAATTAATAGGTTTGTCTTCACGGGTGCCCTAGAAATCACTGCCATTTCAGAGAAAAGAGCTCTCTTCAAAAATTATCTCTTTCTCGATAGCAAAATAATAACACAGAATTGATCTCTTTTTGTTTAGCCAGCAGACGCATCCCTTCAGTGTTTCCCCAGATATTCCTTGATTGTACTTGACTGCCATCTGCAGTTCTCTTTAATTATTGTTTCTAGAAATCACCTACCATTTTATAAATTATACTTCTGCTAGAACTATGTATTACAAAGAAAACATGCAGTGCCTTTAAACATGCCATTTCTTTTTAACTTCAGGAGTGTCTCATTAACATTTCTTTTTAGTCTGCACAAGTTTCTTCTTACTAACGTCAGCACTTCAGATATTTGTGCAAGTTTATCGGTGTACCTCAAGGATAACATCGCAGTTTGTGATTGGCCCTAGAGCAGTTATCAGTTTGTCTGACCAGGTGCAAATACAAGCTGGCCAGTACCAAAGGTCTTTATTTTAGGCTGAAGAAAGATGGATTAAGATATTTGTGATGTAATGAATTAAGTTCCTATAGTGCTTGAACGAGATCGCTTGTATTTTGTATCTTTTCTGCCCAGGTTTCCCAAACAGCTTTGAGGAGTTACAAGCAGAAGAATGTGGCATTCTGAATGGATGTGAAAACGGGCGCTGTGTAAGGGTTCAGGAAGGGTATACCTGTGACTGTTTTGATGGCTATCATCTGGACATGGCCAAAATGACATGTGTTGGTAAGAGTGTATTTCAATATTTTGTATTCTGACTGTTTGCATAGTTTGCCAGACATAGGAGAATGACAAGGCATCTCTGAATGTAGGCATCAGATATGTTAAGTGTTTCTGAACCCTGTGGTCCAGGAGGATATTCCACTGCTTATGACTCACTGAAATTAATGGGAATCCTGTAAGAGTACCTGATTGGTAGCTCATGCTCTTCTGAGCAAGGTTTACATAAAATGAAAGAGTGTTCTGGTGGATGGCACTACAAATACACAGGCAGCCAAACATTAATCTCCCACCCTGTTTACATGGCTGGGGACCCACTGCAACCCATCTTGTTGCCTTCCACCTTGTGGGGCACTTTTTAAATGTATTTGTGTGCAAGATGGAAGATCAGAAGAAGACAGAAAGTCTTTCGGTTTTGTACAGATTGAGAAGAAGGGCTAGTGGACAGGTCATCGCTGACTGTTCCTTCACAACATCTGCTGCTTTACCAACTGATTTTGCTTGCTTTTTCTTCCAGATGTGAATGAATGTGATGAACTGAACAACAGAATGTCTCTCTGCAAAAACGCCAAGTGCATTAACACTGAAGGATCATACAAGTGTTTGTGCCTCCCTGGTTTTGTCCCCTCAGACAAGCCCAACTACTGCACACCCCTGAACTCAGACACAGATAGTGAACTGGAGTAAGAGAAGCAGTGGCTGCCGTGTAACTTTAAGCCCATATACTCTGCACTGTATAAAGAAAAGGAAGAGAGAAGCATATTTAACTTGAGTCAAGGATACTCCTAATCCAGAGGTTGGATGCACATGGAAGAAAGCAATAAAACGTGTCTTCTTAAAAGTGAATGGTGATGGTTTAATATACATCATCTTCACCAAAGCAACAGACCAAAAGGACACATTTCCTGAATGGAAGAAGTAATTAAGTATACCGTGTGTTCATAAATAAAATTCATGAGAATAAGCAAAATGTGCTGTTATTTTGAACAGAATGGTGGATTTTGTTTCTGTTTTTCTTTTTTACTATTGCTTGGTTTATTTGGCATTTAATTAGTTGTGAAAATATTTTATAGTACTTTTTATTTAGCAGTTCTTTGCCTACAGTTCCTTTGGAAGCTTTTCCTCCTTTGATACAGATATTGTAATACAAGCAATTTTCTAACCGTGGTTATACACAAAATAATGCTCGTCTTTGTCTGGAACATTGGCCAGTGACTTTTTAAAAATTGCTCAACGTCTGCCCTGTGGAGCAGGTACTGTTCTTTAAAATAATGTACAGTTCATGGGGAGAGATCCTTTGTATTCATTTTGTATTCCATGTGGCCTTTTACTGCACTTAACATGCCTTAGAACCTGCCTTGCCAAGTTTCAAAGCTGCTAGAGGATGACCATTGGATATCTTTTGTAAACTGCAACAAAAGATCTGAGCTCCTGTTTGTATTGTAATGTGTAAATTGAACACAGATTGTGTACTGGTTACCCTAACATATTAAAGCTGTATATTAAAACTCAATAAAATCTACTGTTTTTTAGAAAAGAGATGTGTACTAGTTCTAAGACTTTCCCTCATTTCTTTCCATTTGTTTTTATTGCACTTAAGCTTGTGTTTCATAATGTAGATACTTATTCAGGACCAAAGCACATACCTTTTGTTTGCTCACAACACTTCCCAGACTGTGGCAAATTTAGCTGCTGTGTAGTTCTGTTGGGATTAAAAGGTGGGGTACATCTATTTTTAATAGAGAAATTTGCTTCACCTTCCACAAGGAAAAAGTTACATCTGTCACTGCACAATTGTAAGTGAGGCTGTTCTAGGCTATACAACCTCCATTTAATTAAACTGGTTTTCCTTCTGAATAGCATGGATAGGATTTCACAATATGTATTTGGACTTCATTTCAAATACATATATGCTTAGAGTTGCTACCCTGAGTGCTACACACACACATTAGGGGGTGGGGGGGAGGTAACCTTCTCTAGACTTCTTTTGACAAATCAATGCAAAGTCAAAATATGGATAGCAAAGAGCCTGGAATACTGGCCAATAGCTTTTAAAATGTGTTAAATGTCTGCTTTGCAGACCAAACTTTGTTTAAAGGATTAAAAAAGAGAGAGCAAGAAATTCTTTGTTTTGCATTCCACATGGCCTTTTACTGCACCGAACATACCTTAGACTCCAGGTTTCAAAATAGCTAACAGCTATTTTATTCCTGCTTGTATTATAACAGCAGACTATGATACTTGAGCTGAAAAAGGATACTGGTTCATATTAGGATTCCAGAACTACACCTAGATATACCCAAAAATCCATACAGAGAAGAGGCTATTTTTTTCTTTCTTATCAGGATTGCATTTATGATTAGTTTGGCCGGACGCAGTGGTGACAATGTTCCTATTATATACATGAATTCTGTTTAATCATTACTATTGGATGCTACTTTAAAGTATCTAAACATGAGCATAAGAACTGAAATCCTATGCATATCTATTCATTGGGTTGGTGGGACTTAACCCCACGTAAGTATATATAGGATTGCAGAGAAAAACAGTTTTATATAGAAGAACATGGAGCTAAATCTGATCATAATAAGGTTGATGTCTCAATAGGCATGTGTAGAGTTGTGCTGCATATCATATGTAAAGAAACTGGAAGACTGTGCCACAGTTTAACAAACTCTTACGAAGCCTGTTGAACTGTTGATTTTATACTGAATATTCTTGCCAACTTTTCAAAGTACTTATCTTGGATATCTTGGAGATTGTGGAAAATCTCCATAGAGATTGAGAATTTGGAAATTTAAATTGAGGCTTGCTATAAATATCTGCCAAACCCTGGCAGCCTCCCTAGATATTCTGGAGAAAGCTCAGCTACTTCTTACATCTCCCATGCCAGTCTCCCCAGTACCATCTAGCGGAAGCAGCGCATCTTGTGGCAACACTCTACTGAATATTTCATTGCCTCAGTCCAATTCATTAGCTGCCACTTGCTGGCATCAGGGAACCAATGGAGCTCATGGACAAGGCTTGGGTTGGCAGGTGCCCCACCTCCCTTTTAATTGCACATGAAATCTCTTTTGTGTGACTTCTGCACAGTACTGTAGTGTGAGAACAACACAGTCAGGAAAGATATATGGTATATTGCCAACTGCATCATTTCTGTTTGTATCATTATGGCAGGCATGCCATATGACTTTATCTCAAGGCCAAAATTGGACAAAAGTTGCCCAAAATACCAGCATATATTAGCTTGGAGCCTTTACGACCATTAACTAAGCCTTACAAGGAGTATTTCAACCTTTTGGAATAGGGGAGAGTCATGGGCAACTGCCAAATGATTGACAGCCAGGGAGGAGGGACCATGATCAGGGGGAGGGGCAGGGCTCTCCAGGAAATCCCAGAGGGTCAGCACTCCTATACCATGGAATGCAGGGATCACATGATCAAAATGTTCTGCCATTTCCATGTTATTTTCCTCCCTGTGCAAAAGTAGCTGATTTGAACAAGAAGTTCTAGCATAGCTTTCTCACTGACGTGTTAATTTTTGGGTTTTTTTTAATCTGTAGTTGAGTTTGGCTGAGAAATGGTGGTTGACCGTTTGTTACCCTCTGCTTGTTGCAGGAAGGGAAGGATACTGTTGGAGACACTCCACCTGTCCAGGTGGTGAGAAGTCCCAAGCCACAGTACCCACCAGGGCCTTACTGGTGTTTTGCAGTATTTCTGTTTACTTACAGATACACGAGTTGAGAGCAGGTAGAGGGAGCCATGGCTTAAAACACTGGTCCCACATCAGCTATACAGGGAGCCAACCAGCACCCTAAAAAGCTGTCAACCAATATTCAAAACTTGAGGTCACCCGCTCTGACTGAAAGTTCAAACTTCACACTCTGCTTTTGTTTCTTTGCATAGAGAAAGGAAGCCTTAGGTGGAGAAGAGAGAGGTGCCTGCCCCCATCGCTTGCTAGTTTTCCCTTTTCCAAACAGGATTCTGTGTGGGAATCAATGGGAAATACTATTCTCAGGTGACAAAGGATGTGCCCAACCATACCTGGCCCCAGTAGCCCTCTTTTATCCAAAATACAATTTCAAAACAATACAGATATGAGCAATCTCCCTCCATCTAAGCAAAATGTTTTTGGAAAAGGGGTGCGGGGTACTCCTCAAGAACAGAAACATTTGGAAGCAACAGAAGGGGAAATTAAAAATAATGTATATTACCACAATATCAGAAATGTGATGCTTCAAAAAGCCAGGCTAGAAGTGATATGGGAGCTCATGATCTCTTGTAGTTACACTTAGAGTTCAAACAGCCTGGGTGGAGGAGACCTGAATTGTACTGGGACTGTGGCAGTAGGAAAGGGGAGTTTACGGCCCTTGCTCCATGCCATCTTCCTGAACAAGATCCCCCAAGCTCCTATTTTAGTCTAGGAAGCAAAAGGTAGTTATTTTGGAATCTTTCTTTTTCCATGAGGGGCAAATAGGGGTGTGGGTGGTAGCGGCAATGATTAAAGCCCCACATTTCACCCACATTACAGCCACAATCCAAGTTTGACCACTACACCTGTTGCACCTGTTTTAAAAACCTGCAGGATCCTGTTTGTGGATTTCATGCATCACATATAATTTGCCCTACAAGCAGCTTCATCTCTAGCTGGTAGCTAAGGTTATTTGCACAACCCTGGGGTGAAATCATTAGAAGCCTTGGTCCTCCATGTTTCTGTTTTGATTATGCAAGAGATTTAGGCAGGTTAAACCAACAGGGGATCTTCCCTTGGTACTGTAGAGATGGGATGCCCTAGGAACCTCTCGCAGAAAATTATGAACTGTTCAATGAACTGTAATTGCTAGGATTCTTGAGGAGAAAGCCATGGCAACCAAACTAGACAACCAGTTAATGGGCTTCTCTGCATGAGCATTTTAATCTGCCTGTTTACTGAAGCTCCTGCTTCCAGATTCCCTGTGGGATTAAGATCACAGTGGCACTGCAGTATAGCAGCACTGCGGAAATACATGTGCTCCTCCTGGTGTGGTTTCCAGATAATCAACACCTCTGTACTAGGCATTTATTGTGCACTCCGAATTTCTTATTCACGGTAGATCACAGTGTTTGACATGATGTTATCATCCTCCAGTTTGTTCCCCTTGCTTTCCAATAATTTCTGCAGCTTGTTTTTAGAGCAAGGAATGTGTAGTATTATCTGGAAACAGAAGAATGAACCAGAAGTACCGCAGCTCTGCTACACTACTCTGCCACCTTGTGGTTATGTAATGGAGCCTCCAGAAAGACAAAAATCTCTGCAGGGGCAGAGAAACATATATAAAGGCATTGATCTTAATCCCTCAAAGAATCTAGAAGCAGAAGCTTTAGTAAAGTGGTGGGTTAAAAGCTTCACATGGAAAAGTCTAACACTGGACTGTCCTCCATTCAAAAAGACCCTGCAGAAATTGTTGTATAGCACCAAAGGGTCCTTGGAGGATGACAATCTTGTGCAAAGTGGCCACAAACTATCATGAAGGAGGCATCAAGAGTGCAGAATAAACGCTTTGTGCAGCAAAGCCATACACAACAGTTTTTATGCTACCAATGGCTTTTTAGCAGATGAGGTGCTACATAAATCTTAATAATAAACATATATTAATGGAAGATAGACATAAATTCCATTCTTCCTATGACATTGTACTTTTGGCTGTTACATATGACTGTTATTGGTGTCTATATCATCATCATCGTCATCAAATAAACACCACATCACACCTGAAAGGAGGACACATGGAAGAGGACTTGTATTTGCATCACATCCTCTCCACTCCCCCGACCAAAGGTCAATACAACATGGAATGAAAATATGACAATGGATTGTATAACGTGTCCGCCACCCCTTCACAAGCCCCTTGTAGTGATATTTGCAAAACAATAGCCAGGGTTTTTTCCCCTCTCACGCCTCCAAATTGTTCTCTAGCCAGCTGGAAAGGTGACCTAATGTGAGAGACACAGCTGGAAAAAAGCAGAGTACTGGGTTGATTACTTTTCCAGCCTTTATAGTTTTAGCATTGTGAAAAGGACCCTCTAAAAGTGCAACCAGTACAGAAATGCCTGCCTGAGTTTTCCAGGAACCTGGCCTGGCCAGACCTGTAATCTGAGATGTGGTATGCTCGTTGACTTTTATTGGCTTCCTCCGGTGCTGGTCATGATGGCTTGATGCGAACCTTCCTAGCACACTCTTGGATATGGAGGAAGGCAAGCAGGAGAAGAATAGGCATTCATGTCAGCTACATATGTTTTAGGTTTAGTTATGTTAGGATACAGGGGAAAATAGGTTGTGCTAAAGTCCAAAAAGAATTTATGATTTTATGCCGTGCCTGACAAAACTTGAGTGCTTCCACACAAGGCTTTTTTGTGCAATCACCATGCCAGATTCACCGTCTGGATCTTGAGCAATTTAGTGTATATGTGTTTCAAGAACTATGTTATAGCATATTATTTTAAGTGTTCAGTATCCCCACTGGAGTTTCTGGCTCCTTTCATAATCAAGGTAAAAATACTAGCAATTATCTGTAATTCAAGAAATGGATGGCATTGATAGTTTATGAAAAAAACAGACCCTGGTGCAGAATCTGCAGAAACTGGTAGGTCCAAGCCCTGTACATTGAATGAGCTGCAAAGTTTAACTCAATCTTTAAATGGTGAATAAAAAAACAGGGAGCATTGCTGCACAAAGGAAATGAGGGCCTGAGATATATATTTTCAAGCACTGCCTTTAGGTGTCACTGGAGTCTGATATTAAATTACAGCATTCCCACTCTAGGCAATTTCAGACATGTTCAATGCTATTTCTTCACAGAGAGGCATTCTGTGTCCAGAAGCCACAGTTAGCATCACATTTGGGCTAAAGAAACACCTGTCAACCTTCTGCATACCAGAAGATCAGCAGGTTGTGGCTGGTGGCTTCTGGTATTTGACATCCACTTGAAACTGGGGTTTGAAAAATCTTGGGGTGGCAGCAGCAAGAATTCTACCACATCTCCAAGTCTACATTCATTCATCACAGTTATTAGACTTACAAAGAAAACATATCAGACGCTTCAAGATGTGTAAATGGGATGGGGGCAACTATGGTTCCTCAACGCTTAGAAGTTTTCACTTTCAGGAAGGACCAGATCTTACACAGACTCCTCTTCCCCACTCATGTTCATGGCTTAATTTAAGGTTTAGTCCTGGACGTATTGCTATATCTTCCCACTTCCCTGAACAATAAGAATGGAAAGTTGCATCAGGCAGCACTACCTTTGATGGACAAACTGCTGAAGACTTATGACCAAAGACTGTCTGTTTTCAGTGCGGAAGTGGGCAAGCAGGCGGGGGGGCGGGGCAGCATGCTCACCCACTCCTGCACAGTAACAATTACCCAGATCTCTCTCTGCGACATCAAACTGCTTATTTTGCAACTGTACACCCAGAGAGACATCACTCCAAACTCTACCAGCTTTTTCCTTGCAAAAACTTGTCCAGTGCAGTGCGATCACAGCCCTGGGATCTTTCAAAAGCAGGAGCACTGGGGTGAGTGGTAACTGCAGGGCCTTCCTTTTGCATGCAAGTAAACAAGGTGACATTGAGGGTTTCCAGTTTGACTGTTGCCATAGGGGGAGGCCTTCTCATCTGGACCCTCCATAAAATGTCATGCACTTGACAAGGTATTTGCACAATAAGAGCCTCCTCTGGAGGCACCCGTGGTCCCATCCAAGGGAATCCACTACCAAACTCACAACGTCATGTTCTTTGTGCCAGAACTCAAGCCTGGTCTAGAAGGCACAGTCATGAAAAGAGCACCTTTCAACACAGGCAGAGCAGCTTGTTCCCCACACGGAAGCACTAACTAACCCTTTGCCTCAAGGCCTCCTAGTGGAGCAAACTTGCTTGAGTTTCAGGATGTTTCACTTAGAAACTACATTCTGCTTGCAAGGGGAACAGGGATAATTAGAAAAGGAGAGGAGAGACAAATCATGAATTCCAGGAGTGCTTGTGTGCCCTGGACTCACTCTGTGAGCCAAACCTGTTGAAAACAGGCACGCGGAGCCTCCTGCAGCATGCATGACCAGGCCGGCCATCGTACCTGCATCTTAAGAACCTAAAGCGAGTCACTCGTTGCACATGGCACCTTTCCAAGTGAGGCCGGCCTGCTGTGACTTCCCTGTTTCTTTTTATATCACACATTAGTTGCTGCCCAGTGATCAGCACAGCTACAGGTTCCTGGCCCAGAAGGGCTCAGCTGAAGCAATGGCTTTTCTTTCTTTTGGCAATCAAGTCATTTTCATTTCCCGATCATAAATGACATACAAAATGCAGCTATGGTTGCAGGCTGAGCATGTCAAAAGTGTGCCACGGTAATGGAATTTAAGGTGATTGGCCTTAGTTTTGGTCCATGGTGCAGAAAGAGGGAGGGTGCTGGTAGCTCTAACTAGTGTACTACTTTCCCATCTTTGGGCCTTGGAATTTACAGATTGTTTATCTGTCAACATCCTGGAAAAAAATCCTACAGGGAAGGGGTGTTTGGTTTTTTTCCAGGATGCAGGGGCAAAGTACATCCTCTGGGCAGTATCTACTATTGCCCAAGACCAAATGCTCCATGCAATGGGAACCTAGTGACTCCTGAAGAAACCAAAAATGTATTAAAACATTCACTTCTGGAAAGGGGCAAGCCAGCGTAGTTTGCTGAACTATCCCATTCTAAAAAGAGCATTTGGACTCGTTTCAATGTTGGTCCCCCAAGCACAAAAGATGGAGTGGAGTTGCCATATAGTTGCAGTACTGCATGTCCTAACTTTGTGGAACCACAAGGCATTCTGGGGAATAAAAATGACAGCCTGCTGCAGTCCTGCATTTAACTTTGAAGCATTCCCAATCACCCAAATATTTTAATTGCTGATAATAAATATCACAAGTATCACAGGTGCAGGGGGAGGTGTCCATGAGTGCTGTGGGGTTGTGGGCATCATGTTGCCTGCCATTTATTCTGTGTACAACACCATAGACACTTCCTCCTACACCCAGGCACTTGTGACACACCCTACTGGTACTTGCGATCTGTGCAGCTATGTTTATGTGGGTATATTTATATAGGTACATGCAGAATCTACAGCCACAGAAACAGCTGGTAAAGACTTCCTCCATTCTCCACATGTCAAAACCCCATTTTTACTGCCTGTGGGTGACTCTGTTTGTAATCCATGTGCCAAAAACCAAATCTACCACCCAATGGCAGAAAGACATGTCTGCATGCACATTTGATCTTTGACCTATGTCCAGCTCACCAAAGCTTCCATCACAGCCTATGTGCTGATACTTACGGGCAACTTTGAGAACTATGTGTTTCCCTGAAAATAAGACCAGGTCTTATATTAATTTTTGCTCCAAAAGACGCACTAGGGCTTATTTTCAGGTGATGTACTATTTTTTCATTTACAACAATCTCCATTTACTCATGTACAAAATCCTACATTTATTCAAATACAGATGATGTTTCTTCTTCTGAAACATCATCATAATTCTCCAAACCCTGAATTGTGTTGCAACAGATGTACTAAATGCGTCCATCTGGCTGATGATCTTAACTGGGACTTATTTTTGGGGTAGGACTTATATTACAAGCATCCTGAAAAATCATGCTAGGGCTTATTTTCCGGTTAGGTCTTATTTCCAGGTAACAGGGTAGTCATTGGTGAAGAAAGATGGAGAAAAATCAGTTGGGCTGTCTGTGGCCATCATGTTGCCTAACCCAGGTAAATACTTTCATTAAGTCTGGATCTGAGAGTGTCTTATTCCTGGGCAATACAATTCTGAATTCATGTCCAATTTCTATTCATGCTTCAATAAGGAACTTAAAGTTACTAGGAAAAACAAAGCACTGAGTGAGCAAATGGATTTTATTACTTGTTTTGTCTCACAGGGGAATGTTTTAAAATAGACGTATGATTTGAGAGGATTTCCTCCTGGTGCTTGATGACATCAGACATCACTGTGTGATATCCTGTGTAAAAGCAGCCTTTGCTGGATAAGTCTGACTAATGAAGAGAAAGATGGGTGTGCCATTAATGCATGAATGAGTCGAACAGCATAATACAGCTTAATCTGCATGGTACTTCTTAAGAAATTTTGGTTCAGAAACCTCCTAGCTGCAGGGCCAGATTACTGAAAGTATTAGGTAACCATGCAGTTAAAGGCAGCCTGCTCCAGGACCCAGTATGTCTGAACCCCATACATTGGCTTAGCTTATGAGAATTGGACGGAAGGTATCAGTTCAGGGAAGGCTGGATTAGGAGGCTTTATGAGATGTCAAAGATGGTGCTAGTATGTCCAATTTGTTTTAAACTAAGGATAGGCAGGACACCTTCATGGACACCAGGAGAGGCATCTGGGGGCACACTGGAGCAGCCTACGACCACCATATTGCTGACACTTGTTCCACACCAAGATGGGCTTTTCTGTCTTGCCTTTTTCTCCTCCTCCCTTTTTCATGGTTAACATCTTATCTGATTAAGAACTTTAATTCAAAAAACTTGCTTGGTTCTTCATAATCTTTCAGTTGGTCCTGATGGAATATTCCTACTTGCATTTTTAGATATCTATATTACTAATGGAACAATACAGCTACCTGCAATTTTTTCAGGTTTTTAACATTTCTTTTAATGTTACCCTTTGCTTCTTTGAACCAGGGAGAACATCTCTTATCTATCCCCTAGCCCCTTTTCTAAGAGACACGTACATGTTAGCAAGTCACTTGATATCAGGACAAACACAGGAAAGGTCTCCCTTGCTTTTCCTGTGTTTCCTTCCTTCTTTGCTGTTATAGGTTGTGTTATGGAAGCCCTATTTATAGGACAAGAAAAGAAAAAAAATGTTCTGGGGGCAGGAAAACCAGGTCAGGAAAGAATAGCAGGAAATGTGGCTGCCATTGGGCCAAACAATTTGGAATGAATTGCATCTCAGAACTCACAAGCTTTGCCATTGTTACTAAGAATGTGAACTACGCATAATTCCTTTGTTTGTCCTTCAGACATGTTCAAAAGGGCAGCGTGAATGAGAAGAGTGATAGAATGAAGAACTCCCTGAGCTACTAGGCAAAAAGCAGGGAAGAGGAAAAACAACCAGAAAGGAGAGTCTTTCATATAAATTATAACGCACACATTGAGGTAAGCTTACTTTCCATGTTGCAATCTCTTGCCGTAATACCGATGCTGATAAGTGTGCAGTCTGGACGAGGAACAAGGCAGGGCACTAGTTCAGACTTCAATAGAAGGGTCAGGAAAATGCTGGCAGGAAAGTGAAAAGGGGGAAAGTTCAGCAAGATCTTTTCTTTTCACTCTAGCATCAACTGCAAAACTGTGTAACATGTACTGCCTTCATGTTGCATCATGATTATAAGACTATCCTATCACTCTCTGCCTCACACCCTGGGTGGGTTGGCTGAGCTGCATGAAAGGCTGCTCAGGGTGTCCCAATGCCATCTGCATGTGCCTCCTGCAGGTCTCACTCCCTGCTTCATACGCCGCCTGGCTGATTTCCCTCCAGCTGCAGAGGGCTGGTCATTTTCACAGTAACCATTTTTGCCAGTATTCTAATGAGGATTTAGATAATATATTATGGAATGTTGCAGCTGGTTTTGCTGTACTGGGATATTGATTTGCTTGCTGCTCTTTTGAGCGTAATTTGGGAAAATGGCATATGAATAAATAAACCAAGGCTGGTTCCTAAATCCACTGGCTGGATTAGATGGGGACTGGAGTCTAACAACATCTGTCCGGAAACAAGTTATTCAGCCCTGCAATAGTGGCCACTGCAGTACAGCTGGGGAAGCACGCAGGCAAGGAGTTCAGATCCCATATGCTTTAAATATGGAGCTCCCAGTTACCTGTCATGAATAACATGCTGACAAACCCATCCTCTATGCACTGTCAATTAGCAAAAGCAGTATTTGGTTAAGTCTTTGTTCCTTTGTCTCAGGCCAGTTTAAGAAGCAAAAATTAGCCTTTTAATGTGAATCAGCGTGCACAACTCAGCCAGATCTTAAGCGGAGGTGCCAAAGCACAGGCACAGGGGCCTAATTTAGTCCCTCATGGGTTCCCATAAGGCCCCACCCCATCCCCATCATTAGGTACTTTCCTGGCCTTTGTGCAGCTTTTTTTCCCCATTCTAAAATGTTGAAATGCGTCTGCTAAGCATCTGTTTCTGACAGCAAGAACTTTAGCTCATATATTGGTAAATATTTGGGGTGCTTTTTACCCTGCCATCTGCTATTTTGCCACACCCCGTTTGTCTGGAGTCCCACCTTCCACTGGACTGCAGTCCCTGCACGTTCCCCAAAAATGGCTTGTGGCCCTGAGTGGAAAAAAAGTTGGGCACCCCTGATGTAAAGCACCGCTAGGCAGAAATTTCATTTCCTGAGATTGTGGGTTTCCGGCTCAGCATTGCTGACCATTTGCCATGCTAACAGCAAGGGCTTCTGGGAGCAGACCAAAAATCGGGGGGCTCTACCTTCTGCCCATTACTGATTTAAAGGACCTTATCAGTTCTTGTGTTCAAGGCATTTGTCTAGGTTAGCATTCTTAAAGCAGCAGCCCCCTTGGCTGTGCAGCAAACAGCTTTTGAGACAGAAGGGCTTCAGAGCAGTCTATGCTACAGCTGTGGCTCTTTTGTTCAAGGCAGAAAACTAAAAATGCACAGACCCTTGGCTGTACCTCCAAGCAGCTCTTTGGATCCCAGCCAATGAATCTCAGCTGATAGCAAGGAAGAATTCTTTGGTTTCTTAATTCGATGTGGGTATGTTGTCTTGTGCCTGACTAGGAAGTTGTCTTATGACTTGAAAGATGGAATTGCAAAGGCAGCTACACAAAAAGAAATCAGGGCCTCCCCCAAACCAAATTAGTGATCCAAGAAGTTTGCCATTCCTCACTGAATCATTTGACCAACATGGCTGCGCTAACATACTAGATGGTGCCTTTTTATATGCACTCCCGGCTTTATTCATAGCTCACCCAAGCACTGTTTGGCACTGCAGGTCTGTTACAATATACACCTGATGGCTAAGCAAGAAACAGGCAGGAGCTGCTCTGACCCATCCTTGTGGAAAGGTGGCGCATTTAGCCAGCTGTGGGGAAGGCAACACCCTGGGATGTGTTTACTGCCCGCAAAATGCCAGCAGAGCCAGGGTCACCCATGGCAGGCTGCCCTGCTTGTTTGAGCCCTTGCTGCTGCCTGATGCAGCAATACCAGGGGTTGGGAGGAAACCAAGTCTTTTTCTGCCCATGTGCAGAGCCCCAAGTGGGTAACAGAGCTGATGGGAGACCAAGCTGTGCTGGGCTTATTTCATAACATGGAGCTCCATAGGATGTTGGGTTCGGCTGCTGGGCAGAATATGTATATAAAAAAACCATGTGGAGCCTTCTGGACAAGAGGGCTGAGCTGGGCAGGCAGGCAGAACCACCCTGTGGCTGAAGCGTGCCAGACCCTGCTGCTAGCCCGCAGGCTGTTGGGGTGCAAAGTGTGCTTTCATGCTGCAGCCAGCAACAGTGATCTAGCAATTAACAAGTCAGAATGGCAAAAGAGCTTGCTATGAATGGTCATAACGTGCTTCTCTTCCTCAGAGGTGGAAAAGATTTCTCAGCAGCCTCTGTACATAAATGTCTTATGACGCTAGGTTAGGAGTGGAATGGGAATAACTGGAGCGACGTGGGAATAAAAGGGCCTTTCTTCTAAGTGTCTGACATTGTTTATGTGGAATTTTAATCATGCTGCACTTGATGAACTGTGGGACCCACCTGACTTAGGAGATGACACAAGCTGTTTTTCCATGTTAACTGGGCAGGCTAGTAATATATTAAACCTCTTTTCCACTTTAAGCCAAGCACTTACACTCTTTCGTATTGCTTATAAAATGTTTCACAATGGGGATTGAGTCAGTTGAGGGCACGTCACAAGCCTGTGTGGGAGGGATACGTGTGTGTCTTTGTGATGCTGGACTGAGGGCCGCTTCTCCCCATATGGCCGCCCCCCCAGGCGCTTCTGGAAAGTGCAGCAGTGGGGCAGACAGGCAGTGCAGGAGCGCCTGCATGAGATCAATATCAGCATGGCCTGGAGTATTTGCTAGTCCCACGGAAACGAGCTGCCAGGAGCAGCCTGGGCTTCATTTGCAATTTGGTGTGGTCAAAGGGGCAAAGATTTTCCAACACACAGTTCGTGTCCATGCAAAATGCTTCTCTTCCCTTCAGTCCTTGACTTTACATATGGCATTTTAGTTTTTGGCCATTTGTAATGCACCCGGAGAACATTAGTTATTGTGCAGAAGAGAAATGTAATAATAACCATGCATTGAACTGTGTATATATTCAACATTCAATTGCAAAAAGCAGTGTGTTTTTAGTTTATGTGCTATAGTTACTCTTTTTATTTTTACAATTCTTCCATGAAAATACTTCCGTGGAACATGAAATATCAGGTCAAGGGAAACTTCTAGAAATATCCTTTCCAAATGGCTTCTCAGGAGTCAGTTCAGAGGAAGCAAATGACTATTGAGAGTGTCTTCCATGTTTTAGGTTGCTCCCCCTGTCCTTGCTTGCACATACGTATGCCTCCACACTTGGAGACTCCTGTGCCACATGCCTCATGCCACACATTTTATCTAGATGGCTGTTTTCAAATGTTTAGACAAAGCATTTGGGAGGGGAAGAAAAGGAGGCTGGGATGTGCACAGAAATCATTGGAAGCTACCAGCACCAGCCCTCTCCCCTCCCACCCTGTTTTTCCCTCTCGGAGGCACAGTTGCATTCTCAGAGAGGTGGGTCAGCATGAGTTTTCCCATGCAGGATGCAAGGACTTCAGAGCTGGAACTCTGAAAAATCCTATGCCCCCACCCCCAATGATGCTGGAAGGCCATAGGTTTGTACCCTTAATGGCTTTAAATAGATTTTGATTGTGTTCATGTAGGGATGCTTTCTTTGGGTTTTTTTCCCGCACCAGAAGATGAGAAGAAATCAATTAATAAGTGATCTGGGTCCGAACAATTTGCTCATGGCAACCATATCACAAAGCTACAGTGTTCAATCTAGGCCTGTTTACCCTAACTAATTCTGCATGAGTTCCTGTCAGAATAATTAGCCTTTCCTTTCTGCTTGTTTGTTTGTTTCTCTAGTCACACTGTAGAATGGGAGTATATCGGATTGCATCTCAGTGGTGGACTCTTCATATGACCACATCTCAGGAAGTACAGAATCAGAGAGCTGGGAAGGACCTCAGAAACAGTCTGGTCCAGCCCCTGCCGAATGCACTCTCTGCACTGCAGGGTGCAGCTACAGCATCCCTGGTGGTGTTGGCTGGGAAAGGCTTTTGCTTAAAAGACCAGAGGAGCCACTGCCCGTCAGCATTAACGCTGCTTAGCAGAAGGGGACCTTGGACTAGCAACCAGTGCCCACCTTCAATCACCATGGGCAGAAGATGGTCTCCCCCCCAACCATGCCCCCCACGCTCAGTGCCTTTCTTCTGTGTCTGGCAAATCTTTGCTTATGTGGGACAAGTTGTCAAACTCATTTGCTACAGGCAAAATCTGAAACCTGCTATGGCACTGCATCTCTCTCTGCATCTCTCTGATGGGTGATGGCACAAAGCTTATAACAAGTAACCTAGGGAATTTGTTTGCCACATGCAGGCGTGTAAGAGAAGCAAAGGTGTCCACCTTGAGCAGGGCAACCTTATTCATCTGTACCAGTCCTGATAGGGCAGCTCGCATGTGTACAGCCACATGTGAATAGCCCCTTCCTGCAGTGGTGTGAGAAACCAGTGCAGTGACCAAGTACATGTTTGGTCCTCACAAGCTACCAGGCTGCATTCCTAGAATCTCTACTTCAGTGACAGAATCTCAGTGATTGAGACTGGGAAAATCAGTTTCCTGAAACTGTCTGATCAGTTTGATTGGGCAGTACTGCTCTAGCTGGGTCATTTTTTGCAATCAGCTTAACAGTTCATTGCCTGACCATAAAGCAGGGGCAGGCAACTCCCTGTGGCTCTCCAGCACCTATCAGCCCTGACCAGTATACACTCCAACCACACTGGGAAGGCTGTCCATTGTGGACCCATGGATACCCCAGCAAACTTTCAACTGGGGCTTATCTTTTTTTTTCCTCCAGAATTCTCTCCCATATAAACAACATCCATATGCAGCCCGAGAAATAAAAGAAAGGCTCAAATTTTGCTTCTTAGGGAACAGACACAATGGACGCTTTATCCATGACCAGACTATCTAGACAGGTTGGTGAATGCAGCGGTTCCACTTGAGCAGGCTTCCTGGACAAGAGCAGACTAGGAGTGAATGCACGCCTGCTGGAGCTCGCAAAACTCATTAGAAAACGTACAATGTTCTCTTAAATTCGGGCACGTGTAAGTGCTGGAGTCATACCAACAACTTTCTGAGGTCTGAACACTGAAAACAATCTAGGAGCTTGTCTATTTGAGAGAATAAAGGAAGTAAATGACCTGAGGAAATGAGCCAGCCATGGCCACACTTCAGGTGGTACGTTTTCCCACAATTGCAGAGCTTGTGAACCGGTGCCTGGAGGTTGTTTGGGGGTGGATGAATTAAACAAGCTGAAGCTTGTGCTCCTCCTAAAAAGCTAACTTACCCATATCAGCCTGATTGCACTTTAAGATCAGCAAGAGAGGCGCTTCTCCTTTTCCCACATGTAAGAGCAGTTAGGTAGATGGGACTTAGCCATGGCCCCATCTGGAATAATTGGGGGTCAGTTATGCTTCACCAGTGCAAGCTTTTAAGAAGGCCTGGCAATATATTTTATTCCGTCTTTCTTAATGTGATTGCTGCTGATGCTTTTTACTGCTTTTTTGTGTTCATATTATATTGGTAGTGTGTATTTTATTGCATAATCCACTGCTTTGGGAAGGCTTCTGCCCCGAAAGGTGACTAAGAAAAGTTTTAAATAAATAAAGAGATTTTCAGCCTTAACTTCACAATCTGGCATTCTCCAGACACCAGCATGACTTCAGACATCACGGTGCCATTCCACTACTTACATTCACTTTTACCTCACAATACAATGCCATAATGTTAACAGAGCTCAAAATCCACTTCTGTGCAGTAACTAATGTGGGAGATCCAGTTTCCCAGCAAATTTTCAGACAATCAATATAGTATGAAATTGTATGCTTCAATCTTAAATCAATATTAAACACAAACAACATGTACACCAAAATGGAATAAGGGTCTTTATGCCTAATGCATAGACACAGTTGCAGATCAGTGGGGGCTGGTCTGGATATTCAACTGGTATCCTGCATGAGAACCTGTGCTTTGATGTACCTTCTCTAAAAGGCGAACACAACAGATCCTCAGTCAGATTACTCTGAGAAAGATGACAAATGGGCAACAAAATGCATCCTCACAGGTTTCTAACTCAGGTTAGGGCACTAGTTCTTAAATCATAATTTCTAGGGAATCCAGTTCTCTTGGCAAAGGACTGTGTTTCAAGATACTTAGAGCATTTCACCAGGCAGATGGAATGAGTAAATGAAAAATTCTGATAAAGATTTCTCTTATTCCATAGACTGGAATCTCCTTCATGAAAGGACAGGAGTCAATAAAAACATTTAACCTTACCTGTATTTCTGATATAGTTAATAACTGTTGATAAGCAAGACACACAGATCAAGCCATTTAATAAAACCATGAAGCAATACGTACAATAAAGCCATTCATGACCATGGGGAAATGGTCTTCCCCAATCTGATCCCCCCGCACCCACGATGCATTGTGCTACTGCTCCCATGATGCCCAACCAACACACCCAACATGTCAGGAATGTTGGGAACTGCTGCACAAAACATCTGGAAAGCCCTAGGTTGGGAAAACTGCCCTGGAGATAAAGCCTTTATTTGCAGGGTTCAGACTGGATCCTCACATACAGCATCCTGGCAGTACTTGCTGACTGTACTTTCTGCCCCAGGCTACCATATCTACTTTCCATCCTGCCATCCAGATGCTTTTAAGCTCAGCCACTTAAAGTGAGAGCTACTGGTTTATTTATAGATGGCATCTTAATCATGCCTGGATATTTTTAAAACATCCTGCCTGTTGAGACTGGAGTTGCTTTCACTAATTCAATTGCATCAAGGCCTGGTTGCATGTCCAAGTGTTTTCAGGACTAGTGATGAAGACAAGGAAATCTGGGTGCAGCTCTTTCTTAGAGCCAATAAGTGATGACAGCAGTATAACCCCTCCACTCCCAAGGGAGGCAAGTAGAGCACAGGAATTCCAAAAATATAGCATTCCCGACCTGCGGCCCATCAGATGGAGCACAGTTCCCATAATCCCAAGCCAGCATATGTTCTTTGGTGCAAGCTGCACTGATATGATAAATACTGCTTTTGCCATTTCTGTTCGTTTTAGAGCAAGCCCCAGCAGACTGCTCACACACTGAAGTTGTCACTTTATTCTTTCTTCAGTCAAAGATGAATAGGCAAATAAATGATAACCCCTTGAATGCAAGTCACAGGAAACATCCTGAACGCATCACCCTCTTGGAGGAACAGAGGCTGTGCACATGCATAGCAATGCGCCATCAGTGGATGGTGCTTGCCCAAGAACTGAGCTCAGGCGTTCCTGTTCATTCCACAGAGGTTTGAGCAAGAGAATTTGCTGGGCAATTGTGGCTCTTAACTCAGTTACATGCATCAACAAATACGTGGTACTAGAGAAACTTGAAGAAAATAACTTGTCTCTCTGGGATGAACACGTGGCATGAAGCATTATGTTAACTGCTACCTTTGTTGCAGGAGTGCCCCAGCGCACAAGCAGCTCCCACAGAAGGAGCTGTATAGAACTGTCCCTTCTGATGAACTAAATGGGAAAGTCAACTTAAGACAGATGCATTATAGGCTTCACTCCAAAGCTTTGACTTAGCTTTTAGTTAAGAGCTGTGACTGTGGAACTCAGTGAAATCACAGAAATAGCATGGATCCTCAAATACATTCAACAGAAGAAAAGCTTCCTGTTCCGTCCTCTCTCCAGCAGCCCCCTGTGCTTCTAGCAAATCTCCAGTATTGGGCAGGAGAGCTTTGGTAGGATGGGAGCATGTGAAGAGGGGCAATCCGAAGGTAGTTGCAAACTACCTTGCTCAGAAGGGCTCTCTGCCCTTTTGGAGAGGCATTTTAGGGTTGGCAGGAGAGAGGCTATGGCACAGAGGAGGGAATGGGAAATTTTCCTTTGATAAACTTCTTTTAGCATCTCAGGATCCAAGCCAACACCTTTATAGTGTTTTTAGCAATAGTGTTATAAATGAAACCCACTTGTAGGACTTAAAAATAAAGTCAAGGGGAGCTGTTTACTCCCGAGACCTCCTTGAGACATTCCAGCACAAACCACCTCAGCTAAAAGTGCTAAAAGGGTAGTGAGATGGCTCTAAGTACTTCAAAGGGGCACTATTTCAGTTATCTGGGGATAGCTTAGGGGCGGGGAGGGGTGTGATTTCAGGAAAGGCAAAGTACATCAAGGTTCAAGACACATTCACATAGAATCAAGGTTAAGTTGCAAAAAAACCCTCCCAACTTTCTTACCTCATATTAATTCTTCAACACAGAAGAGGCTGACTTGCCTTCCTTTTCCCACTTAAAGCCAAGGAATTTATGTATTTGACTTGTATAACATGTATATAATACCATTATTTTAAGTCAGCTGCTAGCCATATCAGGGGGTCACACTCAACCACAATCACAGGAACAATGGGCTCTCATGCTCCCTCCTACACTGCCAGGAGAAGGCATACAGAAACTTCTACTTCCATTTAATCAAGGGTCTATCAGGTTGTCAGGATCAACCGATTATGATTAACATTCAATATGAACTGTTTAAAATAAGCCAACTTCAACCCATAGTTTATTATGTTGGATTATTTAAACCAATCATAGTTCAGGTTAACCAGAGTTCCATACTAGTCCACCTGGCAAGAGACAGTAAATCAGATGTAAAGCTGATGCTTCCGAACACCTCCTCTCAGTCATGTTGGATAAGAGGCATGCATGTGAAGTCAAGACTCATTGTGGCTCATTCACAGCACACTGAACCATGATGTAGTGTGCCATTTGAATGCAGCTGGCTAGTATGCTAAACAGAAAAACAATTGTCCCTGAGAAATAATCACCAGTCTGAAAGAGATGAATGAAGCAACTGCCCACCTTCCTTCCTTCCCCAAATGGTCTGACTCAACTCCACTGGAAAACTGACTGTAGGGGAAAGCAGTTTGGTTGGACTCACCTGGAAGACTCTCCCTTTAAAAATGTGGGAGCTCAGTAATTCCATGGTGCAGCAGGCTGAAGTTTCCTCCTCTAACTCAAGATTTTGTACACTCTTTCCCCCAAGTAAGCCTTTATAGCTCTGTAGCTTGAGATATTACCAAAACTCTTGATCAAATTAAAGCTGTGGATTGCCTTGTGATAACATGAAGCTCTTTGGGGTTCAAAATAAGTTTTACGGTTTAATTGACATTACTGAAAACAAATTGTTTAGGCAGAATCACCATAATTATCCAAATTGCCTGACTGTGAAACTCAACATGCTTCTTCAGTACATGTGAGCCCCAGTGCCACTCTTGTAAATGCCTCATCCATCAATCTGAATGGGTGCTTATCCAAAGTATACCATTAACTCCCAGCAACCTGAATCAAGTAACAGATATTTCACGATAGATAGATTGATAGATAGATATTAGCCATTTCTGAATGGAAAAATGCAAAGAAGTATCATTGTAAACACCTTTTTTCAACAGCACAAGTTCATTGTGTGACCTTGAGTAGACTAAGGCTTGCAAGGAATGTATATCTATAATCTTTATCAGGTGACGTTTAGTCTAAATGGAGCAGTTGGAAGCTGCTAGAGAAGGGTACAATATTAGGGTCAGCAGGGATAAAAGCTCAGATCAACTAGGGGAAGCTGGTGCCATTCTTCCTTTTGGGGTTCACTCAGACAGTTGTTTCTTGTGCACCCAATTGGGCACCAGGGAACACAACTGAGACCACTGTGGAAATGTGTCAGGCAAATGACTTCCTATCAGGGTAATCGCAGCTCAGAAAACCTTCCCTACTCTGGCCTGTCACCCAATACCTAATGAGGCTGTGAGGCCCTGGGCAGCTTGAGCGAGTCCAGGAGGCCCACAAGAGAAGAAAGGGAGGAAGGTTTGTGTAAATGGGCTTTCCAAGGCTAGCAGCATATCTTGGAGTTGAGTGAAGAGAGCTGATACTGGGGCACAGTAATGATACCCAAATAGTGCCAGAATGCAGGGGTCATTTGGTCTGGGGAGTCGATGGCCAATGATACCTCTTCCTCCTCACCCTCTATGAACACTCATATCTGGATTTGGGCATGGCCGCAATTTTGTTTCCAGCAGTTCCAAACCTTCCCATTCTTGGTAGCCTTTTCCAAACACAAAACGCAATCATATTCAACATACTTTTTCTAACATACCAATAGGTGGGTGAATGCCTCAATTGTGCCCCAGTCTGGACACCATAGGGTGAATTCCTCAGGGTGTCCATACAGTGGCCATTCCAAGGTACAGAATCTGAGCAGTCAGATTTCTTTCATTTTTTTCCCTACAAGGTCCCAGTGTTTCAACAGGCAATCAAGGGGTATTCCCAGGTAGACCAGGGAACTTGAGCCACTCCCATGGCCTGCCCAAGGACCCTACTTGGGAGCTACGACAACCAGGTCACTACCTTGTCCATCAGAAACTGACTTATGTCGCAGGCTGATTGAACTCCCTCCATCTCTTGAACCTTCTCTCTCTCTTAAGTCAGAAGTGGATATTTACTCACCCCTCAGAAGCCAGAGAACGCTGCAAGGTGTCATTGATCAGGATCATTCACACACCCACGATCAGGTTTTCTGTTGCTGAACCTCCATGCATGGGACCATGTCTACTTGTGCTCCCACAGTGCGGGCTGGCAGTCCGCAAAGCTGAGGTGCCTCACTGTGGAGAAGCAAGGGGTCTCAATGGCAGCTGGGGGCAAAGACCCTAGGCTCTGGGATGTGTGCCTCTGTTGAGTGGGATGCTTGAATGTGGTACCATCTGGGTGCCCAAATCCTATACCCAAATAGGGCTGGAATACAGGGGTTGTTTGGTCTGAGCAGTCAATGGCCAATGAGACAGGCCAGGCCAGGCACAAGGCAAAAGAAAGCAGCTGTATTCTGGAATAGAGGAGCACATGCACAAAGCAGCTGGATGTGAGGTGTCCTATCTGACTAGGGTATGACTGGCTCTTATATCCAGCCCCACGAACAAAGTTGCTGTGTGTTGAATGCACTCGTTTCCGTGCTGGCTGCAAACCTGTACTGTGGCAGTGGGTTGGTGCCAGGAGTCTCAGCAGATTAATGTGCGCACTAATTTTGCATGCAGACTTCGTGCCATCGGCAAGAGCCTCAGAGCTTACTTTTGATCACCACACATTTGTTTCTGCAGTCGCTTATATGGCAGTGCTGCTCATGGTCACAGTTCAGCTTATGCCCCCCCCCCCCCCCGCAATTTGGTTGCCTCTCAATAGCATCCATGGTGGTGACTAATCCTGCTGCTGTGGGCTCAGAGGCTGGTCAGCCATTTGTTTCATCATCTGCAGGCAGTGAAATCCATGTGCCCATCCCCCGTGCTATGCGGATGCACACAGGAGTCTGTTTGGGGCTACACAAACACATCAGCTCATAGGACAAGTCTGCTACTCAGTGTGTAATTTTGGGGGAGGAGGGAACCTATCTCAGCACAACTCCCTGGAACACCCTATTTCTACATGGCTAGGCTTGGGGATAAATGGACAGCTTGAAGCAACTGGTGGAAAAACAAAATCAACGTTGCAAATAGTTCTTGGTATTTGCTTAGGGAAATAAAAGAGGAAATGTCCTGTCCTTGTTCCACCTCCCCAAGAAAGAATAATCAGAGCATATTTGGGGACACTTTGGGCTTCTTTACAGGAGGCATCTATAGTACTATAGTGATCACTCACAGCAAATTCTGGTTCCTCTGCCAGGCCTCTCCCAAGTTTTGCAGCCATTTTCATGGCTTTTTTTTTTAGAGGGATGATAGTGAGTAATTGTTCTCCCATCTCAAGCTTTTAAAGACCTGTGTTAATGCTGAATTGTACACCTGTGCACTACCTTGTGCTTCTGGAATGGAATACAGGCAGTCCCCTGGTTACAAGCAAGTTCCATTCCTGAGAAAATGGAATTTAAGCCAATTTTTTGTATTTGTATCTGTCTTAAATACAAATTTGGCTTAAAACTGTATCTGACTTAGGATCCCCGTGAAAATGGAAAAAAATGCAAATAGCTCCCCCCCCCCCCACCCCAAACTCACAAGAGCCTCCTCTTTGCAGCAAGAAAATGCTGGAGAGATTTCCCTCTCTGGATGGGCAGGGCAGGAAGGCGTGCTCTGAAGACCTCCCTCTCTACCCTTTCACTTCCTCTCACACTATGGTGATAATTTCCTGCACTATTTTTAAATAGGCTTTATGGTAGTTCGTTCATAAGAACCGGTTGTTTGTAACTCAGATGTTTTTAACTGGGAAACTGCCAGTCTACAGAAAGGCAGAGAAAGAAAAAACTCAGGGAGGAAATTCACAAGCAACAGAGGTAGTCTTATTTCCACAAAGAAAATAGAAGACATTGGCTTGGAAAAGCGATGAATTAAAGACTTCATGTAGAGAAGCCCTTTATTTTGTTCCTCTTCTTATTGCATGATTCCTTAACAGTCTGCAAACATAAGCACTTGTTTAACATGTTGCAATTTGACATGTCAGATGGACATGAGTGATGACGCTGCAGACTGGAGCAATGCAGGCAGGACTCCAGCACTAGATTGTTGGCTTGGGATGCAGGAAACTCAGGTTTGGATTCCTGTTTTATCCATGGGATTTCTCCACATGAGGCTTTTAACCCATTTTAACTTGCCACTTTAGTGAGGCTTCTGTGTCCAGATTTACTACAGGATTAAGGGCTTCTCCACATGAAGCCACAAGAAAAAGCAAAACAAAACACAAGGCTTCTTCTACTAAGGCTTCTTCTTCCATTTCCATTGCAGGAAGAAATTAGCATCCTTCACAGGTCATTTTTCCCTGTGAGTTTATAATTTCTCTACCTCCCTATATGGTTTATAAAGCAAGCACAAGGTGGCACTATGGTTATGGTATAGTGCAGTTGCAAAAAAAATACACAGCCAGTTTGAAGCATTAAGGAACATGACAGGAAATAATGGCAGAATTTCCTTGCTCTAAAAAAGGAAAAAAAGTTACAAAAATGGCTGAAAAATATAGGAGAGGCCCTCAAGGATTACTACATCCTGAAAAAGCCCTGCCATGAGTGAGGGATTGCAAACAGAAATAAATGCCTCAAAAAGTAAGGCATTTTTTCCAAGGTTTTTCTTTCTGAGCCGTCCTGTATGTTACATTACACATCCACAAGGAGGTGCTGCAGAATAGCAGAATTTCAAAAACACAGGGCCCTGTTGTAGGTTTTATAATGAGCTTTCCCTTTAATAACATTATCCTCCTGGTAAAATAAAGTGTGCCAATCCTTGCCAAGCTTGGGGAGTGGTGTTGTGTACAGCTGCTGCCATCTACTGTGAGGGAGGAATCACATCATCATAATATCTGGGATTAAAAAATCCCTTGCAGCTCAAGCCAATTTTCTGCAAAATTCCCACAGAATGTGGGGTTGCTTAGGATTTGGTTATAACACTTTGAATCTGCTTAATAACTAATGATGAAATACAGCGACTTCATGCTGCTCTGATGTACTTTTGGATGGAGGACAAGAGTGATGCAAATATGACAAATTCTTCAGTTATCTTTGCCTCCCTCCCCACATCTTTCTTTTTAGGTTGCCCTCAATGAGTCTTTCTATGTATTGCATAGAAATAATTAGCAGGATAAATAATGACTCCATGAAATGCCTAAGAACTGGACTAGGGAGAGTGAGGCCTGTGGGCACAACAGTGCTCTCCTACTGTGTTGCTGGTGCCCACATGAGGCCCAGCCTTTGCACTGGTTGTTTATGATAAAATTCCTTACTGGCAGTGGTGTTGCTTCAAAGCAAAGGGAGGGCCCTGAGCTTTTCCCATCTTCTTTTTCCATTAATGTCTCTGGGACACATGTGGGCCTCAGAGACATGCTGAGGAAACAAAAATTGCTGGTGGCTGCAGGCCAGTGCTTCTTTTCACAGCATGTCCATTTTATACTGTTGTCCAGAATTGTTTGTCAATTTTACAGATGTGCCCAGGAGCCCTAAAAGATTGCCTTTGCCTTCCTTAGAACATGCATTGGACAGGTTCTCGTCCAGTGACATTAGCTAGAAAATAAATACACCAGTTGCACCTGTTTGTTTTTTTTCATAAACTTAAATCAGTTCAAGACTATGGGTGCAATACTATGCATGCTTAGAAAAGAAAGCTCCTACATCCCCCAGCCAGTCAAGGGCAGGATTGTAACCTATGTTTCCTAGCCTTCTTCCAAAACTTCCCTAATTTCAATTCTACTCTACATGTATTAACAAAATGCAGCTAGTTTTACCTTGTTTCAAATGTGTTTAGAAGATTAGCCATTGCTTATGTTTTTCATATTTTGTAAGCTACCTTGAGTGGTGATTGTTTTGCAGGGAAAAGTGGCTACAGTGACCCACTTTTTTATTGAGTACATAAATAAAATGCATTGATAGATGTGAAACTTTGCTTTCTCTTTTGCTTCCATCAAGTCATATTGCTCCTCCCATTACAGTACTGGAAATGTCCACCCTCTTTTCTCATTCCCTCACTTATTCTTAGGTTTTATTTAAACTGGGACTAAGGAGACCCAGATTGTAACCCTTGCTCAAACATGCTACTCACTGAGTGACTTTGGGCCAGTCACTGACTCAGCTCAACCTACCTCACAGGGCTGTTGTGAAGCTAAAGTAGAGGAGAAGGAGACTATGTAAGATTTGTTAGGCTCCTTGCAAGAAGTAAAAAGGTAGGATATAAAAGTACATTTGAAAAAGATAAATGAGCAATATACCTCAGATAAATGAATAATATACCTCTGTCTTTGTGCTCTATTCCACCCATTCTACAATCCACAACCATTCAAACATATTTAACTCAAAAGCCTATCTTCTTCTCTCTTTCTTTTCTTCTTTTCCTATGCCCTTGATCTGGAATAGGTGTTTCACACTCTTATATTGAGCCACACACAAACACCCTCTCAGTGAATGCTCCTCAAATTTCACCTCTTCTATGACCCTTTTGACCTACCTCTACAGTCCACATTTCCAGGCAAAGCAAGACCAGGCAGTTAGGCTGGCTGTGTCAATGTCACATGGGAGGGAATGAGGTCACAGTATTTGCATAAAAGCAAGAAATGATCGCTTTAGATTGAAAGTACTTCTCACAGAGCAGAAAAGATGGAACAGGTGAACTGTGTGAGCTTGCTTGGCCTGCTTTCCAGGTGCTGAGGACTGGTGGGAAACTGCAGGGCCGCACCTGGGCCAACTGGGGTGTCTTTGCCTTTAAACTGGACATGGGCCAGGCAGCCATTCCAATGGAGTAGGCATGGGAAATCCTCTTCAGCCCACTCAAAAATGGAGTGGCCATTTTTAGTAGTTAAAATGAAAACCCAGTTTTGGCTCAGCTGTTTTAAATTTTCTTTTCACTGCTTATTACACATTCTTATGTATACTGAAAGCTAGAGACAATGGTATCTTCTCTATTTCATTCCCTGCTACAGTAACTGACCAAACCAAAATGGCATTCAAAACAGTAACTTGTGATCCTCTCCCCCAACTTGTTATTTTATGTAATCCACGAGGAGAGTCCTCAGACTAGCGTAGCAGAAGATAAGTTAAATAAATAAAGTTTTTAAAATAGGTTAATCTGTTATTCTGATCAACTAATAATATCCTATTCTCTATCATCTGCTTCCAGATTTTTAGGAGTTAGGGGCATACCAAATCAGCCTTCCATGCCTGCAGGGGGATGGTAGGAGAGATGTTGTTCAACACACGTTGAAGGCAACACTATGTTGGGAAAGATCACACAGGGTGTTTCTCATGAGTTTGCTTGCAAGGAGATTCTTGTACTTGCCAAAGAGTCCTTGCTCAGTTTCTAGTATCTCCACTGAAGGCATCTCAAGAAGGGCTGGGTTCTCTTTGTGGGCTCTTTGTGGTAATCACCATTGCATGTTAGCACAGCTGGGCTCAGAGAGCCCAATAACCCACCATTCAATGGCAACCCACACTCAAGCCATACTTCTCTCAACTTGGCTTTCCAAATATTGAGTAATTCCAGTAATGAGTGAATCACTTCCACAGAGGAAATAAAGATCAACAGAGTGAGAAGTCCGAAGTGAAAATCTAGTCAGGGAGATAATGAACAGAAAGCTAGTCCACAAGGTGCAGCTGCCCACAATGCTCCGAGTTGCAGAGAAGGCAGGACATTTCCAGGTCTTCCACCCATTGAATCCTGCCAGGACTGGGGAAGCTACACAGGCTTCAATACCTGGAAGTAGCTGCTGAGCATAGCCATTGGACATCAGATCCTGGCAAAGAAACCTGCCCCTCAGACAGTAGCTGAGCCTGACTGGGCATTCCTGCCCAGCCCTTTTCTGCAAGTGACAGACCAAAGGCGGCTCCTCCAAAACACCCTGTCCTACTGAGACTAGGGCTGGCTGGAAGCTCCATGGAGTCCAACTCTCTAGCACTTGCAGATTTCTGCTCATGACTGGCCCTGCTTAAACAGGAGATGAGCCCAGAGGGGCATCTCTTGAATGCTGCTGAAACAAAGGTTACACAACTGGCAGCTTTCTTCCATGACACATATTGGGTTACATGCAACACAAAGGCTGATGCACTTGATGTGAAAGAGGAATTCTGCTTGTGCAGCATTTTCTCATGGCTCACGCCATGAACATCGGGTACAATGACTAGGATCCCAGAGTCATATCCATGACATAGTGGATCAGAGTCCTGGGAGCTGAGCCCAGGACATCTGACTGGGGACAGATTCTTGCTCCCAAAATGGATTCCTCACAGATCCCTAGCTGAGATCTTCTCCTGCTGCTCTGTTCCCAGGGCTGATATCCCTGGATGGTAAGCAGGACCCTCCCACAAGGCCAAGTCTTCCAGCTGTGAAAGACTGGGCATATCAGTGTCCAGCACCTCCCTGCTCCTTGTTTGCTCAGCAGTGGGACGTCTGGCAGAACAGAATGCTTTGGCCTCTGGTTGCCCACAGCAGGGCTTGGCTCTGCAGTTTCTCCCTTCAAGGCAGAATCCATGTTGGAGGCTGAAGTTCCCTCTAGATTTGGGCAGCATCCCACGATACACAGTCCTTGAGTGAACCCAGTCACTGCTGATCAAAATTAAGCCGGGGTAGAAATATAGAAACAAAGCAAGTCAGATGGAGCTTCCCAGGCCATCTAGTCTGACTCTTAGCTCCAACTGGATCGGCTCATGTAATCCCCAACATGTGGTTGTCCAATCTTTCCTTGAACACACTCACTGATGGGACCTCAACCACCTCCCTTGGAAGCCCATTCCATATCCTAGGGGTCCTAACCATCAGGAAGTTCTTCCTGACTTCCATCCAATACTTGGTGTATCCTAGATGCTTTGGATCACTGCTGCCATCAGTTTCATCCATCCCTTACAGGGATGTACTTAATTATGCAAGCCTTTGGCATGTAAGCTGTTCTGTTGGGTCCAGCACTGTTTTTCTTGCCTAGCAGGGCTATCGGTGCAGTCTATAAATTAAATGAATAAATAATGGTTTTACTCATGTTTTACTTCTGAAATGTTTTAAGTCCTGTAATTGTAAGTGACCTTAAGTGCCATTTTCCAGATAGAAAGGCAGAGTAGAAATCAAATCAATAGACCCCTGCTCTGAAGCAGAACAATCATCACTGTCTGTAACTTCCACAGATTCCTTTCATGCCCACACTGTCAACCAAGGCGGCATGAGCACTGATGGGTCTTACTGTAGATACACAAAGCACTCGCAGCTCCACACCCTCATGTTCTGCTTCCACATTTTCAGTGTGGCCATAAAGCAAGGAACAGGAACTACAGAACCATCCTGTGGGGAGGCAGAGCCGAGATAAGAAGCAAGAATCTCGCTTTGATGTACCTTCACTGAAAACAGTGGAGCGGACTCGGCATGCAGAGAGAGAGCTCCTGATTCACGGCCACGAGGTCACTGCCAAACCCAGCTTCACAGAAAGCAACTGCAGCAAAGGCAGCATGTGGCTGAGTCCTTATCCAAAAGTTGGGGACCACCCACCCGGTAAGGTCCTGCTGGAGCCTGGGCACCAGCCAGCCTGTGGTGCAAGAGCACTGCAACACCTGACAGAAAAACAACAATTGCCAGTCAAGCCACAGTGCGTCCACTATTTAACTTTCCATGCTAGCTAGTCCTGCCCTCTGAGGAGGCTTATCAGTTTTTACTTTATTGTTTTTAATGGGTGATTTAATACAAGTGTCGTGGGATGTGGCCTGCATTCCACTTGAGTGTTTTAGCTGAGGCTGATGTCCAGAAAAGAACCGCGTTTTTGTGTTGTTGCTTTGAAAATTGGGGCGGGGGGGGGGGGGAGAAATAATAATGATCTTCGGCATCTGACCTCTTGGCACAGCAGAGAGATTGTCATAGGGGGCATGTGACTTGTTAAGCAAGACACCCAACCGGGCTTGAAGGAAACAGCTGCTCATTTATGCTTTAGCGCTTGGCAGCCGGACAAAGAAAGGAGACTTTTGTGTTGAATACCTCTGCAGAACCAAGTGCCGTAAGTGATTTTCCCTGTTGTCTTTGTGCTGGGTGGTGTTTCTGTGCATTTTTTAAGTTACAAAGTCTTCCTGGTTTCTCTTTAGACTTCTTGCTGCCAAGGTGCAAGTTTGCCACCTCAGAACTGGTTCTCCATACAATCAGAATAAAATGGGGACTTTGTGGGGTTTTGCTTCCATGAGGAAAAAGTGCAATGAAATGCAATAGGTGATTCTCAAAAGTCCTTTATGGTGTGGCTTGCCTGGTTCAGTACAGGGCAAAGCTCCTGTGTCTTTAAGAGCCAAGGAGGAAAGAATTTGGGCTGCTATAACTGCTCAGGCTGTTGCAGGCTGAAAGGAAACTACAATTAGTAAAGTTCTCCCTTCTGTGAAATAATTAAAGATACAGAAACACTGTTTTGTTTTGGAATGTGGCAGTCCTGTTTATAGTCTGATGGTTTGGTTTCCTTGTCATGCCATGAACTTGGTCACAGCGAGAAGCCAAGATTGCATTTCAATTTAACTGTGAACAGTCATTTACAAGGAACTCTTTCAAAAAAAAAGAACACCCCATCTCAGGAGTTATTAATTGCGGCATGTGTGCCAGGTGGATGAAAGAACACTGACTTTTGGTTAATCAAAATGAGAGATTACTGCCTTCTTTCATAAATGGTTCTGGAAATTGCTTCTGAAAACATTACGCCTATTTGCATAACTTTAGTTTCCAGAGAGTGAGGAAAGTCCAATCTTAGAACAGGCAGCGTGTTTTCCACATTTTATTGGTCTTCAGAATTTATTTATATGTTTAGTAATTGTCACTTTTTATCTTGCTGCACATGTCCATGAGGAGGGGTGTGGCAATGGCAGGGAAGGGCAAAGTGCTCCCCTCTTGCCTTCCTGTAGGCATATGATTGGCCACAGTGGGAAGCAAGATGCTGAGCTTGGTGGACCATTGCTCTTATAGTCTCAGTTTTCTTTAACTACTCTTATCCAAATTATGCTCCAAAGCACGCTAGATGCATGACAGAATACAAACTAGTAACTTTTCCATTCAGTTTGTTCAGATTTATTCAGTCTTTAAACCCCACGATTGGGCATTTGGACTTTGGATAAAAGAACAGGAGCCTCCATGTGGGCAGAAATTTCAGAACCATTCAGCTTATTCCGTATGTGGTTTGGTCCACATTCAGAGGATCTCAGATCAGTAGAGGATGACTTCTCCAAGTCTCCAGTGCCCTTTTCCAGAGCTTTTCCACGCTGTTCATGTAAAGTGGTGGTGTGTATTATGCACAGTCCAGGCCATGCCTCCCAAGGCAGTGCATCTGTTGCAGAAGATCTGTCTCCCTGTTGCTCCAACTGCAGTGCTGAATTGGTGCGGAAATACATTTCTTTCCTTGCTGATGGTAGTACTGATTGCGCTGTGACCCTGGAGCCTTACCGGGCATCTGTTGGTTAGTGCCTATGGCTATGTGATTCACTGTTCTTGCCATATGTACACATTTCTTCAAAATCATTTTTAAAGTTGCTTTTTTGTTTTGCTGCTATAATTATTTTATTGCTAATAGCTGGGTACTCTTCACAGTTCTGTTGCAGTAATATACCCTTCTTTGGGGCAAGAAGTGTATATAGCCAAGGGTTTGCAAATAAATTATTTTTAATGAATTCTTTTTCTTCCTTTTCAGTAGCAGGGTGCTCCAGGTATGATGCCCCTGTGCCATTTTATCATGGAAATTACCCTTCTTATCTGTTTGCCCAGCTTAGGGAAAAGCATATCGAGGAGGGTGACTTTTGCTGGGAAAGCAGCTAGGGGTGGAAGGGATAATATCCCTCCCCCTCTGTACTATGGTCCCAAGCCAGATTCAGTGCCCCCCTCAGCTGCTATTTGTTAATAGGGGAACAGAAATGCCATCAAACACATACAGAGTCAGACCCTTGATGCATGTAGTCCAATGCTACCAGCAATGACTGGGAGCAGCTCTCCAGGTTTTCAGGCAGGATCCTTGTCTAGCCCTACCTGGAGATGCTAGAAATCAAACCTTGAACCTTCTGCAGGTGACTTACGCCTGAGCCAAGGCTCCACCCCAGGAGGCAGTTCTACTGCACCTTGCATAATTTGAAATAGGAGTCCTGCACAGAGCAAGGAGTTGGCCCCAACAACCTTCTTGGCCCCTTCCAACTCCCAATGTTCTGTGAGGCTAAGAAGACCAGATCAAAACAGGACAGCTTTTAACACCTCTGTGTGAGAAGTGGCAACTAGCAAATGCCCTTTCTTCTAAATAGTTTAATAATTGTTTAGAAGCCTGGAAATGAAAAAGCCTGGCTTGGTGGATTTTCCCCCAAGGCAATTGCACTGTAGGTTTACAAGTTCAGAGTAAGCGTTTTCGCCATTGGCATCTCCTTCCCTTTTGCCAGTGAGAGTTGAGATCCGAACGCACACCTCAGAGAAAGACTGCCGTCTGGAGCGGAGCATGCTAAGGCATGCAATAAGTATCCTTATTTTTCTGTATTTTGGGGTTTCACACCTGTGAAATGTTTTCTTTGACAGTGCCACTAAAGCGCACAGTCCCTTCCATGATATAGCATGTGTGTGTGTGACTGCTTCTGTGGAATTCCTTGGGAGAGAAAGAGTGAACAGCAAGGCTGAGGAATGTGTGAAATGGCAGCTTCCACTTAGGAGTGGCTAGAAAAATTAATGGATTTTCCATTTTGCTGGAAGTTGATCATGTCTTTGCACTAAATTGGTAGGTAAATTTCAGAGCAGAAAGGAAACACCCAGGAGCAAACCACTATCAGTGGAGGCCAGATATAGATGAAGAACACAGTCTTATTAGATTTGTTGCCAAAAGTGCTGCACCAGATGCAAACTTACAAAGGTGAGGCCTAGCTTCAGCTCCTGGGCCAGCAAGGGCGTATCGAGGACTACCATGACTGTCTGCTTGTCCTTCCTTTCATTTTCAACAGCATTTCATCATCAGGGACAGCAATCTGAACATGCATATAGTTGTGCAGGTACATTTTATCATTTATACCTTCAAATATCCTTCCCTGCAAGACATACAACAAAATGGTGCTTATCTGTTTAGCAACAGAGGGAAATTTTATGATTTAAAATTACATTTAAATCAAATTTATGAAATTATACATGCTCAGAGTATTTCTCTTCCTCCTTTTCTTCTAAACAGGAATGGCAAACCAATATGTGCTTTGCTTCTGTTTTTTTAATTTGCTCTAATGTATCCGAATGTAAAGATGGGTGCAAAGCACAGGATGATAAAGTGGGAAATAATGTGCAAGTTTCTCTAAAGAGAAGGCCCTAAAGTCCCTTGGGTCTTGGGTCCAACTTACCTAGCCACAACACTGCACCCATCTCTAAGAACCAAGCCTTCTCCAAGCAGGCCCCAGTATCAGCAAGATTCTAGGCTCTACTTCTACTCCACAGCCTACCACTGGGGATTTCTGACTGCTCATACTAGCACTGTGTGGGGAATCCAGGTTTGGAGTGGGGATCTGTCAGCTTGCCTCCCCAGACTCTAACTTGCTTTAACTTTGTCCTAGGCCTGACTCATGCCAAGCATGCGTGTGGATGACTGGCAGGAAGCCAGCCCAACTCTTGTGCAGGTACCACAGTGTGCTCACTGTGTGAGTGGAGTTCTGTTCTTCACATGTGACTTGCTGGCTTTGTGTCCTTTGCACTAGATTAATTCAGTGTGAAGAAAGGGCCTACTAGTATTGCCAAATGTTCATGGACTTGATCTTAGCTCAGCTCACTTCCTAGGCCAAGCATGGGAAAGAATCTGGCAAGCTCTAGACGGCTGAATTCCAGCTGGATCTTTGCATCTATAATCCATACTCATCTGTGGCCTCTATCCTTTACTGGATGCAAGGTTGGCAGCAGAGTGGTCATGAACCCTAGTAGACCCTTTATTGTAAGCCATCCTGAGACACTAGTGGTGGATGGGTTAGAAAGGTTTTAAATAAATAAATAAAATGTCACCCTCTAGTATTCATGTATTTCCTCTTGTGCTTGATCCAGTCTTGCAAAGTGAGCCAAGCCAAGAGGAAGTCCAGTAACACTAACAGAGTGAGGTTTGTGCAACTGGCAACCTCCCAGATCAGGTGCAGCAGCCCGAATGGCTGCATGGTGCAAAATGAAGGACTCTGCTTGGGGTCACATGGAGCTCCATTCCTGCCAAGCCCCATGCAACCACCAGCAGCATCCCTCTTCCACATCGGGTGCAGCAGGACAAAGTGGGGCTGAATAGGGATGTGCAGTGTGTGAAGCTCAATATCAGCCATGCGCCCCACAAATGCTTTGTACATTTGCCTGCAACTCAGACTCAGGAGTTCAGGGAGCTGAGTCCAAGCAGATTCCTCAAGCATCCCTGGCTGTCAGTTTCTCTTCGGGTGGGGATTCCATGTTGTTAACATCTGCATGGCAAGTAGAAATGTAGTAGCTGAAGCCTTTCCTAGAATGTTCCAGGAGATACATCATTTGCTGAATTTCTGCTCCTGTCCTGCCAGAAAAAAAGATGGCGATCTTCTCCGCATGGCAGTTGTAATGAATTAAACCATGAGAACTGATCCAGTAAAGAAGCAGCATGTATCTTTTGTATGGGCATTTTCACATACAATACTCGCTTTCATTGGATAGTAATGTGAATATGAAAGCTGTATTAGATGTTAATCTATATTTGTAACATGAGAGACACCACCCCAAGGAGCCCTGGCTTGTTCTAGAGCGTGCTTATTCCTCTGTGGCTTGCTGTGTCACTGGAATGTGGATGACAGGACCCACAAGTTGGAGGGAGAACCACAAGAAGCAACCTATTTGGCATGAAAGGATCCAGTGGCTCCTCCCTTTCACAAGTGCTGATGACAGCCACTGGTAAAGTGCCCAGGTGGCATTTGCTTGCATCTGTCACCAGCTTCCCTGCTGGATAGGGGCGCGATGGCGCATCCAGCTGGCCCTCCTCCTGGGGAAATCTGGTTGAATGTAGCCCTCCCTCCCCCACTGCCTGCAGCCATGATTGAGAAGCAGAGGCCATGGGGGGGGGGGGCAGGTCAGCTTGGTCCCTCCTTCCAGGGGATCCAGCTGAATGCACCACCCTCACTTGGTGTGGGGGCTGAGCTGAATGACGGGCAGTTCTTTCTATCATTGCCATGTCACAAAGAAGCACCTACCCTATTTCTATTTACCATGTGGGGGGCAGCTTCTGTCTGTCCTTTCCTGGCACCACAGCCAAATAGTGGGATGGACCTGCTCGCACGGCTTGGAAGCACAGGTCAAAGTGGCTTGTTGCCCCCACCACCATATCACACACACACACACACACACACACACACACACACACACACTTTGGGTTCCCTGCTCCATGCTCCTGCCAATGTCAGCATTGCAGACTTGCTCATGAGCAACCTATTTTCCTGGAGTACAGGAGTACAGGGCAGGCAGATGGCCGCTTCAGAAGTTTATCCCTCCGTGCTCCAGTGGTTTCCCATGGGATCCTAGCAGGAGGGCCAAGGAGGGAGGAGCAGGGCAGAGGAGGAGGGACCAGGCCCCTCTTCCCAATTGCATATTGGGCACAGAATAATTTTACCTGTCATCCATGGATAAAATTCCCAGGGGGGTTGGCAAGCTGTAAACCTGCCAGGTATGAAGAACCTCATGTAAAAGAGCCAGACTCAGTCCTGCAAAAATCGAGAAGCAAAAGCCTCGGTAAAGCAATGGGTTAGAAGCCTCATGTAGAGAAGGCTCTGTAATGCTGGTGGGAAACTTCTTGTCAGAACAGCAGGTGCAACTGTGAAGATTTAGCCTAGATGTAAAGCTTTAGCCTGTTCTCCCTGCTCTTTTTCCCTCCCAGTTTTCTGGTGAAGTACGGCAGAGGATGCAACCAACAGTCATCTAATGGGGACCCTTCTGCTCTTCTTCGGTGTGCTGAAACCATGTCTACTCTTCTGACAATGGGAAATACACTTGGGAAAGCTGCTACACTGGATGAACTATTAAGCACCTGCATTACTATGTTTGGTACAAGTCTTCCATTCTCCTTGATCTATCTGCATTTTTTTAACTGTTTGATATGTTTGCATCAGTATTGTCACCTTTCACTTCGTTGCTCTGCAGGTGCCCTTCATTGACTTTGCCCTGCTCTGGCTAGTATAAATATGCTTCCTTCTGCTAGGATTTTCCTCTGGATTTGTTCCCTGTCCAGAAAATAATGCTGAATTTGGACAGTTGCATTTTTCAGAGCTTGAATGGCACAGGCTACAAAAGGAGAACTCAGGAGATGGAACCATGAAGCAGTGGAGGCCATATAAATTCAGAACAGCCACTGCAGACCAAGAAATGTGTGGAAGACATGGAAATGGCTGTGGTTCTAATGACACAAAATCCAAGTGTTTGTGGTTCCTCTAAGGGAAAGGGTTCTGGGGATAAAGAAGGGCAGGTAGAATCATAGGAACGAGCATGGAAGCAGCATCAGTGACGGGCCAGTTGGATGCACTGCTGTCTGTTCTACGAGTCTCTACACACTTCTAGATTTGGAGAAAGACTTCATAACTGTTCTGGGAACAGCCCATACGGCTGTTGCTTAGCATGCTGCACAAAGACACCCGTTATATTCTTTCTGCATCTCCGTAGGGGAAAGGAGTATACTCCATAGCAGCTGAAATGTTACCTTTGTAGCATATTTGCTGAGAATTTGCTGAGTTGTTGTCGGCATGAACAACTGCCCAGTTTATGGCAAGATACTGTCTCCTCGCTTGAGCTCATGTCTGGTATACCATTTCTTTCACATAGACCTGGTTTGGATGACACAACAGTCCCTAACCCTTCTTATCTTAAGTGGGTTCTCGTGTTGTGAAGGGGGCACTTCCCTAAGGATGGCTTGTTCTTCCAAAGGGGCAGCCCTGGGGAGCAGGTCGGGCACCCCCACCTTCACTTGCTTCCTGGGAGGATGACTCCTGGACAGGAGGCAGGGCATGGGAGGAGTCAGGGCTACTGATCCAATCAGCAACAGTGCTCCAGGGGTGAAGGACAGTGCCACCAAGTGAATTGCTGGGTCCCACCTCCTGCCTGAGGGAGATCAAGACACTCCCCTTGCTCCAGTGTAAATAGGAAGTGGGGCTGCCCAATTCATTCCCCCATCCTCCCATTGCACTTCAGGGCATGAACCGTGTTAGTGCTACAGGGAGAAAGAAGAAAAACATACTGCTACCATGGACAGCAAAGAGTAGGAAATTCCAGCCTCTGCTAGGGAAAGGTGCAGGGGGTTGGCCCAGCCAGCACACAGGAGGTTGAAGTCATTGTATTTTAGGGCAGGCGTCCTGTTTGTGCCACAGCCAGGGAGCTGAAATGCTGCTTCCCTGTGTTGTCCCCTGGGATCCCAGGTTGGGTTGTTGTGTCACATGCCAGCAAATAAGTAGGGAAACTATGATGTGTGATTCATTTCTAAAAAAATGGAGCACTAATCAGGGACAAAAGTAGATTTCAGATTGCCTGAAGGGCAGGTGGTGTGCACATACCTTTGCACTGGCATGAGTTATTCTCACTTGTACATGTTTATCCCACTGTTCATAACTGTAAGCTTTCTTCAGAGATCCTTGTGTGTGTGATATTCAGCTGTCTTTAATAGGAATATTTAGCAATGCGTATTCTCCCATTTTAAGGCAGTATTTGTGTTTTTGCAGATCACAAAGGGGAACTGAGTAACAATCATTTGCCAAGAATCTTCCTTTTAATGCATCGGTGGTATCTAACTTCCACAGAACTGGCAGACAAACTTCTCTCCCTATATCCTTTCAAAAAATTTATATCGGTAGTACCAAGGATTTATCTAACAGATGGCACCTGAATGCTTTTAGTGCTGTTTTAACAAAGAAATGGGATATCTGGAATTTGTAAAAGGACATGGTGGGAAATCAGGCCCTGTATAACGTCTATACATTCTGCAAATTACAGTTTTGTAAATATTTGCTGTAGTGATACTAATATCCATACTTAGCAGTAGAGACAAATGATTTATTATCCTGTACTATAAGGGTTAAGATTGATTATTAATTTTAATATAGAACATACTTTTAATTTACAATGATGATGATGTGTTGGTATTTATTTTAATGAACACAGTTGCCTAGGCTAAGAAGAGCACATCCATCCTATTAACATTTCTAGATAGCCTGCTGCCCTTCCAAAATTATTTTGGGCAGCTTGCATGAGGGAAGTGTAACACAAATCTAACAACCAAGGGGCAAGTCTATGCATCTTTACTCAAGCATGGTTAGCTAGGGAGTGCCAAAATTTGTAGAACTACATGCTCAACCAGGTGATTACCACATGAACTGAAGCAGTCAAAAAATGAACACAGCACAGTAGCAACCAATAAAATATGCCTGCTTTGAACCAAACAAGAAAACAAGACCTTATACAAGTTACTGAAACTGAGAGGCAAGGCTTCTTTAACTGATCTACATATAGAAATGCCAGTGGGGAAAACTGCAGTGAAATCCGCTTAAAAATCTGCTACTTCATGAGGTAAATGGAATTTTGCTTCACCAGAAAGTATGTGTATATTCTTGACAGTTAAAAGATGGAGACCACCATATCTAGTATGAAGATGGTCAAAGCTGGAGATATGGGATCTCCCGAATATTTTTGCTTTTCTTCAGCACACCATCACAGTTTGGATTGGATTGGGACTGGGGAGAAGGGAGAGTAACCCATTTCTCCATGCCATTTTTATAGTTTAATTCCTGCTTCCTTGAAGCTGCTAATGGCTTCATAGTGGGGGAAGAACAAAGCATCCAGGTACTACCCGACTTTTTCTCCTGGAGAGCTAATACAGCTTATGGGGTGACCAGATTTAGTTGGGGACATCATAAAAGACAGGCAACACTCAGTGTAGCCAGGGAGACTTCCTTTACTTCCCACCTTGCTCCTTGCCCCTCCTGATTTGTATTTTATGCCTTAAGTTTTTTTTTTACTGAAAATATTAATTGGAATAGAGAGGCAAAATATTCCATGAAATTATATCTGAATAACTCTCCTGTTACCTTTGCAGATATTGGATTTTGGAATTTCCAGCAGAATTTAATCTAGACCTTGGTTTGGTGCGTCTGACTGAGGAATTTCAAGAATTAGCCAGTCGCCTAGGCTATGAAGAGCACATCCATCTTATCGATATTTCTAGCATGTAAGGATTGCCATCTGTGAGGTACCCGAGACAGATTGCTCTGCCCAGAGTCTGCAAACTAATCATATTGACAACCATTGTAAAACAACAACCACCGCTAAATAAGCAATGTTTACTCCAACACAAATTGATGTGACATTTTTAATGTTCCTCCTTTTATTATGTTATCATTATTTATTTCATTTCTATGCCACCTGTAGCCAAAGCTCTCTGTGTGGCAGATCCTTTTCAGAACATGAAAAGCATTGGCCACCACTTAGAAAAAACTTACATCACCCTGATTCGTAATGAGGAAAAAAATTGCTGCCTCTTTGAGGGTAGCTTTCTCTTTGTCTATGACACATACGATTTTGTCTACAATAAATAATGTTGTGTATTCATAAGGTTTTTAAGGAAATCATAAGGTTTTTAAGGAAAATGTCTGCATTGCACATAACAGCTTCCCACAGATTTCTTTGAAAGGAGCAGGCTAATATTGCATCGAGAGCCTGCAGGAGAGTTTGATTAAGGCACAGTTACGCTGGCAGCTTGTTTCAGGGATTGAAAGCCTTCCTTGATATCTGTGTAAGGTGTGTGATCTCTGAAAGAGTAGAGGTGTTTTTCACACCATGGAACTGATGCAGGACTAGTATAGAAAATGCTGCATGGGTGTAGCTGGCTCCTTGTAGTGAGCACAGGGTAGTGAAGGAAGAAGCAACCTGGAGCCCTGGCCAAGGCAGCTGCTGCTGCAAACTACAACACTTCCTCAGCTGAGAGTTATACCCCACCCTTCTCAGTCTGGGCCATCCCATCTCATGGCATTATTGCTTAAAGAACTCCTTCATCCCCCCCTTTTGCTGCTTTCTGAGGTGATGCTACAGAGCAAGCCTTAGATCAGCAGACTTCTCTTCAGCCATGAACCAACTGTTGAACACAGACTGCGATAGTGGGAGGCACTTTTAAATTTGTGTAGTATGTGCCTGCCCTTAATCTATGTCTCTCCTTGGACGCCACCCTCACCCATGCCTCTGCAAGTAAGTCCATGCTAAGCAAGCATACCTCTGATGCTTCACATGGGTGGAACTTTCCTAGGGTGCAATCCTATCCATGTTTAGATAGGAAACAAAATCCTCTATGCCTCTGCATTTCCCAGCTTGCCATGCATTGTAGGGCCCTTAATATGCATAGGATTGCACCCTTAAGCATGTAAGCAGGTCCAGATGACTTCAGAAGCAGGACAGGATGCTGCATGGAGAAGGTGGATTCTTGTTACCCACCATCTGCAGAGGCATAGATCTAGTGTAGGCTATTGTCTACCTGGCCCTGTGTCTCTGTTTCCTATAGTCCCTGAATCCAGATTTCCACTGGATTGACTACACTGATGGAAGAGCCACCCATCTTAACCTACTCCTTCCTTTGGCAGCCCTTCCAACCCCTGAAGATGCTACACAGCTAGTCAGTGCCCCCTGCTGAATGGGGAAATTGTGGTGTTGGAGGAAGGGGAAATCTCCAAAACTGAGGCAGGGGGACATTTTCATAAGAAAAGTCCATCTTCTCGCCTTAGGTTTCTTTATTCACAAAAGACAGGTCCTGGATCCAACCTGCACTATTTTAGAGATGCAGAACAAAGGTTTGTGCAATACCCTTTAGGTTGGAGCCCAGTTCAGGAAAAGCTCATAACTCACTAGTCTGAGTCCAGTGCCACCCGAGTTCTTCCAGAGCTCTAAATCCAAGCACTGGATAAATTCAGCAACCTCTCTATCATTCGACAGGCCTCTTTCTGTAAACATTATGAAATGAATAATTGGATGTGACAACTGATCTAGAATTTTTGCATAATCAACCACTTTTCTAGGTAGCACAAATCAGATCATATTAACAAGTTCCTTGCATCACACACATCAGCTCCACCTTGCTTTCATTACACTGGAAGAATCTCCTTCCTCTCAAATGACACTGCAGGAACTTGGTATTTTTATAGAATAATCTCTGAGTTCCAAAAGGTTAGACTTTCTGTGCTTATCAATTATACAGATGCTCTGAAACATTTTTCTAAGTATGAACTGTAAGTTTGTCAGTAGCTATTGGCAAAGAGTGCAGTGAAACCTCCTGTTTCAGAGGCAGTATATCATTGAACACAGGTTTTGTGGGGGGCAAACAGCAAAGAGACAGCTGCCTGCATCCTAGATTCTAGGATGTGTACAGGTGTGCCATGAAGGCAAGGGGGGCAGCAACGAATACCAATATATTAAAGTGCTTACTTCTATTAACTAAACCTTAGGAGAAGCATTTTACCTTTTTAGAATGGAGATGAAACTTCATAAACTCTGGGAGCCACCAAATGATCCATGGTTGTGCAAGGAAAGGAGCCAAGGCCAGGGGAAGGAAGGATGGTCTTCTGGGAATTCCAGAGGGCCAAAGTAGAACTCCAGGCAGGCTGCATTTGGCCACATTTTGCATCCTAGAGGCAGCTGGATGGCTTTTGTTGGAAAAAGAATGGCTCCTTGGTCTGATCCAGCAGAACTTGTTTATAGTTTTGTCCTTAGATCCACCTAAAGTAGCTCTCCACTGCCCTGCTTTCCACTGAACGAAGATAGCACAGCTAAATGAGACCACTGTCTCATTTAGCATTAAAACCCAACATGTATGGTTTGGCCCCTATAATCCTTGCTAGCTTCTAATTCCATCTTGTGCCTGGGCACAGATCCTGAGAGAAGTCCCTTCATTCTCTTTTACAGTCCTTCTTATGACTGGATGAGAAGAGTCACACAAAGGAAAAAAACTTCCAAGAAGGGAAAAGCTTGCCTGCTGTTTGATCACCTGGAACCAATTGAGCTTGCCGAGCATCTCACCTTTTTGGAGCATAAATCTTTTCGAAGGATTTCTGTAAGACATTTACAATTTCATATGTCCCTTCAAGTTTATGGCCAACACTGGCTATGTTTATGAGTCTGCCCAGATGATGACAGATTCCACTGAACAATACCTCAAGTTTTGGTGCTGGTCCCTGCTTGTTACTGAGTGTAGCATCAAAGGATAATTTGCTTATTTGCCCATCTGAATTAGCAATAATGGCATATTGATAAATTCAGATAGAATCACTTACTGTCAAGTAAAATACAATCAACAGTTATGTGAGTTTGCTGTCTGTTTATTGTGAATGGGTGGATTGCCATGTTTTTGCCTTTATAAATACACCATGAATTGGTGTGACCACAAGCAAATGAGCTACCATATTACTTCCTTTGTAATATGTTTTAAATCAGCTTTAATTTAATTTAATTAACATTTCTATGCCATCCTTTGCAACAAGCCTCAGGATGGCTTACAAAAGATAAACTAATCAGCAACCTACAAAGGCCTTGTTGCTGGGTTGTTTGATATGATGTCCAAACTCAACATCTAGGATATGGTAGGATGAAACAGCTCAAAATTTAACCCATCATGGGTGGTTGTTGGGTTAAACTCTGGGTTGTTTAACACCAAACAACTCTGAAAGCTGGGATTGGACATCGCATCAATTTTTTTAGGTATTGAGTAAAGCCAGTTGAAAATGGAAGTAGGAAATACATAGGAGTCTGTGAGATCATTTCCTTGTGCTTGGCCCTGGTTTGTCATCTTGTAAGAAAGGGCAGAGAGCAACCAGAATGATCAAGAACTAGAGCCAGGAATGTTGCAATGTTTGGGGCTCTTTCATTTAGAGAAAAGGTGAGTAGTGGAGGACCTGATACTGTGCATAAATTGTGCACAGTGCAGAGAAACTGGATAGGGAAAAGTTTTTCTCCTCTCTCATAATCCTAGAAACTCCAATAAAGTTCAATAAAACTGAATGGTGAGAAATTCAGGACAAATGAAAGGAAGGCCAACTTCATGCAATGTGTAGTTGAAGTATTCTTTATGGTATTCTTTATTATGAAATGTAATGATGGCTTTCAGTGAGAATTAGATAAATTCATGGGAGAGCATGCTGTCAATATCTATTAGCTAATTTTGTAGCATCTTCAACTTTGTAGGAATTCCTCTTTGCCTGTACTTGTGCTCTCCTTATATATTTGTAAATACAGCAGATGTTGAAGAAATGCACAAGGCTCCAGGACTCTCTTATGTAAAGAAAGTAATAAACCTAGCAATGCTTACCACATCTCTAAAGGGCTCTTTGGATGCAATGGTGGCAACTCATGAATCAGTTAATTAATTGCAGTAAATCATGGGTTAATTGATTCATCATTTACCACAGTATATAGTGAGCATGCTCTGCAGGTTTTTTTTTTTTTTTTAAACTCCTAATTTTAAACTCCTAATTGGAACAATAGGAGATTGCCACATGAAATCTAAACTTGGACAATATAGGTTGCTTGTGGATTAATCTAACCAATTGTAGTTAATCTAAGCAATTGTAGGATAACTGTGGGTTGTTTAATCCACAATTAACCTATAGTGCCTGGACTCAGATGTCACATAGTTCGAATATTTAAAATGGCCATGGAATGCATCCAACAAATGCCACTATTATGTGCTGGATCAATAGCTCACCACTTACAGACATGGTAAACATGCAATGACAGAAACAGTCCTGAAAATCATCAACTGTTTTAAATAATCAGGTTTTAAATAATCAAGTGTCAAAAGGGTCAAGTGTTAAAAGTTTTAAATAATCAGGTTTTAAATAATCAGTGTACATGCAGATGTGAGGCAGTTCTCGGGATGTCACCTTATCAGTAAATTTTGCTCTAGGACATGCATTTAAGCAATTAGGAAAAGGCACATCACAATGAAAGTATTGTCTTTGTCTAGTTTACAGATTATCAGAGCTATGTGATCCATGGCTGCCTGGAGAACAACCCAACTCTGGAAAGATCAATTGCTTTATTTAATGGCATCTCTAAATGGGTCCAGTTGATGGTCCTTAGCAAGCCAACCCCCCAGCAAAGGGCAGAAGTAATCAGAAAATTCATTAATGTTGCACAGGTAATATTGGTCTTGGAGCCTGATTTAGTTCCATAGAATGAAATAGAGTGAAAAGCAAACCCAAAAACAGGGTCAATGAGTGAGTTTGTTGTTGTTAACTGTACAAGATATGATTCCATGGACTATGGGGAAAAATAGTTAGGGAATGGAATGGGACGGTGGACTATACATTTTGTACAGGGCCTTCTTCATGACCCTAATTAAAATTGCTGACAAGAAAACTAAACACTTTCATGGCTGAATAAGCATTTGTTAAGACAGCTGTATCTTACAGGAGCACACTTCTGTTAGCTGCATCACTCCCTGCAGCTTCTTCGGGCATTCAATCATGTTCCAGCTTGCCAAAAAGAGGGAAATGTGGAACTGAATTCCCTAGATATGACAGCAAGCTGTCCATCATTTTGGTGGGTGTGGAGGCCCATGTATTGTGGGGGTTTCCGGTGAGCAGGACTTCCGCACCAGTACTAAACCTGCTTGTTATTTAATGTTTGCTGATGCCAGGACTGGGACAGGTGTTGTTCCCACCTGAACAGTGTCCACAAATCTTTACCTTTTCTAGTAGGAGAAAAGGGCAGCTATTCATTTATACTGAAGAAGAAGAAACAACAGTGATGGGTAGAAGATTAACTCGGCCCCTCTTTGGTGATCACAGGGTCTGGGTCAGAGAACTGGTTTTGGTTCTTCCCATTGTGTTCCAGACTGCAGCTCCATTATTTTGTCCATGCATACAGGCTGCTTCTTTTTTCTGCATGCCACTGCCCCTTTTCACTGCAGGTTCCCTCTAGATAGGTTGCACTGCAACTTCCATCATCCTCAGCTAGCATGCTCATGGAGTACCAGACTGGGAAAGACTGCATTAGAGTGTGTCAAAAGTGCTGACATTTCTGTTCTGATAATTCAGGTTTCAAATAAAAAGTTCAAATAAAATAAAAACCAATTCACCAATAAATACCAGAGATTTCAGTATATAATTTGTACAATTCTCTCTTTTTTCACTTTCCAAAGGGTTACAGACTTGGAAGCAATAGAGCTACTTCTAAACAAATATGTTTAGATTAAAATAAAAGACAGGCTTTATTTTATTGTTGTCTTTTCAAAAATATCTTAGGCTTGTCATTCATTGATACCTCTGCTAGTAGCGCTTGAATTTCAGTTATGAATTGATGTATCTCAATTTCACACACAACTTTCTACCTGTCAGTTTTCCTGTAATTTTCTCAGATTGTCCAAATGGTCAAGATCCATTATTTTTTGTCTCATGAATAAGGAGGTATAATTACACAACCCAGCGCTAGTTATCACTTGAATTATCTCTCCCTAAACCATACATTTAAGCCTGTACAGGCAGAGAAACATACTCTCAATTAAGATCCTCTGAACTCACAGTCATGTGTCTAATTTCTATGCAGAAACTTCTTCATCTCCAAAATTTCAATACCCTGATGGCTGTTGTTGGTGGACTGAGCCATAGTTCTATTTCACGTCTCAAAGAAACTCATTCTCACCTTTCTTCAGAAGTTACCAAGGTATGGGAATATATGTATTCATGGACTAGCATAGCCATATTTGTTTTTATGTCCTGTGGTAGACTCAAATATATGTAAATACTCTGCAGAGCAACATATGTAAATACAGATGTAATTTTTAAAAGATATGTGTTCCAATGGAATAAGGGAGACTTGAAAGCAACCATTGCCTATGAAGCTGTCTCCTCCTGAGCTAGCCACTGGGCCATCTAGCCCAGATGTTGGCTGGCAACATCTGCCATGGTCTCAGGTTCTTCCCAACTCCCCATGTTTCAACTGGAGATTCTGGGATTTGAACCCAGACTTTCTTCATGCAGACCATGTACACCACGACTGAACTACATCCTTTCATCAAAAAAATGGGAATGAAAAGCAACATTGAGTTACTTTTGCTTTTGAACAGCAAACCTCACCAAACAAAGCTAGTTTTCTAGTCTTCTGATATGAGTCTCCTATCTTTTAAGGCTGATCAAAGAAATGCCAAGAACGCATTGTAGAGTCTTGCTTCTTCTGTGCATTATTTACAGGATTGGAATGAAATGACTGAACTTGTCTCCTCCAATGGTAACTACTGCAACTACCGCAAAGCTTTTGCTGACTGTGTTGGCTTCAAAATCCCCATCTTAGGCGTCCACCTGAAGGACCTGATAGCAGTTCATGTCATCTTTCCAGACTGGATTGATGAGAACAAAGTCAACATTGTGAAAATGCAGCAGCTTTCAGTCACCTTGAGTGAGCTAGTTTCCCTGCAGACTGCTTCTCACCATCTTGAGCCAAACATGGACTTAATCAACTTGCTAACAGTAAGTTCCCAGAAAATTTAGTTTTGAAAATCTTCCTTTCCATCATATTATGTCCTTATAAGAACATAGAGTCGATCTAGTCCAGTATGTGTTTCAGCAGTGGCCAACCAAATGCCCACCAGAAGGATGTTAATGCAATAGCACCTGCTTGTGTTCCCCAAGCAAAGACATACTCCCTCTGATACTGGAGATAATATATAGGCATCATATATAGGCTATAAGTTTCATAGGTAACTTATAGCCATAAGAACTACTAACCTTTGATGGCCTTATTGAGCAATCCTATGCCCACTTACCTGCAACTAAGCCCCAATGATTCCGATGGGACTTACTTCTGAGATACACAGCAGTTACTGACTTGAGTGCCTTTGCATGGGATATGAGCACACTAGTGGCAGGAGGAGGAAGGGAGAAAGTGCAGAGTCTGTCCAGTTAGCAAGAGAACAACTAACCCACGTAATACTCCCTTACAGCACCTCAACCAGTCCTTTATTGGTCCTGGTGTCTGCCCCTGCAGGTGCCAACATAATGCTAGACACCTTTTGGGGCATTTGATGGGTTGACCTACCCTTCCCTTATTAAAAAAGAGTAAACACATTTTCATACAAGCAGCTGGGATTGCTGTAAAATAATTTCTGTTGGTGCTGACAAATGTGGCTCAAAGGAGTTGTTTAGTATGTTAGAGCTCAGACTTTTTAGTATAAGGCCAGTTAGTTTAATGTCTGCTTCAGGTAAATTGGTATTATTAAAACTGAAATAAGTAATTATATACAAGGACAACCCTGTTGAGAAAGAATCAGCATGGCTTCCACAAAGGTACATAGTGGCCCACTTATCCATTTTTTGAGAGTATCAGTAAACATGTGGTAGACATTGTTTACTTGGACTTCCAAAAGGATTTTGACAAAGTCCTCACCAAAGACTCCTGAGCAAACTTAGCAGTCATGGGATAAGAAAAGAGGTCCTCTTATGGGTCAGTAACTGGTTAAGAATCGAGAGCAGATAGTGGGGGATTTTTTCCATCTGGTAATAGTTATTGCTTCTGCTAGTTTATTAAGTCCTCTGTTGCAATTGTATCCTGTTTGATATGCTAAATAATAGGAAATAAATCTAAGGCTGAAATCCTTATCTGGGAGCAAGTTCCATTAAATTCAGAGGGCAGTGCTTTTGAGTAGGCATGGACAGGATTACAGTGGAAATTAAATTAAAATACCAGGAGCTGTGTTGGCTGTAGCACATTGTGGTTGAATTGCATACGATAATCTGACAGGGATGCGGGGGATGGCCGGCTGTTTGTTGGCTGTGTCTTGGACTTAATTGATAAAATGGCCTTTGGTCCACAGAAAGGCTTGCCCAGACATCAGCTTTGCATTCAGTGACAATGCCATACTGGAAATGTGGGATGTGGGAGGTCATATAAGGGGTGTGCTTTTCATTTCGAACCTGCTAATTCCAAGAGTTCCTTTCAGAGTAGCAGCAGGCGATATGGTGGACTGCCTCATGGCCATGGGACTTGTAAGCATGAGTCCCACAGAATCTTTGTACCATTATAGATCAGTACCTGACTTATAAATGCACTTAAGTTATTTATCCCAATTTACAACAGTCCTAAAAGTACAATTGCAGCACTCCAATCCAGCAGGCTGAACATCATGGTGGAACTGCTCCTTCTGTATGAATCACAGTAAAAAAAAGGATCACTATGGCCTGTTGGGGATGCAATACCATAAAAAAGAATTATTGAAGAGCATGAAGCTTAAATTACAGGAAACTATGCTTTGGGGGCGGGGGGCGGGGAACTACCAAGGAAAACCATTCTGCTATGTAGAGGCACATGGTCATTTCCTCCCCTCTAATCTGACTAGTTAGTTTTATTTATTAGTAGCATTTTATTTAGTTTTCTCTTTTTTCCCATTTGCACAATGCAAATAAAATAGTGCTGGAGGGTTGGGAGAAAGTTAGAATACATTCACATTCATAAATTGAAACGTTTCAAAGACACTTAAGCAGTACAATATGACAAAGTAGGCAAATCGGTGTCTGAAGGCTGGTGCCTCCAATGAGCAGTGTGCTGAAATACAGAAAGGGCCTCAAGGTCCTTAGTCTGCTGAAGAATCTCTGGGCAAAAGTGCTGTAGGCTTGATTTCCCATTTGAGGTATAAATCTTTTTGCTACCATGAGCACTCTCAAAATCCACTTTTGTTGACCATTTAATAGCTCCGAAAGCACAGAAATGTAATTCTAAGCACACAAATGTCAGTACATTTCTGCAATTTTTCTAATACAAAGTTAATCTTCATCCAAAAATGAGCCAGCATAGGACATGCTCAAAGCATATAGGAGATTGACACAAAATCCATAGCACAACAACAATATTTGTGGAAAGGTTTTTCTTTTAAAAAGGCAATCAGGTGGCCACTATGTATGGAAAAGCAACTAATACAACTAACATCATTGAAAGAGTCAGGATAAATGGTACACACAGGGGCAAGGGCAACCTTTCATTGTCTTTCATGCATGGGATGTTAAAGTTCTCTTTTCCACTCCCCTAATGCCTTGGGTATCTAACCTAGGAAACATATTTATCCTTTTCCTCATATTTATCCCTTCTTCTGCTTGCTTCTTCTACACTACAGTTCATTCTTCCCTTCCTAATGTCAGAGCCATCTATTTTCCTTTTTGCTTAGGGCTACTATCATGGCACTGTATAAACTATAAATATAAATATAGTTGTTGTTTGTATGCTTTTGTTGTTGGAAAAGTACTGAGAAAAGCTCTGTAGTGTAGAAAGGTGAAGCACTACACAATAATTTAGGTGGTGTTCCTGTATTTGTAACTTTTAAGAAACCAGTTCTGAAACTATGCAAATATCTGGAAAGTCCCAGAAGTTTTTACAGTCCAGTGAAAGTGTGACAAAGACTGTCTTTTTTAAAAAACAGATTGAAACTAACAGACATTTTTCAATGTAAAATGTAAAAGCAGGAGAGAGATGGTGACTGGCTATTGTTAAAGGACTCATGTGGACGCATGCTGATAAGTTTTTCCAAACTAATGTTGGATCTTGGATTTGGTAGTAGAAAGAGAATCACTGGGATACAGCAAGATATAAAATCTAAAGGAAGGGTGGGAAAATGAGTATTGGAGGTAGTGCTGCTCTATAGGAGAAAGAGAACATTGAATCTGATAAACTGTGAGAGGGAGATAGTCTTCCCCAGAACCATGGAAATGCTGGACCCAGAAAGTAATCTGGTAGTTGGGACATACTGTCTCTTCATCCTCTGACCAAAGCTGTTGAGAATAATCTTGAGACAGACAGATTTCACAGGGGCAACCAAAGGGGAAAATATTGGAATAACAGCTGACTTGAAGAAACTTTCACGCTGACTGAATAAATGCATTTGATCAAATGTGTTAGTCTTTAAGGCTCCACAGAATTCTTAATTGTGACAACTAGGTAACTCATGGAATTAGCGATTACCCTTGACTTAACCCTTAATGATGTCCAGGATCTGGCATGCAATATAAAAGTCGAATGGCTTAAGAACAGTGGAAAAGCCTTCTGGGGATGGAAAGTCTTCTTCAGTCAGTACATAGCTTTTGATCAGAAGAACATTTCTTTGGCTTCACTCCTTTCCACCAGCTGGTATGTGGAACTTGTGTGGAGCTTCAGCTGGTGACAGCCCCACCGGAAGAATAAAACTTGAGATCCATTCCAGTGATGGCAACGTATGTCAACATGTAGGTGAACAGTTGCTCAGAAGATCTAACCATCTCAAAAGAGAAGAGTATAATTCAAAGGAAATCTAAAGTGAGAACCAGGATGGTCTAAATAAGACCCCTATGTTCAGAAGCAGTGCATTTATTTTCATTCACTTTTTATTTTGTTGCTTATTACATGGCAACTGAAATAGGTAAGCTGGGACAGAGTCCAAGTCACCCAGTGAGCTCTGTCACTGAAACAGGATGGTCTGGAAATAAACAACCGGGAAGCTCTTGCCTCCATGTTTACTCTGTGCTTTCTGAATCTAACTGGCCTTACTTTGAAGCAGGACCTAAATCATGGATGGAGAATGTGTTGTCCTAAAGAGTCCATTCATATCCATAGACCAGCATATACCTGGACTAGATGGACTTTTAGTCTGAGCTCAAATAGGCAAGACTCATGTTCTTGTTGTTTCATTACAACCCTATGTAATCAAAGAAATCTTCTGCCCTTAATACTTGTATGGAAAAGGGAATGTCAGGTGGTCCAGCTTGTCTTATTCTCCTCTCCTTTCAAGTTGTACCCACCCAAATTCTTACTGCTATGCAACTGCCAAGGCAGAAAGAAAGACTCTCATTCTTTCTGTCTGGCCCTGACAGTGATGTGTTGAGTATATCACCTGAAACTGAAGCAAATGTTCCTGTTCTGTGTTTCTCTCTCTTCCGGGGCCTGTGCATGAACAGTTTAAGTCACTGAATCAGCAAGTAATGTCTGTTGAAACTAACCAAAACAAGGTGGTATTCAGCATTGTGAAATTCCCCACTTCTCTCTTTACCTATTATGCATATCAGTAAGCACACCAAGGATACTCAGCTTTATTTCCCTCTTGCATACAGTGATTTTTTTCCAGTGGTTTTTTTTTTGGGGGGGGGGGGAAATGTTGTTTACGATCATTGAGATTTGCTGACAAAGAAGCTTTTGTATTGGAGCAGAAAGCATGCACAAAGCACAGCAGCCTGCCTTGGACTGTGAGCAGGATGTAAGGCTACCAATCTAGGCATTATCCCTCACTAGGGATGTTGAAGAAATCTGCAATAGAGTCAAATGAGTTTGGAGTTCTATGATTTCAAACTGCAGATTCTGCAGCAAACCAGCTTTTTCCAAGTCACACAGATCTGCAGATTTGCAGACCAGTTTTTCACTTTTGTGGGGAATTAGTTCTAATGTGCAAGAGCACAAGTGGAATGGAATTCTCATAACCTCCCCCCCCCGCAAAAAAAAAATTAGCCTTACAGTTGAGCAGATGATGAAATGAAAGAGGCCTGACAATTCACAAAACAGGATGGAATGGTTGCAATGAAATCTGTGAATCACTAACACTTCCTGATAACAATGGGAGTAATTAGTGCAGTTTCTACAAAGAGCAGCATTGGTTTCTTCTTGTGTTTCCTCTCTATATGGCATCTTAGGCCTACTGTTTCAAGCATGCATTGGAGGGTCATGTACAGAATTACTTTAAATCTATATCTAGCAGCTACATAGTAATCCATTTTTACTCTAGAGTAGGTGCAGGATCCAAAGCTATCAGAACAGCAGTATCAGGGTGAGTAGGTGAACTTGTAGATCAGCTCCCTGCACCTACTCTAAAATGAAGAAAAAATATGAAGCTGGTAGAAGTAGTTTTGAAAGATTGCTATTTTGACCCTGGAAATCTTAGGAGGTAGCGGCTAGGAGTGGCTTCAGGAAGAATTGCAGGAGAAAGATCATGAAAAGGGTTAAGCACTCTGGGCTTTTCTGTTGACAACTGCCCTTTCCAAACTCATTTCTGTAATCAAAGGGGTTGCTGCATTTCTGTTACACTCATTTTGTTCTTTAGGTTAGCTGACCTGAAATTTATAGATGCTGTTTTTGTTCTTCTTTGACTTCTAGCTTTCCCTAGATCTTTACCATACAGAAGATGATATCTACAAACTCTCACTGGTCCTGGAACCAAGAACATCTAAATCAGTATGTGACTTTTTCTGATTTAGGGATAAATATGACACCATTGTGCTGCTTTTTTGCTTCAGACCATACTTCTTAAGGACTGCATATCCTGCCTTTTCATTTTAAAATTGCATGAAGTAGTTCATACCTTTTAATTAGCTGATGCCTGTTGATTGTTTAGAAATGATAACACTCTGTGTTAGAAGCCTACAGTTTGTTCCAAAACAGACCAAAAGTAATCTCATGAACTTGTTAAAACATATGAATTGTTAAAACATATGATCTGGCCAGGGCAACTTCTTCTTCCTTCTCTTTTCTCCTCCTATATTATTTATTTACTCATTTTATACTGATAATTTTAATTTTATATTATTATGTTTGTAACTCAGTGTATTTTTTGTATTTTTGTATTTAATGGTAATTTATTATGTTCTATTGTATTTCAATGTATTTTATTCTGTTGTAAGCCACCCCGAGGCTTCGGCAAGGGGCGGCATAGAAATGTTATAATAATAATAACAACAACAACTACTACTACTACTACTACTTTAGTAAGACCTCAGTGTAATTCCCTTATGGTATATGACTTGTCAAGTTGTCAACTGCAGCCTAAAGCAGTTGATTTTCTTCTTCTTTTTTCTACCTTTTCTTCTTCTTTTTTATTTATATTATAAGCTGTCCTGGGACAATTGGATTGTGTAGGATGGGTTAAAAGTATTCTAAATACATAAATAAAAATAAATACTAGGGCTTGTGTGCCTCTAACACAAGGATGGGGAATGTCAGGCTTGTGGCTGTATCCAACCCGCCTCGCATCTCAGACTGCCCTTCTACCCATAGAAAGGCAATTTAGAATACAGTCCAGTGGGGATACTTGTTAGCCTCTGAAGTTAGTGGATTATGGACTTCCTATGCAAAGCAGTAGGAGCATGGGAGTGATCTTTATCTCCCTGCCATTCCCAGATGGTCAGTTTTGGCTGTCTAGCTGTGGAGTGTTAGTGAGGGAAGGAATCTGGAGCACCACCAGGATGCAATGTATCCAGAGTATCCTTGATCCAGTCCCCCACCCCACTCTCCAGAAGTTTTCCCTTTCTCTAGGGTTGCCATTATGACATCAGAGAAGCACTCCATCCTGTTCTTTTTGAGCTGTCTACAGGAAAAGGGGGATCCCCAGCTCATCCTGTGGCCAACTAGATGCTAGCTAGCATTGCTCTGTCCATGAAATGTGTAGTTTAGCCCTTGGGTGGAGAAAAAGGACCTTTGAGTGACAGGCTGCAGGGATATGAATATCAGGTACTTTGGCAGCTTTAAGTGTACCCCTGCCATAGACACAGCTGTGGCCAAGCCATGTCTGAAGCTATGGATTTCACATGGATTTACAATTCACACATAGTTTGAATTTAGCATGCCCATGAGGCATTCCTTTCTTGGCTCTTTGCAGCCAGAACAGCTTTATGTAAAGAGCTTTGGCCAAAAGGAGATTTTGAACAACTTAGAAAAGAATCAGATTTTATGCAACTGAAAAACAAGGTTCTCCCTGCTTCAGGAATATGCCAATCTTGTTTACTGATACGTTTTATTGACTTGTTACTCTCACTGCTTTTAAAGCAGTTTTCTTTTGGTAAAAATCCCATCTAACAATGTAGCTGCTTCCCTGTTTTGCTCATCTCTTGGTACACTGGCCACTGCTACAGTGGAAAATTTCTAGTCACATGCCTGTAACCTTTAAGAATGTCACTGATTGTCTGGGTGTCTAGTAATCAATGAATATTCAGTGACATTCTACTCCTGTGGCAAAGCAATAGACTTAAGTGAATATGCAGAAACCTCTTTCACTTCAAAGGTTCCCCTTCCAGCATTTTCTTTCCACCAAATAATAAGATCACTTCAGGCCACTTCACACTTCCCTTTGTTGTTGTTACTTCTTTGGTCTCTCATGTGTATAAATGATGGAGGAGTAACTAGTGTGTGATATTTCCAAAACTAGGACCCAGGACACTTGTTAGCATAAAACACCAAAGAGGAGCTCAGCACAGCATCCCCTAGACTGCCTGCACACCGTAAGCTAATAGCTTCCTTGGAGCCCCTCACCCACAACTTCTCTTGTGGCTCTTTTATGCTGCCAAGTCCCCTTGCTGCTTGAAAACTGTATAATACTTAAACCAGCAGGCGCACCAGCACAAAACACATTCAGAACCCTGTGTTGCAGCTTCACGGTATTTTCAGACAGAAAAAAAGTGCTGCATTCACTTTTTAAATTACCCATAGCTCTATTGTGACGGTACTCTCCTGCCTTCATGGTTTCAGGGTGCTGTTTCCATAATTTTGCTTTGTGAGGTGGCTGCCCCCGTCCTCTCTTGCTGTGCTGCCATCCCTTGTGGCAGTGATGAGAAACTTGTCATCCAGGCATTCTGGAGGGACACAATTCCCGTCAGTCCTAGCCAGCATAGCTTGTGGTGAGGGATCATGGAAGCTGTAGGCCAAAATATATGAAGGCCCCAACATGCCAGTCCCTGCCTTCTGGCAGCAGCAACAAGTCACCAGCAAATTAAGATGTTCATGAGCCGTTGGGGAACATCACTGCCAGGGGGCAGGCATCAACAGTGGGCCTCCACTGTCATGTATGAATGTAAGGAGCCCTTCCAACTTAATTCAGCCACCATGGTGAGTGGGAACTGGAGTAACTTTACACAAAAATGCACTATGCTCTGGTGTTGTTAATTTTATTTTTAAAAAATCTCCAGAGACACATTGATTCCTTTTATCTGTGTTAGACTGTAAATCTAGATAGCAATTGCTAGCAGCAGGGCTCCTTGGCCAAGAGCATCCACCCTCTGCTGCATCTATTTTATAGGGACTGAATATGGAACTACCATAACGGGAAAGGATTTGGAGGTGGTGGTGGGGAAATCATGCACAAGTTTCAATGCACCTGTAGTCAGTCAAGCATTGGACTCCATTCATAGTGAGACTTACATGTGCTTTTTCTGATTTGTCAGCAGCCTACCTCTCCAACAACCCCTAATAAGCCGGTGGTGCCCCTTGAGTGGGCCTCTGGAGTAATACTGAAGCCTGATCCAAGTATCATCAACAAACACATTCAAAAACTAGTTGATGTAAGTACGTGAGGGTGTGCACCAATTTACTTGTTTATCTGCTCAGTAGCCACTTGAGAAGTACAAATGGGTGGAAATAGGAGAGCACAATCTGATCTGCACTTACCTTGGAGTAAGATGGCACTTAGTTCTGGTGCTAACTTGAATACCGTTGCTCTGCAAGAGAATGTTTGAATGTGCTGGTGCATATTTAAAAATATAAAATACAGTTTTACAAGAGTTATTTGCAAAATATGCTTAATGTTAATATTTCAAAAACAGGAATTTCAGTGATAAGATTTATGACTGTGAATCAGGTCATGGATGTGTGCGTTTCTTAGAGCTGCTTTACAAGAAACAGTGTCCTACAGAGATGTAACGCCAACCACCTGAATGCTGTTACATCACCTTGCATTACTGATGGATACATACGTCCATTTCAGCATATGCAGTGTTTAATTTAGATACTGAATTAAAATCCTATCCCACGTTCATTGAAAGAATTCAAAGCAGTGTGCATCAGATTTTGGCCAGACAGAGAGGAGTTTAGCTTCATCTAAATTGCCTGTTACAGTCCATGTGTGTGGTGATACCACCATTGTCCCAAAACTGAAGATATTTCCAGCTGCCTGAAAAAGCTTTCCATTATGCCAAATAAGTTTCAGAAAGAATATTATTTCTCTTTCTCCAGATATGGCACAAGGAATCTTTACAATGCTTCCTCTCTTTTAAAATGTCCCTAAGTAAGGAAAGTCCTTTCCAAAATGCTTTGGGAATAATATAAAGTACCCCCCTCCCAATATCTGCACTTCTGTCTGGGGCACAGAACTACCTTTCTTGCTATTTCCTTGGTAGTACAATTGTGTCTTCCCTTCATGCTGGGCCAACTCTACCATTGGGCAGAGTGGGGCTGTGACACCAGACAGGAGTGACAAGGTGTTGGAGTGTCAAGAAAAGTGCATCACGTGGCCTGCCCAAAGGCCTTTAAGTTAGCATGTTGATCTCAGGTGTGTGGAAGACACTGCCCTGCCTGAGTTCATGTGGAAGTATGATTCAGCTGGCATCTTGATTGGCTTCTGTATGTTGAATGCAGGGGGTGAGGGAGGAGATACCATCTGGTCCTTCACATGAGGCAGCAAAGGCTTTAAGCTGAACCTACCCTCATGGATGACAAAATAGACCTGTGCATGCTCATTGCTTGTAATTCTATACACATGACAGACAGGTAGTTTTCCCAGGATAGGTCCACCTGGCGCCAACGTTATATGCTTTTCGGTGCCAGGTCGAGACTTTTTTATTTCTCCATACTTTTAATGTTTAATTTTAACTGTTTTTATGCTCAGTTTGTGGATCATTTATATTATTTGGGTATCTATGTATCTATGGGATTTGAATTATAAGCCATCCTAAGGTAAAAAAATTCCCAAATAAATAAATAGGCAACTAATGAAATCCATGAAAGAAGTCAAGTACAGAACACCCCATTAGACCCTGCAGTCAAAAAGTGGTCACATTCTGATTGCCATCAAAAAGTTGCCATTTTTAAAAATCTTAATTATTTATATTATCTTTTTATTTGAATATGTTTTACTTATTTTTAACTCTGACTGTATTTTATTACTATTGATCACATTTATTATTTCTATTATTATTGACTATTGTATTATTGATTGTTTTATTGTTGTTGATTTTAAGCTTGTAAGCCATTCTGAGATGCTGCTGTGAAGGACGGGATACAAATGTTTTAAATAAATAAATTCCTTCTGAGCAAAGCAGCTGAGGTTCCCTCTGTAAGGTTAAAATTTTAGGCAGCTGCTGTATATAAAAGACCATTATGTTACTCTCAGTATTCAAATCCTAAGTTGTTCTGTAGGGTTAAAGGAAGCACAGTGAATACAGAATATTTATATTAATAGTTTGGAGCCTTTGAGCGGAACTTTGTTTTTACTTTATTTATTTATTTAAAACTTTTATATGCCATCCTTTATGCATGGCGTCTTGGGATGGCTCACAATCAGTAAAATCAAATACATTAAAAACAATCTAAATAACATATAACCAATAAAACACAACTGTTGCATTAAAATACTAATTTTTTAAATAACGGTTAAATAAAAAGGTTTTGACCTGGAGTTAAAAAAGAGCATATTTTGTCAATAGTACCTACACAGAAAATATTCAAGTATCATGGCTGAATTCACTCAATTACATCTGGATAAAATTGAATGTTTCTCTTTTGCTCTGGATTGCACCATTTTTGTAGAACACATGTCATTGCATCATTCATCATTAATGCAATTGAAAAGCAGTTTTGTACATCACCTTTCTGATGCAGCCATACAAAAATCCCAGTTTGCACTTCTACAAACAGTTCCTTGCCTTAACCCAATCTAGATTATTACAAGCCCAGCCATAGGCAGAAACTAGGTCGGAGTGTTTCTTGGACAGTTACCTTATACATTTGGTTTGAAATTCATCTGAAAATATATGCCCTAACTTTGTTTATAAATCAATGCAAGGCAGTTCAGCAAATTAAAACAATTTAAGAAAATCAAGCCTAGCATCAACAAAAACCTTACCAAGCAAACCAGTAATAATGGCACAAAAAGAAAAAATGCACCAAAAAGAACAATAGCTGTCAGAAGAAAAACAATGTAATACTTTTGAAACAACCTCAATCAATCATAAAAGGTTTTCACTGGATGCCTGCAGATATACGTGATTGGTTTTGGCACAACTTCCTAGAAAGTGTGCTTCATGGAATCATCATCCCCATTGGAAAGAACCTGCTCTTGAGAAACTTGTGCCAAATTTTGGTTAGCAAGGACACCCAGAGCAGAGCTACAGGTGCTGAATGTTGTGCTTGGGACACACGTGTCTTTTCAGTAGGTAGCAAGTTCAAGTTGGCACAGCTAGCATTTTAAATAACAGTATGAATCAATCCTTAGCTATAAAAAGCTAGCTTCTGTTTGAAGCCATGTTTCTGTTCCCTGTGCTCTGGAACCTCTGATTCTTCCATATGCTTTATATAGCAGGTATAAGGACCTGCACTCTGTACCTTCTTTTAGCTCAGAGGTACAGAACTCTGGCCTGAAGGCCCTGTCCAGTCTTTCTGTGATCCTGTTCTGCCCCTCTAGGCCACACCATCTTTCTCCTGACCACTGATTCTCTGGTGATATCCCAGCTTTTCTGGGCCTTTCCCCTATTGCAAAAGGTTGAAATGCCTATTCTTAGGCTGAGTTACTGGCCATAAAAGCTTCAAGTTAAAAAATTTGCCTCCAGGCTCTGGAACGCAGTTCCTGAGAGCTGCTCAGCAATGGCAATCAACCCTTGGAAGAAGAAGATTCAACACTCCTGCTTAAGTTGTTATCAGTATTTACACTGGACTTTGATTTTAAGTGTGGTTTCTTTGCCATGATCATAATACATTATCTATTTTTTCACTGCATTATTTCCTTGAAAATTTCAGTCTGTTTTTAGGAACTATGACCATGACCATGACGGTTATATCTCCCAAGAAGACTTTGAAAGCATAGCAGCTAATTTTCCTTTCCTGGACTCATTCTGTGTGCTAGACAAAGATCAGTAAGTGTTCTTGCTCATATTATAGTTTTACAGTGCAAACCACTGGATGTTAATCTGCATTTTATTGTATTTCTTTCTTTATATTTTTGAGAAATTGTTATGAACTGCCCATCACACTTTGGTTATGGGGCAGTATAGAAATAAAATTAATAAGAAGAAAAACCAAGTCCCACTGTTTCTTTAGTATTTACTTTGAGGTAAGTGTGCATAAGACTGTAGTCTTAATTTATAAATGTAGAAGAAACAGCAGTGTCTTTCATTTGTTCTGTCTTATCTGTAATAGTTAAGACACTTTTCCTTCTGTCTGTCACATCTCAGCACCACATGGAATGGGCAACTAAGGGGCCAATATGTTCTACTAATTGCATGGGTGTTGCTGAGACCTTTATTTTTATTTACTCTTGTATAATCACTTGCATTCCCACTCTGACATGGGACCATGGTACTCCAGGATGGGAGGATTAAACCTTTGACCTAGCCATTTTCCACCCCAAATTCTATACTCACACAACTTGCAGTGAGGATGGATAGGTTTTAAAAAGGAAGAGAAATTTCAAGTGGAATAATAATGAAGACAGACAAAAGTCCCAAAGGATCTCATGGGTAGCTTTAAGCATCTGCAAGAGTGGCTTGGGGAAAGGATTGGTGCTATTATAAAGAAATGCACAACACACAGGTAATCAAAGTTGAACCACAAGTCCGGATGCCACTTCAGAATGCTTGTTCAGGCAGTCCCTGGGTTATGAACATCTGAGTTATGTACATCTGTACTTATGAATGAACTGCCATAAAACCAATTGATTTTAAAATTCGAGTTAAAATAAATGGTTCACAGTAATTATTTCAGAATCTAGTTTGTTATGCTCATGAAAACTTGCTATTGATAATTAAATTTTTTTTTAATGTGCATCCTACTGTGGGAAATCATCATCACCATAGAGAGGAAATGAAAGGGAGGCCTCTGAATCAAGTCTTAAAGAGAGAAACCTCCCCAGCATTTCCTTGATGGTCTAATCCATTAGGGTTCCCCTTCTTCATTTATTCTGTTCTTATAGTCTTAGTCCCCCCTATCGTTTTCACTCACCAACACCACCTGTTTGCACGAAGGATATGCAGGAGACATTTCCCTTTCTGGATGCGCGGGACAAGAAGCCATACTTTGGAGGCCTCCCTCTCTCCCTCCTTGCTTTCTGTCTCTCTATGAAGATGCAGTTCCTCAGTAGGCCACAAAACTCCCCCTCCCCCCAACATCTCATTTAATTTTTGATGGGAAATTTGCCAATAATCAATTGTGCAAAAGTTAAACCTGCAAAAGTTGAAGTTTGACAATATTTTGATGATGGGGTTTTTTTTGAAGGACCACACCTGTCATTTTCTTCAAGAGTAGCCACAAGGCTCCCAAGAAGGGCCAGATTGCCATATTTCTCCATGGCAGTCTTCTGCAACCTGTTACCTTCCAGACCACACCTTTTATAATCTCCATGCCGGTTAGGTATTATGGAGGATGTGATCCAACATCACATCTGGGTAGCTTCTGATTTGGGAAGGGTTTGCAAGGTAATAATTATCTCCCTACTTCTTTCCCTCTTCTTTTAAAAATAGGGATGGTCTTATCAGCAAAGGAGAAATGATGGCTTATTTTCTGAGGGCCAAATCACAACTGCAGTGTAAGATGGGTCCTGGTTTCATACATAACTTCCAGGAGATGACTTATCTCAAACCAACTTTCTGTGAACATTGTGCTGGATTTGTAAGTATACCTCAGTCCAATTTTGAGGTGCAAATGGGCCTGAGATGTATACATTTACTTATTTGAGTTTTCCTCTGTCCTATTTTGAAGATGTAAATGAATACTTAAAAAGACAAACAAAAACTACTTGACTTGGTAGATTTTGTAAAGTGGCATTTTTAAATAAGTAAACAAGGTGAAAACAGCATCAAACATGGGATATAAAAAATGGGCCTTTAACTGAAAGCAGAAAAGATGCAACAATGTAGTCATTCCTATGGATGTTTGTCCAGAAAGTGTAAGCCCCATCAAGTGCCAGGAAACTTTCCCCCAGGTAAGTGTAGGATTGCAACCTAATTTTTTTGTTCTTTTAACCTTAGCATTATTTTAACCAAAAAGTCTTGATGCCTCTAAGGACAAGAAAAATTGAAGTATTAGAAATACTGAAATAGATTCCTTTTAAAAAGCCAAATATGTATGTTGATTCATTCCAGGTGATTTTTTAAAAACTTGTTGAATCACTTCTCCTCTGCTGCCTCATTTGTAAATTGTGGAAATGATGAGGGGCTGGGAGCTGCCTCGATCTTCACAGCTGAATGGATAGCTCTTTCTAGCAGGAAGGGTGTTGAGAACAGTGATTTCCTGTTTGTACTTTTATAGCCATTGTTCCTACCTTTGTAATAAAGTTGTTTTCCTTCTTGCTTTCTTAATTCCTTTTATCTTTAATTACAGCTCTGGGGTATAATCAAGCAAGGCTACAAATGCAAAGGTACTGTAAATCTTGCATGGGCTCTGACTCCAAACCTTAGAATTCCAGTTTTACCTTAATTAATTCCTTAATTGCTGTCAAAAGAACAATGCAGTGCAAATTAGCCCTCAGATTGACCTGAAGAGTTATGTATAATGCAATTCTGTGCATTCTTACTGAGAAGTAACTTCTGCTGAGTTCAATGCACAGGATTGGTCAAGGTAAGTGTGCATAGGACTGCAGCCTTAATCATTGGTAGGGCAAGAAAACACTCTGCTACTTCAACTCCTTAATTCATTTTAATGCTTAGCTTCATTTAAAAATGAGCATTCTGATGATTTCTGGTTGTGCATCTGTTTTTCCAAGTGACCATCTTTTCCTATAATAATGAACTCAGTGGTGAGTATTGAGAGCTGTATAGCTAAACAAGGTCACTGAGAATTGAAAAGAAGGTATTGGTATGTTCAGGGTACACTGAGGTGTAGAAAAATTCAATTTAAAAAACAAACCTAAGGGGCCAAAATATCCCTTCCAAAAACTGCTCAGTAAGGACTGAGCATGTTCACTGGCCACAACATGTGGATTGTCAGGAAAAACCTAACAAGAAAGTGGCAGGGCCAGGGAAGGTTATAATGGAGTATCCTGGAATTGAGCCTCAGTGGAACGATCTTCTTGCAGGTATTTTTTTTAGTAATGAGGGTAGTATGAGAGTTGGCTAAGTTAACCTCACATTAAAATAACCAGGATTTAAGTCTTAGCTGAATTGTGCTCTAGTTATTATCTTCTTGCAACAGTGTACAATTTGATTACACTCTTGTAGTGAAAATCCTAGAATAGTAGAAAGACATTTGGTTATATGATAGCAATTAATGTTATAGAGAACTCTTCCATGACATTGTCAAGTAATGAATAAATGCAAGAGTGAAACTGTGGCTTTTCTTACAAAAATCTAATCCTATATAGAGGACTGGCACAGAATCCTAAGTGTGAATGGAATGCTTAAGCCCTTGTGTTCCTGGCATTTCTCTACTTCACATGCCGAAAAGCCACTTGCTCCCTATGGAGTTCTAAACATTTTATTTAAAGAGGCCTTCATTCCACAGCGATAGGCATACATTCATCAACATACCAGTACTGATATGGACTAGTCCTGTAAAAGAGGCAAAGAGCAAGGAATTGTTTCCATGACTCCTCAGAAGTAATTTATGTACAGCACTGGAAGTTCATTTCGTGAACAGCTAATTTCCACATTGTGCTGATTAATTAGAAGTATCTAAGGTAGATTTTTCATTTCTGAAAGTCTGGCAGATTTGAGACTTTATCTCTGTTTGCAGCATTTTGGAAATAGTAGCTTGCCGAAATTAATTTTTCTTTGGCCTGGCAATTTCTTCCAGATTGTGGTGCCAACTGCCATAAACAGTGCAGGGATCTGCTAGTTTTAGCCTGCAGAAAGTTTGCCAGAGGAACATCACTGAGTAGTAATCATGGGTCTCTGCCCAATAGCCCGTCATTGCCAGCAGGTAAGAGCAGTCCCCATGTCTCATGGATGATTAATTGAACAATGACTTTGATTGTCCAACAGTTCGTGTGGTATTTATCTAGAATGCAAATAACCATTGCTTTGATAAAAGAAGTTACTTGTTATATTCCCAACAATGTCCTTATTAGTCTACCACACAATAATTCCTAGAATGACTTGGAAAACCCTCTTGAATGGTCAGTGGGTAATGCTACAGATCTCAGCTATTCTCTGAGCATGGAATTTATTGACTCCTCAGGAATGTACACATACAACACTGAACTCCCACAAGAACACAGGTACCTTCTTGGGTAGCAGCTAAAATATCAAGGGCTTTATGACTCTAAGCTAAACTGTTGGATAGAATTCAATTCACTTGCTGCAGGTAAAAAGGTTTCAGCCAATTCATATAAAAGATTTCTACCACCAACTGAAGTTGGAACAAGGCTGCTCCTACACAAACAACTCCATAAATGGGACAAATAGTTCCTCCTAGTTGCTGTGTATCAGTAAGAGAGTTGATTATTTAAAATTTTTGCCTGGATTACCATCAAGCAACTTAGAATGTATAGTCTTAGAAGGAAAAGAACTACATAACTAGAACCATACCAGTTTGCAGGTAGCTGTCTATATGCCTTAGTACCACACAAAAAATATTCTTCAATCAACCAAAGTTTATTGTACTAGCTAAAGGCCATGACAAACATATCAAATATATGCACTTTGCCTGGCTGACTTTTGGTCTCACTTCCTTGGTTCTCTTGACCAACTCTTTTGCCTTCTTAAGCTTCATTGACTTGCCCAGAGTTGGTGGAGGTGATGAAGCACAGATGGCACGGTGGTTGTGGCTAAAGGCACAGACCTCTGCAAAGTAGCAGAGGCTGCAGTTGATGGGTGAGATAGCTCAGGTGCTCTCAGGGTATCAACTGTACAGAAGGCCTTATTCCAGAGCTCCACACAGAGATATGAGTTGGCGTGATGTTTGCCACCTTGTTTAGAAAATGCTTAGCAGTGGGCTCATTGGTCCATGACATGCCCCTCATCCAGGCACAGAAGAAAAAGACAACGCCTGGCAGTTGGGGGCAGCTTAGCTCTACATCACACACTTTTGTGCAATGGTGCATTCAGTGCCACCCGGGAAACAAGAAAGGCCAAAAAAGAGAAGAGAAAAATGCTGAAAAGATGGCTCAGATAGGGAAAAATGAAGCATTTACCTTTTTTTTTTTTTTTTTTTTTTGAGGGGGTAGTAAGTGGGTAGTACAAAAGGGAGCAGTTGAAGAAAAATGCATAACAAATCTGGAAAAAGGGAAAAGGGTATATGTAGAGCGAAAGATGCTCATAAAAATATTGAAAAAGGCTAAATAAGATGAGAATGTTTTGAGCTAAAAATTACAGAGAACTCTCTGGGGTACTAAAAGCAATCAAAGGAGAACATAGGGAAATGATGGGAGCTCCTCCCTTTTGTATGGAAGCCAAGGTGGAGGAGGCATCCTGCCAAGATGCGTAGCTGTTGACTCTTCCTGGCAACAGGGTCCACACAGGTACAGAGCCCGTATGTGTGATGTACAGAGACCACAAAGAAGAATGGCCAATATGGGCCTAACAAGTGTGTCCCTGGATGTTGACACACATATACATCAGGTCTATATGTTTGATTACAGTACATGGCATTTAAGACCAAAGTATGTTTCAATGCATAGTATCTTTTTCAAGCTCTAATCAATGTACCTAACCCCAACCCCAAATAGTACAGGAAGGGGGTCTATATCACTGAAATGAGTGTTTCTTTGGTAACTAAGTTGGATAGCAATATTACATTGAAAAGAGACTTGGACCCCTTTGTAAAAAATGAGAACAGTGGTGGCACAAAGATTTTCCTGTTCAGATGTTTGGTCTTTCGTGTAGACTTCACATATCTAATTCACATATCTATTATTCTGTGAATAATAAGAACAATTCACCAGCTTCCCCTATCTAGTGCAGTTTCTAGGAGCAATGGTTAGAACCCATATAGACATCTTCCTCCAAGGTTTGATTAGATGCTATATCCCTTCTACCCACTATATGTGGACCTCTTCATACATTAGCTTGTGTGACTGTGTTTAATTTGGCCCATGTCATTCCACTGGAAGCCACAGCTATGAAATTACTTGAGCTCAGCAGGGCTGTCAAGGACAGGACATTTTGCAGGGTATTAATTCATAGGGGTGCTGTAAGGCAAAGATGATTTAACAGCACGTAACAACAGCAAAATTGCATTCTTACTCCTCTCTGAAGCTTCTGTCACAACCATTCCTCAAACACATACACATCCTGCATGAGTTAAACAGGGAACAGCAGCCACTGAGAATGGGATGCTGAAACAACTGTTTCAGGATCTGACAATAGGTGACAGTAAAAACCATTTAAATCTGCCTAATCATTGTCAAGTAAGCATAGGGGTTCAGCTTTTAGAACCAAAGGCTTAACCTTGTCTAAGGTTGCTTCCTATCTCCCCTTAGTCATCACTTCTCACTTTAAATATCTGAGCCCTGCTGTTGACAATAGAAGAATTTAGTATCTTCACTTGGAAAAAGTTCTAGTTGGGGAGAACATTTCAGCATTTCCACTAGAGTGGTCCTTTTACACTAAAAATAGACTTCTATAGCCAATGCATATATGAGTAGTACACATAGGCCTAAGGAACAGGTCTGCTTTTGCATTCATAATTTGCTTTGGAGACCGAGGGTAGTATAGTGGTTAAGAGTGTTAAGTCCCCAAATACTGATTATATGGGGAGGTTCTGGCTTTTGGGCCCTATTTCCGTTTTAAAAGATTGGAATGCTTCTTCTAAGGCTTAGTTAACGCTTAAGAGCTTTAAGCTAAAACAGGTTGGTATGTTTTGTATTTGGGCCCACTTACCAAGTGTGGCCGCAAGATCTTCTCCAACATGGAATTTGGCCTTCCTGCTGAAAGAGATTCTGCATCCCTGATCTAGAAGGGCACCACTAAAAGGTAACAGAACAATATTTTTGTCAGTGTGATACAGCTGAATCTTAAGCTGTTGTCAGCACTGACTGTGTTGGCCCTTTTATTCCTTGCCAAAGAAGAAATGGTTTGTGGTGTTCTCGCTGGTTAGTAGAGCTTGAAAATACTACTAATGTTACTTTTTTAACTTTCTCATTGCAGTAAGCTTAGAATGGCCTTACTGCTTCTGCATTCAGGCTCAAAAACATAAAAATATTTTATGAAAAAAATTAAGTGTTTGTCTGCTAAGGTGATGAATTTTATTATTTGAATGCAGTTATACTGAGTCATGTTTTAAAATGTTGGTTAATATAGTTGTTAGAAGAAAAGAATTTTGATTGAAAAGCAAACTTAACTGAACAGAAACTACTAAGTCTCATTGAAATCAGTGATGCAGAACAAATACCAGAGTTTATGTGCCTTCTTTATTTCAGACTGTGAGCTGGAACACTGGATTTTGTAAACCACAAATGAAATATACAAGACTTTTAATGCAAAATAAAAACTTTTGGCTCCATACTTCTGAGCTTAAACCAATGTTTTATCCAGCCCTGCTCTTTTTGTCTTGCACTGGTTACAGTATTATTAGTGAATTAATGTGTATTTTCATCCTCTGCTTTGTAGTACAGGATGAAGTATTCCATTTTCCCAGTGTAGCTCCACAAAAACAGGATCTAGATAACAGAGCAATCACACTGGTAACTGGTTCTTCTCAGAAGATTTCAGTCCATCTACAACGGGTGACCACTAGTCAAGCAACTCAGACCGAGCCACTGTGGCATGAGCCAGGTTGGGGTGATTCAGGATCACACACGTTTCCCAAAATGAAGTCCAAGTTCCATGGCAAATCAGGAAAGAATAAAGGCTTTGCAAAATGGGAGAATAATGAAAAACCCAACATTCAGACCAACATGAATATCGCAGTAGCAAGTACAGCACATCTGCTGGACCAGAATGGAACAGAAACTCTTCTAGAAAGGCAAGAAATAGAGGTGGGTAAGAGAATGCCATTAAGTGTTCAAGGCCTATGTTCTTTTCATTTGTCTTCAAGTACTATAAATCATGCCATGGATAAGGTACAGGCCCTACAATTATTATACAATTCCTTTGCTATGCACCATTTAATAGTAGTAGACAGGATAAATCCTCACCAGTAAAGTTGACTCTAGTTCTTGGGAAGCTTTATTTCTGTGACCCCCACCTGTTCCACAACCTATGCATGTTTAAATACAACAAAGTCCTACAAATACCAGCGTCCCCCAACTAGGCCTGCTTGCTGGAGAATGCTGGGAATTATAGGACTATTCAAAGAACACAAGAATCACCATGCTGGGTCAGATTATCTAGTCTAGCAGTCTGTTCACACAGTGGTCAATCCATTGCCTGTAGGAAATTTACAAGGCAGGAGTGCAATAGCACCTTCCTGCCAAGTTCCCCATTAAGTGGTGTATATATGAATGTTACACTGTGTTTATATCCTGCCTTTTTTTCCTCTTCCAAGGAACCAAAGGCCTCTGATACTGGAGTTAGCAGAGAGCCATCAGGACTAGCAAACATTTATAGCCATTCATTCTCCATGAATTGGTTTAATTGCCTTTGAAGCCATCTACTACATCTTGAGGAAGCATCTTCCATAGGTTAACTGTGCAAAATACTTCCTTGTGTCTGTCCTGAATCTTCCCTTATGTAAGAAGCTTTCTACACAAAGAAAACTAGCATGGCAGGAAGAGGAGTTGTAGCTTAGCCTTTTCTTGAGAACTAGAAAAGTTACAAACTTGAGGTCTGTTAATATGAAGACACATTTCAATATGCATTCCCGGAAGTGTGAAGCAGTATTATCTGGCGGGATGATACCTCTTGATTGTGTAGCTGGACCCTTAAAATAGGACCACCGGCCTCTCTTATAAAACTGTGCCTTTTGATTTGTTACAGGCAAGCTGATCTGCATTTGCTGCTGCTGCTGTGGCTGCAGCTGCTGCAAAAGATGGAAGCGCGTTCAAGGGAGCACAATGTCGTCTCTGTAGATTACCAGATTTGATTGAACTTTGTACAACTGATAATATTCAGCAGATCCTTTCTCACCTGTGATGGAAATGTAATGACTGAATACACTATTTATTTTCTCACATAGCTTCAGTAACTTGATTCATCTTGCACAAACAGAAAACAAAGGAGTGGGCATAGCACCGACGTGTCAGTGATTCTCAGGTAAAGGAAACCATGATTCTCGTTCATTTCACTATGACCAAAGACACACTGACTTCTAGAAGTATCACAACTACCACAGTAGTGGAAAGCTGACTGATGTGTGCCAAGTGTCGCTCATTGTACATTCTGATGCATATATTGTTGTTCCTGTCTTTGTTCTCCTTTTGTGTTTGAGAGATGCTTTATGTGGCAGTGAAAGCAAGACTGGTAGCCTTTGAAAGCTCATGTAACTCAGAGTTCATTGCATCACACAAAGTCCCTTTGAGCTCATTTTAATTCTTTAAAGGCAGGGCTTGTTTTGTTTTCTGAACAAGAAAGATGTTTACATGTTTACATATTTCCATTAAGTGTGTGACAAGCTACTGACATGGGTAGGAGTAACTACAACATTCCCAGCATGGGGTGACTAGATGATGCAACTTTAAGCATACGTGGGTGGGGAAAGGCTTGTAGAAGTTTCATTTAGTCATGTGGCTGGTGAAGGAACTGGAGGGAAGGGGTCTGTCTGTAATGTCCCACGTTTTAGTTTTATGGTTATGCATTTTGTTGTTGTTTTACACCTTTCAACAAACTGGAAGCTATCTAAATAAAACAACTGATTTCATAAATAGTAATGTATAAAATGTTTGAGAGTCAAGATTGTACAGAAACAGCCTGTTCCTCCCCTGGTATTTCCTAGATCAGTCTGCCTGTGCTTTATTCTAAGTATTGGTTTCAATTGCACAAGAATGCAGTGCAGCCCTCCCCTTCATCCCCAGTGCATGGGCATCACCCAGAATGTTTCCCTTGGAAACCTGGCAAGAGTAAAGTTCATATTTCCAAGTGCAGAAACACTTAGCATCTATTAGACAAAAGTGTCCAGCTTCTCAATGGAATAATCCTGGCACCCCCAGATGTGTTGATTTACAATTCCCATCCAGCTGGCTAGGGATGAGGTGAGTTACCTTTCAGATATGTTGGGCTATGCCAGGTTGGGGGATCAGAGTACTGCTCTCTCCTCTGGTTCAATGCTTTCTGCTCAGACAACCCAATAATCCTAACTCAAGGATGGTTATTGAACTGTGGGTTGTTGATGAAATGTGGATTTTCATGTTGCTTGACACAGCTGAAATAACTATTGCCATTTTGTACGGTTCACAACCCAACATCGAACCATGGGTTTTCATGGGTTTTTAATGGTTAACTAGCCATGGCTTCTTAGTGCAGTTGAGACAATATGATAATCCATGTTTCAACAACAATCCACATACAGCCTTTGAGTTTATTTAAATCCACTCACTGTGTCTTTGAAACTGGTGAGCGGTGTTGAAATACACATCACTACCTGTTCCTGCCACATGACAATGGTGTCCGAGGCACCTTGTAGGTCAGCTACTTGAAACTGCATCATGTCCGCAGATAGATGCAAAATATTAGTCGTCGTCCATGGTACTTTTAAGCCCATAAATTTACCTAATCCTTTTCTGGCAACTAGGTAGGCATTTAATCACCATATTGAAAATGGGCTCTAGATAATGTATTATGCATCACATACTCTAAATTTTCAGTCCCTAGTATTTTATTCAATTATGTGATAAGATATAGAGAAGTGTTCCACTGAATTTTTTGTAAAGACCAAACTTCTACCTTTTAATATATTGCATTCCAATGGGAGACCTGGGAGACAAGGATTTTCATTTGTAAACTTGTGTTAGAAAAGGAAGGCCAACAGCTGCCTTGCTATGTTTTGCTACACAGTATTACTCTTCTTCACAGATGATTCCTTCCAGTTCAGTGCTTGCACAAATGGTTTTCTAGAGCTTACTCTCATTTATGAACACTGGATAGTGGGTGATGACATTCTTCATAAACTCTCAGAACTATTTCTTGCACAATATCCAAGAAACAGGATAAAACAGGCCTTCACGTTTCTTCAGGGAGTTTGGTTTCTCTAAGGTTCCTCTCCTTCTCTGTCAGTGTAAGGAACAGAATAGCAGAATAGGAAAATTAAATAGGCACACACAACCGAAGTCATGGAACCACATTCTGTGGACAGACATTATAGCTGGTGAGGAAATCAACATCTACTCTTGAAAAGAGGCTTAGTGTGCTATTCTAGGCATGTTTAGGCAGAAAAAATAGTCCTAAAATGTTTGGCTGGAGAGATGCTCAGAGTGATAGGGCTTTCATCTATCTAGGGTTGCATCTTTATTCCAGAAAAGAAACCAGTTCAGTAGGTAGCTACTAAACAATGGAGCAATAATTTCTTCCACAATTTAACAATCTAGTTTCTGCCTAGGTACTCAGTTATTTTAGTGGGACCAAGATAAGAAAGAGCTAGGAAATGTAGAGGTCCATAAAATGTGGAATTACATTTGAGAAATGCTTTTATATTTACATATGCATGAAACCTGGCAATATACTATCTAATTAATATTCAGTTTATGTAAAATGTAGATAATTATTTCACGCACATGGCTTCTCAGCTATCTTTAGAACTACCCTTGGATATGCAGGCAGTCCCCAGGTTACAAATGAGTTCCATTCCTGAGAAAATGGAAATTAATTTTTGCATTGAATTCATATGCAGGTCAAAGTATGGATAGTTACCCCCCCCCCACATTCATGGGGCTTAGGGGTGCAGGACCCCGGTGAAAGTGGAAAAACTATGAATATTTCTACCCCCCTCTGCCCAAACTCATCAGTGCCTCCTTTTTGCTGCAAGGAAATGCTGGAGAGATTTCCCACTCCAGATGGACAGGGCAGGAAGGCGTGCTTTTGAGGCCCTCTTTCTCCCCAATTTCACTTCCTCTCTCTCTATGGAAATGACAATTTTCCACAGCATTTTTTTTAAATTAATAGGCTTTATAGCAATTTGTTCATAAGTACAAGTTGTTTGTAACACACATTCATAACTCAGGGACTGGCTATATAACAATAAAAGCCATGGCTATTAATGAATGCATGCATATAAGTCTGCACTGGTAAACTTTGCTAAACTGTTGAGGCTACTAAGTAAACTGCAGTATTAAAAAAGTTCTGTCAGAGGCAAAACACTTGGTGTTCATTGCATTTATATTGCAACCTATATTGTAAAGAGTGCAGGCCAATGCTTCAGTGTGCACATGGACCACCTCCCTCATAAATGAAAATGACAAAAAGTGTCCTTCCTGAAGCCAAGCAGTATAGCCAAGGTCCGTTTATAGCCTCGCGTGCTTTTTCCGGTTGCTTCAGCAATGTAGCAGCCCGTTCCCCATGACACAGTCCCATGCTCTATGCTCCATTCATTCTGTATGCAGCCACCAACATACAGAATGAATGTCTCTCTTACATAGGCCCTTGCCACACAATTGTCACTCTAACAGGAAACAATCCTGTAACAGGATAAAATGTTGGGAGGTCATATACCTGCTCCTATTTGGTTTTTCATAGGTATTAAGTGAGGAAAACAACTATTAGGATGGCCGACACAATTGGAATTGCTCACATGATGACTATAGCAAAGTAGTATTTCTTCAGGGAAGTGATCCTTGCCTTAATAAGGCCATAAAGCAGAACCCAAATTTAACAGTTCAGTTCTTTATTATTGTAAGCTCATACCATTGCTGTTATATGAACACCTTCTACAAGCAGCTTCTAGAACTGTTTTTGTTACTATTATGTCATTTTGGCCACCATTATGTCATGGGTTCTCATTACTGGAACCCTTGCCCTATGGTTTCACTATGGCTTCTTAACCACAAACCCAGAATTCACAACTCTTCTGTTCATAGTTAACCACCTATTGTTGAACCACAGAACAGGGTTTGCACATAATTTGTGATTCAAAACAACCTACACTTCAATGGCAACCCATAGTTCAGGTTGCTGTTATGTGTGAATCAAGCCTTTATGTTGCCATATTGTTCAATGACCTCTACTGATCACATCACTTTTGCAAAGAACAAGCTGGATACATTTGCTGTTCATGAGCCACCACTCTCTCATATTGCTGTGTGGAGACTGCCACATGTTCACACACCAGCCAAAAAACACTCCCATGACCCATCAGAAGCAGTACCAGTACCCACAAAACTTGAACAAGGAATTAAGATCCAAACAGCCTTGAAAATAGAGTAGCACTTCCTTTTACTTAAGCAGGAGCGTTTATATTCATGTGAAACCCTTTTGTAAATTTTAAGTATGTTGGCAGTAGAAATAATAAAATCCGATGCTTGCTGAAGCTAATTCACATGCACCAGTTACTTTAACTAGATCTACTTGACTTATTTTTAACTGCTGGGCCTTAACAGGATTCAACAAGCCAGGCCCTCTCGGCTCCTTCATCTTTTTGCATTAAGCAGCTTCATCTGAAAGAGGATTCTACAAGTTTTCCTGAACATGCATAGAAAATCCTCCCTGTAATCAGAAACACCAAAAACCTGGTGTTCCCAAGCACGTTCGGGGTGTAACAATTCCCTCTAGTTTATGATTATCTATGTGGGAAGGTCAACTGAGTGGAAGGGATGGCAGCAGCACGCACTTCCATTAGTTGCTATTCGCTGTTTAGGCATAACACCTGAGCAAAGCTAATGAGGCATCATTTTCTGAGATACAGAACCCAGATGCACGGAATAGCAGGAGCTGAGAAAGATCTAGTTGACTCATACATTAGGAGCAACACTGGATATAAACACCACCATTGTGACAGCAGTGATTCTGCTTCCATTGGCACAGCTGCATTTTCCTACCACCACCACTAGCAGCAGCTGTTCTGCGCGTATTTGTCACAGCTACGTAGCACAGAGAGAACCCAGTGTGAAGCCCCCCAATTTCCTATTTTCACAGTATCAAATCTTGCCAGCAAAGTGCTTCTTAACTAGCTATGCCAATGCACCTCTAATTAAAAACTAAAGAAAAAACAATAAAGAGAACAGATACTTTTATTGCTTACCTTTTACACAATAGCACACCTTCACCCATTTTCTTTCACAGCTTGACAATGTTTCTGCGCACGTGCGCGCACACACGCACGCACGTATGCACACGCACACACACACCTAAAAAAAATCCAGGCAAGGCGCATTGATGCAACTTTAGTAAGGAAAAATGTAACAAACCAGCGGAAGAGCATTTTGTCTTAAGTTAAATGCCAAAATGAAGTCATCCTGCATTTGCTGATCAGTGGTATTAACTCGTGCATAAAACAGGTTTCAAATTGCCATTACTGCTAGCTAATTTCAAGTAAAAATTAGGCTGGTCAGGGGAATCAACTATTTTTTTGAGGGATGAAAGTGAGTCTGAATTATGCTGAAGCACAGGGCTACACATATTATCTGTTCACAATGTAGCTTGGTTTGAGATATGACCTTTTGTGGGGATTTCTGGTGTGGACATGTGATGTTTTCAATGAGTGATAGGATAAGGCTACTGAACAAGTTGTCAGTTGTAGAGCTCATATAATAGACACAGGGCTAGTGAAATAGGCTGCAATAATGTGCAGTTATGAATGCATAAAGCCAATTAACTTCAATGGGGCTTATGTGTAGTTAACTGCACACACATCTGCAGCTTTACAGTACAAGTTCGCAGTGAGTTTGTTGGTTAGAGAAAGTCGAGGTGAAAAGTAAGTTTCAAAATGGTTTGAACAGCAGGCTGGAAAAGAAAAAGCCAATACAGAAAAGGAAGACATACTGATTTTGAGATAAACAGGCATGTACTCCAAGTTTAGAGATTCCTCCAGCACACAGAAACACAGCTTAAGAGTTCTGAGAGTCCTGGAGAAGAAAGGCTGCAATTAGATTTTAGGAAGCATCAGACTGTCTGTAACTTCACAAATGTTGAAAAGCAAAGATAGTTTTCCCAAAGCAGCCAGTCATGTGCAGTATGCTTTGAATTCAAAAAGAAAATCATAAACAGACTTCTATTACATGAGCTCTAACAAAATGGAAGCTTATGTAGCCTCAGCTTGTGAAGTGTCTTCCTTGTCCAAATCCAGACTGATTGTACTGATAACCGCCATGCTGGAAGTGCTGCTCAAATTGACCCCCTTGATTAAAGTTCTGTGCACCTCTTCCTCCCCAGCCACCTCCTTGCCCGCCACGTCCGCCACGTCCTCCACGTCCGCCTCGACCGCCACGTCCTCCACCTCGATCACCGGAGTGCCCATCTTGATATCTGTTGTCTTGTTGATAGTTGCCACTGCCACCTTGATATCCACTTCCTGAATATGAAGATTGGTAACCACCATAGCCACCGCCTTGATAATTGCCACCACTGCCACCATGGTACCCACTAGTTTGAAAGCCTGAGTCTCTGTAATTGCTATCCCTATAGTTGACATCTTGATAGCCACTTCCTCCACCATCAGTCCAGCCTCCTTGGGGTTTGCCTCCTCTTCCTCCCCCTCTGCCTCCATGTTCATAACCACCACGTCCTCGTCCTCCTCGTTCATGACCCCCATGTTCATGACCTCCTCGACTTCCATATGAGTCATATCCTCCTCGGCTTCCTCTATCATAACCTCCTTGGTCATATCCTCCTCGGCCTCCTCTGTCATGTCCTCCTTGTTCATAGCCTCCACGACCTCCATATGATGATTCATAGCCACCTCTTCCACCTCTGCCTCCACCACCTTGCTGCTGAGGACCATCTTGCCTTTTTTGCCATGGTGGCATCTCAGGAGGTGGTGGTTCAATTTCATTGGGTCTACCACCTCTGTCAGGCACTCGGCCCATTAACACCTACAAGTAGAAGAGACCAATGCATTGGAAGAGTAAACACAAATCAAGAACTATACTACTTAATAATTTGGCAACACATGAAACCCCATACAAGTACAATGTTGAGTCCATGTAAGGAAAAAAAGAGAAGGAAAAGGAAAAAGAGTTGCAAGGTAATTGTAGAGGGGTGATTCTTCAAAGTGGGAAATGTTAAGACTTGATCACTGTTAGATCACATGAATACAGAGTAGGGCCATGACTATGACACTTAGACCACTGAATAAATCCATGATTGAGATGGAACCTGCATTCATCTCTCTCTAGCCTGCACATTATCCCCTGGGCTCCACTGTCTTTACTGGACGCCATCTAGCAACATGCTCCTGTAGATAAATGCAGCTATGAAGAAGCATCTACATAATTACACGTGCACTTTGTAAGAAACATCTTGCTGTGACTATTTTGCAATACTGCAAATAAACATGACCATCATATTATACTGCATACAAATTCCAATCCTACTCCAGGATACCACAAATACATATATTAGGACATAGGCTTATACCAATATAATTTGCAAAACAATGGTTAAAATAACCTAAGCAAACAGAGAAGCCATTTGCAATCAAAGATGTGGTTGTTCCTAGCTCAGAGATGCTGATCTACCTCCTGTATTAGCCTGAGGACATAGAACAGTTTACAGCTTGTATACAATGTATAACCACTGAACTGTTGTCATTCCTACCTCTTATTTTTTTAACTTTGGCAAAAGGAACTGAAAGGTGGGTGGAGAGGTAACATGCACATACATGTGTAAAGGCAGTGCTATTCCATCACATGCACAATATTTTATCTAATAGACTTAATACCTGCATATCAAGCACTAATTTGCATCAATGGAGCAACACTGATACCTTATTAATGGCACATGCACTCTTTTCTCTGATAGACCCACTGCTAGTCCTCATGATCTTTGACAAGTCTTGTCGCGCTGCCAAGAGGTGAGCAACAGATATAGTGCCTTTGGTGGATAACATGGCACGCTTTGGCTGATAGACTTTAGCCAATTTCTCTGTTTGACTCTGTTACATAAAGAAAATGAGACAGAATGAATGTAAGTCAACAACTAGCAGTGATCTTCTGCTGAAACATCCAGCTGAACTATTCATTCCCTAGTGTAGCAAATAACAGTAGCTTCAATGTCAGATTAAAACTCAGATAATAGTTATCCTAATTAAATACTGTGTGCATTCCTGAAACAGAGCATAACAAAACAATGATCTTCTGGCCTTATGCAAATAAGATAGTATGGCTCTGGAGCCTCCCCCACAATATGATTAGTTTGAACACTACTGCTGAGGAACAGAGAACAAAATCTGTAGCTTATTTTGGGACTGTTGTTAAGTAGGCTAGTCAATAGATTCAGAAAACAAATTTTGTTCCAATGTCCGAAGACTGAATCCATTTTTTTCTATTATCTCTCAACCCCTTTTCTTGGATCCACTTGCACATGAATGAGTAGCCCAAATACACAAATTATCCAATTTTAACATTTTTTCTATTTTTTCTATTCTTTTGATTAACAGTACAGTTTGAGAAATAAAAAAATAATAAAGTAAATACAGCAAAGAATCACCAAGGGATCTACATTTTATACATTTCTATTTGCCAGAATAGCTTTCATAATGAACAATATCTCAGTATTTACATCACATCTCTCTCAGGCATATCTTGCAACTGTGTTGAAGCTCCTATCCATATTTAGTAATTTTAAACTTTATATTTAATTTCTCTCTCTCAGCCAATAAACCTGCAAAGTCTTACTGGTCAAAATCTTGCTTTTAATCCATTCAGCAGTTCCTATTTCCTGCATCTAATGGGAGCAGCAATAGGTAAAGACAAGGAAAGATAAGAGGAAAAAAATCCTGATATCTTGCAAAAAGCTGATGGGGAAGTATGGAACTCTGCAGAAGCAGATCCAGATCCTAGTATTTTTTTTCTCTTCAAACTTCCCATACTTCATCTCCTATTTAACATCAGTTGCTTGATCTCTCACTTTCTGAACTACATACATGATAGGAGATTAAAAAAAAAAAACAGGCCACATGATATGAGCTTTTCAACTTTAGTCCCTGAGCTTGTTATCAGTAGGGAGTTTAGGCAAAATTAAATGAGGGATGTAAAGTGGGGGGTAACAAAAGAAACTGTCTTGCATTGAATTATACTATCTATTTCTTTAGCCCAGCCTTGGCTACCCAATAATGAGGGTCATATACAGTAGTATTTCTGAGCCCTGTGACTCAAGACCCTAGATATCATAAGGTTTGAGGTTCAGTCCATGATATGTGTAGCATGTACAGCAGGAATCCCATATCCATGGAGGACAGGATCCAAGCCACCCCCAGTGGATGCCTCAAACTGTGGATAGTAGCAAACACTACATTTGCAGGAGTTAGGGGTGCAGGAAGCCTGCAAAAGTGGAAAAACTGCAAATATCTCAAAGGGAAAAACCTCAAATATCTCTAGAAAAAACCACAAATATCTCTAGAGTCTTCACGCCCACTGAGAAACAAAGCACGTTAAGTGAGGCAGGCTAGTAATAAGACAAAGAACATGGCATCTCCAAACAAAGTACATAGTTGCCTAGAGATATCCATGGTTTTCCCCTAGCAATACCTGCAGTTTTTCTACTTTTGTGGGGGCCCTGTGCCCCTAATCCCCACAAATTTGGAGGGCAGATGGTCAACCTTGGTAAAGTGAAACCGTGACAGCAATTACAGGGGGTCCTGCTGTTTATGTTTTATCATTCAATTGCAGTCCTTCCCAAATAGAGCTGGGAGACTGAGAGCTTTGCAGCAAGAATGATAAAGGGGATGGCAGAGTTACTGAAAGTGGGCAGCTGTAAGCCACGGTAAAACAAAATAGTGACCAGGCACCGAGTGGAGAAGCAATGCCATTTGATTACATTTTGGAAACCAATTAATAAGCAGTATTATAGACAATACTTCCATTTGAAAAGGGAGAAAAAGGTAGTCAGTTGATCTTGAATAGCATGGCTATGCAGTCATTAAGATGAATTATCCCTATGCAATTGCAGAATTAAGAAACCAAGAAAACAGAACCTCTTCTATTGATACAATTAAAAGCAAACTGCTATGTAGTGAGTTGCCTGGCATCATCCATAACCACAATAGGAGGGTTTGCAGAACCCCAGAGATTGCAAAAACCATTAGAAAAAAAACTTCAGGAAACTCCAAAAAACAGTCCAATAATGAGGACTGAGTGTGCTTGCAAGAGAAGGCTGGCTGAAGGGGTTGAGGTGGGGGACAACGGAGCCCAAGGGAATGGAACGAAGTGGCTGGAATTTTGCACAGGGAGCACTCCACACTGCCCTGTTTTGTTACAAGCCCACTTGTCAAGATTCATTCTAACTAAATGTTCCCAGACCAGGTCAACTCAACTGTGGAATTACCCCAGCACCATTTAACTAGCACAGAAAGTTGCATTAATAACAGACAGTGAAAGCTCTTTGCAGGTACAAAACCTGCCTACAGAAAGCAAGCTGTACCTTTGCTCGATCTGACCAGCCAAATGACTGGACAGTCATATCCAGACGCTTCACTAATAATTTCCTCCGGACTTCATATTCATTGGCTATGGCTTGATTAATAGCTTCAATTTTTTCCTGAAATGACAGCACAGAAATTTGCTGAAATCTAAGAAACAAAACAGTATTAAACCTGTGTGCCCAGCAGAGCAACACCTTAAGAGTGGATCAGACATAACATTCTAGGACAGGAAAATGAACTGAGTCCATATACTCCTTTATTGTGCACTAGTTTGAAGGATTCAACCCGATCCTTTTCACTGTTCCTTATTTAAGATATAAAAGGAAATTAAGATGTAATATTAAGTTTATTAGGCAGGATTTTAAGCCATGGTTTCAGTCTGCTTCAAAACCCTTGTTTATTTACTATTTGTTTACCAACATTAACAGAAAACTGTGGTTTAAAAATGCTTAAAGAACAAAAGCTGGTGCGAGAAGAGACAGGGGGCAGCGAGAGGAACACATGTGTTGGACATTTGTTTCTATCTTTATAATCTTAATAATTCAATCTATGAAGGAATAAGCCCTAAATTGTACATCTGTGCAAACTGTTTGACACAATAGAAGGATGATTAATCAATCTTTGATCATTTTAACTGCATGTCAAACAGAAACATGAATTTAAACTCACTAGAGGAAAAAAGCATTTGTCACACTAGTCTTCAGTATTATTTTTCCAAGCATAATTTTCACCAAATGGCAAATTTGCTTTGTCTGACAACTCCCCAAAAATTATAAAAATGTTAGAATTGTTTTAATGGTGATATAATTTGTCTTGACAAAAAAAAGAGCAACAGCAGAATCATTTGATTATGTAAACTGCCCAGAGTCTTGACTAATAGGCAATATAGACTAATATTCTTGACTAATAGGCAATATAGAAATTAAATAAATGAATAAATAAATAAATCGTGCCATGAAGACTCAACTAATTTTAAATCTCAACTGATAACCTAACTCCTAATTCAAGCAAACTTATGAGAAAAGTAGTCCAAACACTGGAAAGGCAGAATAAGACTAGCTAATTAAGTGCCTCAATTAGTACTGCAAGTGCAATAAAAATATGGGGGGTTGCATTTTAATTAAACATATACTTATTGTTTGGGATGCAGATTTAGGTACTTTCAGGAAGATGATGAAGGCAGAATTCCCTCTTCTCCCCACATAGGCCCCTCTAGTACCTTTCCCAAAAACTAGAAAAGTTTAGAGGACACTGTTCTATGGTGGAAGAGGAAGAGGGAATTCCTTGAAAATTGGACAGAGGCATCTACTATGAGTAGAGCTTCCTGCCAACCAAAGAAGTCCCTTGTTTCACAGAAGGCAGATTCTGAATCAAACCTTAAGAACAAATACCAGCAAGACACGCATCATTTCAAAGCTGCAGAGCAAGAAAAAGAACGCCTCAGTGGCTGTATGCCAGAGAAACAGCTCCTGTTTGAAACATCACTGGAGATGCCAAGACTAATTTTAGAAGGATGGACTATAGTTCCCATCAAAGCAATGACTCATGAACTTTGAAGACTTGGAACTCTTCTCCATTCCAGACGATCCATACCATCTGGATTCAGGATAGTCTTTACAATTACTGGCATTCAGATGTTGCACTTCTAAGTGTGGCTGAAGTCGAACTGGCATGGCATCATGGAAAAGTGTCCAATTTCAAAGTTTCATATTTAAAACCCTGCAGACTCGTAGTAACCTGGACTTCATCCCTTTTTACTGCTATTGCTATAGTCCATCCACAGATTACAAGATGTGAATCATCAACCTGAAAGTCACATTTCCAAAATTCTCTGTAGCCTTATTAAAACCATAGCAAGCATCTTCTGCTTATTTCCCAGAAAGTTTCCATAGCTGGACTGTTATTTTCCATTTAAAAGCAAAATGTTTTTTTCTTCCCTACACGTTGCTAGGAGCACTATTTCACACATAAATCTTCTGGATTGTACTGCCTTGAGAGCAAGATTAAATCACTTCATAACAAAAATTATGACATATATTCTCCAGTTTAACGAGCTCCTTCATTATTCTCCTGAAGGACTAACTTACTTATCTCACTTTCCTTGAGGGCACTGGGAAACAATAATCAGAAACTGGACACCTGACTGCATTGAACTTGTTGAAGAGCCAAGAAGATTTTTCCTCAAATGCATATTGCTTTATTATCTCAATAAAATTGAGACTCTCCATATTTCAGAATACTTAGACCAGTCTTCTCCAACCTGATGTCCTCCAGATGAGTTGGACAAGAACTCCCATCATCCCCAGACAGAACAGCTAATTCACATGCACGCTGAGATAGATTTTGATTAAGATTTTTGCTTTTCCACTTTAGCAGTTTAATTCACTTCCCTAAGCCAAGTGGATAACTGTATTGAATTACATTTTGCCTGTAGAAGCACTTACATCTCATCCCCTTTCTGCTTCCAGCATAGTACAATTTGAATAACACAATTTTTTGAAAACCTCATGCTCACAAAGAATGCTATTCATTAATTTCAGAAAAATACCATCTTCTGCTACATTCATATAAACTATGCTATGCTCAAACAAGGATCCAAGTGAATTGCTATTAAATATGTGCTTTGAATATACCTGAAAGAACTCCAAAAAAGTCCAATAAAAAAAGACTTAAAAGTTAAGAGTTCTATGGACAAAAAACTTACCCAATGAACTGGGCCCAGTGGTTTTGACAGTAAAGGCTTTCCTACATGACTTGCAGGAACCTTTGCTAGTGTTTCTTTCAACTGTAAGAAAATATGCCGTGTTAATATATCTTACTGAAAGCTCACTTTCTCTTCCTCAGAAAGCCATATAAATGAAAGGAAAGTTTCTGCATGTAATACATCTAGAAAACAATTTTGACACTTTCAGATCTAATGTAAGAACCTGGCCAGTTTAAAATAAAGACCTTCTGCCATATTTTCAGAATAAGATTATGCCATTAGTAAAGTAAAAAAAAAAAACCTTTTCATTGGATGGAACAGAAACATGGATTACTTTTCCAGCATTATGTGAAAAACAGTATGTGGAAAGCCAGAGTAAAGGGAATCTGACAAGTTTAATCTTAAGAAACAGATGGAGACAGAACTAAGTAACAGCTGGATTTTATGTTTTCAAAATGAACAATTAACCATTGTTCCCGTAGAGCTAGGGACATCCTCAAACATAGAACCTAATCTATTTTCTGAACCTGAACTTAATCTATTTTCTGAACAGAACCTAATAGAACCTCAGATAGCTTCTCCCAAATTACATCTTAAAAGTATGACTACCTGAAGACTTCATTGTTTCAACATTAGCCTCACTCTCCCGTTTTCCCCACCAAGAAAACAGTGGCATTTTTGCATAATATTTAGTTAACTCATTTACAATTCTACACCACCCAAAACTACAGGCTTTATTTTATTATTGCTGGGACAACACAACTACCTTTGCTTTTTCACATATAATTGAAATGCCCAAGAAACCAAGACTTGCACAAGAAGGTAATTGATAATTTCACAATAGTATTTCAGGAATGGAAAGTCTGACAGAGAGGGATAATTTCTGGTCAAGAATAATTTCTGGTCAAACAAAGGAGCAAATGCTTTTAACACCAAACAATTTATCCCTCCAAGAGAATCAGTGCTAACCTTTAACACTGTGCTAACTTTTAGAGCCCTGAACAGCTTGTGGCCTGAAGTACCTGAAGACCACTTTTTACAAAACACTCCTCACTCCTCCAGGTTTCCTAACCATCCAAGCCAAGATGGACAGTGACTACAGACAAGGACCTTCCCAACAGTGGTGCCACACTTGTGAATGCTTTCCCTAAAGAGGCTCACCTGGTGCCTACTCTTAGGTCTTTCAGCACCAGGCAAGGATTTTTTTTAATGTTCCCAGGCTTTTGCTCTCAATTTTATCCTGTGCTGTTGTATCTGCAGAATTTTAACTTAATCCATTTAGCATTTAAACTAATGTTTTAAACTTTTAAGCTATGCATTTTACTGTTGTATTTCTAAGCTGCCCCAGAAATATTTTTATTTAAAAATAGCATGTAAATACTTTAAATAAGTGCCATACAAATAATTATGAACTTAGATCAAAAGGACTGCAAGCTGTATTCTATGCACATACATGCATGCACATACAGGCACACATTCTTCTATCCACATATACTTAGGTAGCTATCATGGCCCAGAAAAAAATGCAATCCTCAGGTCTGGGGGAGTCACCAAAAGTGTCATCTCACAGCAAGGGGATGAAAAAGTACATTGGTGCTTTAAAACTGCTTGCCATCAGGAACTTTGGATCCAAACCAAGTAAATTCTTACCTTTTTTTCTATTCCACTGAAGAACTGAAGCATGGTTATGTTGGCTGGAGGCTTCGACATGCCCAAAGCAATACATATGCCTTTCAGTTCCTGAAAGACTTCACTGCCACTACCTTCCTGGGCCTTCTTTGGAGGAGCATTCACACACAGCATTCTGGCAGCTTCCAGTTCTGAGATGAGGTATGCTGAAAGAAGAAAAGTTACCATTCCACACAATGCAGGCAAGCTCACAATACAACTGAGTTCATGTTTGACAATAATTTTGACACTAACCAATGAAGGAATCTAGTTCTGTACATGGTAACATGTTCATATCAACTGACCCAGAGAAAAGATTCAGACAGGACAACATTCTAAAGAAGAATGTATAATCAACTAGCCTGCCCAATTAGGACCCAAGAGTAACAGTGATCAAGTCAGCCAATAGTAGAATTCTGAGGAATTCCTTCAAAGAATGTGAGAACATGAAGATGTGCATCATGTAACTAGAATGCTAAATGGACTATTGCAAGCAAAGCTTTCCTAAGCACCCATCTACCCACACTCTCCCTTGGCTACCACTAAAAATGGCACCCAACAGCTATTGTATAATTAAAAGTATAAACTAGGTAAATAAACCTCATTGATACATTTTTCTTCTTTCCGCTAACTGCATCCCTTGCTTTTATTTTAATTATCAAACATTAAACTTCTTTATTAGCTAAGCTTGTTCAAACCAGAGAGAAAGACATTTTGTAGCTTTAGATTTTGATGCAGCTACCAATACAGCATAGAAAATTTGATTCTAGGGCCTCAACAGTTCCAAATACATCAGTCCTACTATTATCATAAACTCTCAAGCAGCAACAGGGGAGAGGACGTATTTCTCTTATGTTTTCTATGACATTTCCTTCAACCTACTGAGCAGCAGGAGACAGTTCTTCTGACTGAGAAGGCGCTTGGTGACATCTCCTGAAGTTAGTGTTGTGTAAGGGCAGTTCATTTCACCCAGTAAGCCACTCATTTCAAGCTGGAATTCATCGGCTTCACTTGGACCTTAAGGCAAAGATCATCTTAGTTTAAAAAAATCAGCTATTAAATATGCAAACTCTTGAGAATGTGTTAAGACAAAACAAACTCAAAATCCATAACTAAGTATTAAAGCAGACTGTTTCTCAAAAATAAAATTAAGATTTCTAACAAAATTATGAAAGTTATCTGAAAAAGAGTACTCATCATACTTATTGATGAGAATGATTCATCATAGAAAACTACTAATTTTTATTGCCCACTCTTGGAAAACATATATGTATAAGCTGTGACTCCACAGGAGTACACAGAAAGACAGAATGTGGTATTTGAGACATACTCAGTTTTCTAAGAAGCTTAGATTTCATTTTTAAAAAGAGCATGTTTCTAGACCTTATGAGCACAAAGATAAATGAGGGAACAAGTACACTTGTTGAGCTCTGAAAACTGTGGCTAAGTCAAATTTTCATCAGTAGAGTTTCAGTGGTGCTTCAGTGCTGTGCAAAGCTCCTTCTCAATACCAAATTATGGATAATCAGTTACGTACAATAAAGTAAATTATGCACACAACTCTGTTTGCATATTTCATGATGACTGCAAAATTGTGCTGTTTTTGGCACCGAATATGAATTGCCTGTATGCAAAAATAGTAATTATTTTCAGCACAAAGTACAGCTGAAGATATCACATGCTAACATGCAAGTCCATCTTTATAATACAGTGTTTTTAAAACCTACAGGGGATTATATCCTGCTTTATATACAAAAAAAAATCTAAAAGAATTCAACTATGACGAACAATAATCAAATCTGAAAAACCAATACTGGAAGCATAAGTGTTTGGGGTTAGTATAAAAGACACCAAAGTTCTGTCAGAGTCATGACTACTCACTGTTAGTCGCTTGTACATTTTCCTCTAGTTTACAAAATAAACGCAATTCTGCTACTAGCCAAGCACAGAGTTTGGTATATTCAGGAGCACTGGCTCCACCAGAAGCTGCCTGGGTTAGAGCTCCATCTTCTAACAATGGGCCTTTGTAACTGGTAAACAAAGAGAACCAAAATAAGGATGTACACTCACATTATTAAAATTCACTGCACAAATTATCAGGGACACATTCTGTGCACCTATACTGATGATATGATATATATAATAAGAATACTAATACTTCAATGCTAACACAGTCACTTAGAAGCTAAAAATTATCTGGAAGATTGAAAGGGAACTTCCTGCCAAATAAACATCCTTAGAATCAAAGCCTAGAGCCTCACTCTCCACCAGGATCAATGTTCAATCAAATGTTAGCTTTTTTTTTTTTTTTTAATCTAACATTCTTCCCCTATTATGGTTGCTTCTTCCAGTCCTCCCTCTTCTTGTAGTCTGAAATTTTTGCCACTCCATTTTGTTCCTTCTGCTACTGTCTCTGCATGTAAAATTTCCAGTTCGGATTGTAACATCCTTAGGACAAAGACATATCTTGTTGTAGGATGTAAAATGGAGATACAATATACATATAAAAAGGGCAGCGAATGTATAACTTTAAAAGTGATTCATTGTAAGTTTCACTGGTACTGACATATGAACAACTAACCAAGGTTTCTATTCAAACAAGTTTTCTGGCACAACTCATCAGGTAGCCAGAGCTGCAATTATTTTTTCACAAGAGTGCCAAAGCTATGAGTCTCTGCTTAGTTTTAAAAGTGGCTTTCTCTTCAAAACAGATGAAAAATCATTCTTCCCACAGTACATGCATGTACAGCAGAGGTAGGGAACCTTGTCATTCAGCCCAAGTGCCAAGATCAAGCTCATAGAAGCTCTCAGGTGCTGCACTCCAGTGTCAGGTAAATGGGCAAAAAATGACAGCATACTGTAATGGAGGCAATGCTCTTACAGCCCCTAGACATTATCTGAGGGGTCACAGAACACTTCAGATCCCCAGCTCTGAAGTCAGAGACACCACTCCAGCATTAGAGCTCTGACTTCCTTCCCCTTACTCTCCTTGAGCTGGGCTTTTTCCTTCACATGCATAGGATTACACCTTAAACTCTTACTGCCAATAACTAAGCCTTCAGGGAGACATTTCAATCTTTTAAAATGGAGAAAAACTGCACAAAAGCCAGGAAGCCATAAAACAATCAGTGGCTGAGATGAAAGAGGCAGAGTGAGGAAAGTGCATTGCCATCTAGCCTCTCCCCCAGGAAGGGTCAAGTTTGGCCCTCAGGCTTAATGTATAGTCCCCCTCCCCTGCCCATATATAGTCAGCACTTCTTTGGATCTTAGTCCAAATATTTGTCCTTGCACGATACATTCCAGACAAATCACTCGATAATCCTATTTAGAAGATACATACAGCCATATTACTGCCAAATTTATTACTGCCAGATAGAGAAATGATTAAAGATTTGCAACAAGTAAAACTGACTGCTACAAATATTTTAAAGTACATCTTCTTTTATCAATTCTTTCAGATGCTCAAACAAAAACAAAAGCTATTGTGAGCTTCTGAAAACTTCAGAGAAAAATACTTTCAACATTAATAAGAACCTTTGGTACAGTAAATATGAGAACCAATATATGGTATTTATTTCTCACCTATCCATATGCTTTCTCTTCAAAGGCTATCCCATATTCCCAGCGTTTAAGTACTAGTTATAACTTAAAAAAATTATTTGCCCATCCATGCATTTCCCACTATGCTAGCCAAAGAAAAATGGCATGGGTGTCATAGACGACTAGCATAAATTGTTTGCCGGCCATCCTCATGGTTCTGTAAAATACTTTAAATATTCAAATTGTTTATGAAATGCATGTGAAGGCTGTTCAAGCCCTACAGCTCAATGAAGGCAAGCATCCCAGTTAAAACTTCAAAGACTCAGCAGGATTTTAAAGAACTGAAATAAGCGATCACCCCTATCCTCAAATGGGGTACAAAGTAATAAGGCAGATTAAATAATGATAAAAGGTTTGATTACCAAAAGTAATCAAAAGTACTTATTCATGCTTGCTTTCATACATACCCTAGGTCTTCAAGCGACTCTAGAATATCATTCTCCATGAGCTCAAGCTCCATCCTGAAGCTTCAGAATCACCGCAAGAGAAACAAGCCTGGAACCTGCCAAAAGCAAACTGTGTGAGTAATGTCCGAGCGAATCAAATGGCCGTTATCATACAGACTGAGCCGGCGCGGAATTAATGTTCCCCCTCCCCGATCAAGGCTACTGCTTCTACACACACACACACACACACACACACGAGTTTGTCCCACACAGATTTACGGTCTTGCTATTGAGAACAGTTCCATTTACTCCCCCCACCTCACCCCACTGCACCCCCTTTCCTTCTAACGTGATCAAGAAGGGGGCAGCCATTTAATCGGCCCTCTGCCCCACAATCTCTCCCTTATCTGCATTCACAGAATGCTCTTTTCTTTGCCCTCCCTTCCCAGGGCAGGGGGGACTCCGCTCAGCAGCGCCGCAGACCCCACATTCCCAGCCCCTACCTTTTGCGCAGCTGCTACGCCGCCGACTGCTGGGTTGGCATGTCAGGAGCGGGGGAAGGGCGAGAAAAGAGCGAAGGCCCCCTTTGCCTGACCTCTCACCCCGTCTTCGGGAGTCGCCTCAAGTCACGCCTGATTAAAAACGCTTTGCTCTACGTCTTTATAACCAGCCGGCTTCTTCTCTAGTTTTAACAGATGGTCTCTGTTTAAGAGACTGCCTCATTTTTTTCATGCGAGAAGTTATATTGCTAAGCTCAAAAAATATTTACTGTCAGGCACAGAGGAAGACAGCCCGAGAGGTTCTTTCTCGCTTTCCTTTTTTTGTATCTGTTGGGGAACCACGTTGGAAAGAGCTGGGCCTGAAAGGAAAATAGCTGACGGAGCGAGAGAGGGGACAAACTAGTTTAGGCGTTTCATTTTTGTTGTGGGTCTCTAACGTTTGTCGAGGACAAAATGTGGTTCTCACTTAGGATCTTTCAGATATTAATCCTAGAGTATTACTGGAGTATCATGATGGTTGTCGAGGGTAGGCAGCTATCCATTAGATTAGTTTAGTAATACCAGCGCTAGAGCTATATAATATGGCACAGGATTCAGGTAGCCTATTTCACACACAAAGCAGAGAAGACCGGAGGGTGGCCACTAGCGCATCAGCAAAGTTATGCACCACTAATTTGCATATTTATTTATTTTATTTAAAACATTTCTATGCCGCCCCCATCGCAACAAAGCCTCGGGGCAGCTCACAAAATTAGCATATGCATACCTATGGAAATACTCCATAGGTATTCTGGAAATCTGGAAATCTGGAAATACTTGCTATCTGGAAATACTTGCTATCAGTTAAAATACATCTCGCCATAGCGGGAAGATTAACGAGATGAATTGTATGTCTGCAGTTCAATGCTAAACTTGCACTTCCTTCGTACTGTTGTTCATCTTTAAACCAGACTTGGACTGGATAGTCCTAGAAACGGAACTGCCCTTTCTAAAGTAAGACACATGGCCACAATAGGAAGACATAAAACTGGTCCTGGACTTGGAACCAGCCTTATCTAGGCAGAGTGAGGCAGTTGGTTCAGGCTGCCAATGATGAATGATGTGATGGGGCAGCGGCCTCTGTTCTCCATTGGAGGGTAACACTGTGCCTGCCCTGTGGCTGACCTGTCACATGTTAGCCTGTTGCCCTCAGGTAAGCTGAGGGATGCTGTCCCGTCCATTAGCATTGAGCTAAAATTAAACTGCCCGTCTAATGAGATTCGATAGTAAGACTAAGGCAGGTCATCCAACTGTCCTTTTTCTAAGATGGCAAAATGTCTTGGGATGGCCCTGTCTGGTCTGTACCACTTCAGAGTGCACATGTAAAACCAGGAGGCAGGGGAGGCACATTCTGTTGACCAGTATAGTCCAATGCTATTCAAATGTTCATCTACAGCCAGCCTATCTGCAAGAGGAATGTGAATCAGTGAGATCACTTACATGGGCCTGCTTGTATATTGTTGGGAAAATTTGGATAAATCCTGTCTGAAAAGCATTACTTCTGTCTGCTTTTTTGCATTGTGGGATCAAATCCTGTCTTCCTTCTCAAAACCAAGCTGTCACTGTTTAAAATGGCATTCCTCCGCTCCTTTCTCTCACCTTTAGCTGTGGGCTACAGTAGACAGGCCATTTTAGTCCAAATATACATTGTAAATAGTCATTGTTGGAATTCAGTTTGGGGTAGTGGTGAAGAGCATGGGACTGGGACGCAGACGACCTGGGTTCGAGTCCCCGCTCAGCCATGGAGCCAACTGGGTGACTCTGGGCCAGTCACAGACGCTCAGCCCAACCTACCTCACAGGGTTGTTGTGGGGATAAGATGGAGGAGGAGAATGATGTAAGCTGCCTTGAGCCCTTCGTAGGAAAAAGGCAGGATGTAAATCGAAAAATAAATAAAATAAAAATAAAAAAGGAAGTATCTTTTGATAGCCCGGAGGCTCCATGTCCCCTGGCCGATTCAGAATGTCTAGAGTCTAGATAAGAGTCTTGAGCTTATCATGCATAGTTTCTCAGTAGCTTGAATTTACATGTCTTAAGCAGACCTGGAGATGGGTTCAAGCTACTGAACTAAAGTGTCAATACGGGGCGATTAGAAATATTGTAATCTTATTGTTACTGTGTGATTGACTGACATTTCTTTATCTGTTCTGTATGTGATGACCTCAGAATCCTACTGTAATCTCTACATTCTGTCATCAATTGCCCTGTACCTGTATGTGACTGGGAGTGTATAAAAACTCTCTAGTTGTGTTGAAGCTTTGCAGCAGAGTTCATCTCTGCCTGCCCGGTAATGCATGCATTATCGTGAGTATCGAGGGAACCTTGGGGTAAATACAATAAAGCCTCAGATGGTCTGGACGCTTGGTCTTTCCCACGAACCCGAGTTTTATTCCCTCTTCTCAAATTGAGATTCTGGGATTCTGACAATGTTTAATTTTTCAGTCACCTTTTCTGAAAGAAAAGCAAGATTTTAAATACTATCTAGATCATATTAAGGAGAAGAGCTCTAGTCTACCTACAAATTAGGTCGAAAGGATTTTTCCCCTTCTGGGGAAATATTTAATCATGCTGAATTGCAGTTGCACACTAAAGTGGCATAGTCCAGGAGCAGTTTTGATGTTTATCTCCTAATGGAAGGGACATCAACAGGGCCCTGTGAGCCCCTGAGAATGTTTTATTTGTTCTCCATTTTTAATATACATTTATTTATTTAAAACATTTCTATGCTGCCCCCATTGCAACAAAGCCTCGGGGCGGCTCACAAAGAATACATAAAAACATACATAAATAATAATAATATAACAATTAAAAAAACATTAAAAAACCCCTGGTGCATTCTCAGCTAAAAATTTTAAAATCCTAATTAATTCAATAATTTAACAATTAAAATAAGTTTTAAATAAAAAGGCCTTAGCCTGGCGCGGAAAAACAAATAACGACGGCGCCAGGCGGACCTCTCTGCGGAGCGCATTCCATAGATGGGGCGCCACCGCAGAGAAAGCCCTCCTCCGGGTACTCACCCTCCTAATATTCACAGAGGGTTCCCGGAGAAGGGCATCCATTGCGGGAGGGCATATATGGGCGCAAGCATTCCTTTAGATATCCAGGTCCCAAGCTGGTTAGGGCTTTATAGGTCATAACCAACACCTTGAATTGGGCCCAGACTTCAATCGGGAGCCAGTGGAGCTGACGGAGAACTGGGGTTATATGAGAACAACGCCCAGTCCCCGTCAGCAACCTGGCAGCTCTATTCTGCACCAATTGAAGTATCCGGACCGTCTACATAGATTTATATGAATGGCAAACAACTGTCTAGCAATTATACATGGCTCCAGAGGTTGATGCTTGGGAAATACTGCTCAGCCCCAAGAATTCTTCAACATGAGGTTCTTCAGGGACTGGATTTATTCCCAACCTATTTAATATCTACAAGAAACTGCTGAGCAGGGTTACTTGGAGACTTGGAGTATGTTGCCATCAGTATGTTGATGCCATACAATTCTAAACTCTTTTTCATTTCCATCTGCTATGGATGTGCTATATTTTATTTATTTCATTTTATTTAGTAAACTTCTATGCTGCCCTATTCGCCGAAGCCTCAGGGCGGCTCACAGACATAAATAAACTTCATTAAAATAATATAAATTAACAGTATAATCAGGAACAGTATATCAGTTCCTGGTTGCAACAATGGGCTAGGCAAGACTAAGATGTTATTAGAGGGTGGTTCTTCAGACTGATGTGAAGGTCTTCCATTTGTTCTGGATGATGTTGCAGTCCCCCTGAAGGAGCAGGCTCATAGCTTTGGTGTCCACCTGGGGCTATCTTTGTCCCTTGAGGCTTAGGTAACTTCAGTGGAACAGTGTGCCTTCTATCAGTTTTAGCTGGTAACCAACCTACACCTCTAAGTAGACAGAATTTATATGATCTCCGCAATCTATGCCTTGGAAACCTTCAAGTTAGACTACTGCAATGCACTCTAGGTAGGGCTGCCTGTGAAGATTATGCAGAAGGTGCAACCTGTGCAAAATGCACCATCAAGAGTAATACCTGGGACTAGAAGGTCCAAACATGGAAAACCAATTGTAGCTTGTTTAAATTGGTTGCCTGTGGGTTTTACCTGTAAAACCATTCACAGTGTGTAAATTTCAACATCCCCTTCATGAAAAAAGAGTTAAGGGGGGTAACAAGCCACGATGAGCAAAAACAGGCTTGCAAACACAGTGCAGTGGGGAGCAAACAAGTTGGTCTTAGTGCTGAGTCACCTTAGATACCTGCAGGAAGACCAAGGGGAGGGGAGGGAGGTGGCAAAGAACCCTCAGTGATCCAGATCATCTTTCAGGTGCATTGTGGGTTAACCAAAATACTGCTGCTGATTCGTTGTACTGTGTGAATTCACCCATTTGTAATGTACATTAAAATATATACAGTATTAAAACACTGATAGAAAAAACCAATACAGCACCATAATTAAGAAATTGGGCAACACACAAAAGCAGGTCTTTAATAGGTGCCTAATGCATGCTGGGACTGCAGATGGCGCAGTGCTGCTGTGCTGGTTGATCGAAAGGTCACCAGTTTGAATCTGCATGAGGTAAGCTCCCGTACTCTGTCCCAGCTCCTGCCAACCTTGCAGTTCGAAAGCATGCAAATGCAAGTAGATAAAAAGGTACCACTTCGGTGGGCAGGTAACAGTGTTCCACGCACTTCGGTGTTTAGTCATGCCGGCCACATGACCACGGAGACTGTCTGTGGACAAACGCTGGCTCCCTCGGCTAGGAAACGGAGATGAGCACCACCCCCTAGAATCAGACATGACTGGACTTAATGTCAAGGGCAAACCTTTACCTTTTAATGCATGCTACAGTTGGCACTTCCTGAATGCTGGCGGGGGAGGGGGGTAATTTCATAAGGCAGGCACCAGCACAGGAAAGGCCTGGTTCTGTGTTGCTGCAAGAAGGCAATGATACAGTCAAAAGAACCCCTCTGATGAGCTTAATGATCTCATAGATCTATGTTGAACAAGGTGATCTGCCAGATAACCTAATCCTAAAATGGTCAGGCCTGTATAAACCAACAGCTAGTAGATAATAGGTAGTCACTGCAGTTCCTTCAATATCGCTGTAAGATGTACATGGCATTCTGCACCAGCAACAGCTTCCAGTCCAAGCGTAAAGGTAGTCCCATGTAATGTCCATTATAACACTTTGAATATGAGGTTAAGAATCTATGGACTGCAGCAGTCAGGCTATCATTGTCCTGGAAAAAGGCATAGCTAAAAGCCAGAGCTGGTCACAGGGCACTCCTCACTCCTGAATCCATTTGAGCCATTAATGCCAATGATTCACTTTAGGAGCACTGCTAAAATATACCTGTTTCCTTTGTGAGGGACTGCAATCCTGTCTAGCACAGGAAAACTCCTAAATTCCCATACCTGGGATCACCCGCTATCTTGTCAGTTTCTTGGCTCTCATTCAATCTACAACTGTCTCCAGGCATGGTTCAGAACATGCACGGTGTCTCTTGAGTCAAAAGTTACAGGGAAGTAGAACTGAGTGTTATCAGCATAGGATAACACTGTGCCCCAAATTTCCTAATGACCACCCTCAATGGCTTCATCTAGATGTTACATGCAAGACAGCATAAATTCCAGGAAGCCAAGACACAATCCCTTAATACTATCATCTGCAACCATCTTCACAAGTAGGAGGTTACTGTTTGTGCTTCCAGTTCCCAGCTCACAGAGATGACCCAAAAGAATAGTGTCATTGGCATGAAAAGCCACTGGGAGATCAAGGCAGGATCAGCAGAGTCACACTCCCTTGGTTCCTAAAGTGATCCTGTCCCAAAACCAGACCTGAACCCAGACTGAAATGATCGGTACCCTCCAAAGATATTTGCAGTTACTCAGTCGCTATCCTCATTATCACAGGAAATACACCAGTAAAAGAGGTATTCATGACTTGGCAATATGTACCTCTGGATCCAGGAAGGGTTTTTTGGGGAAAGCTCCTTCAAGGACATAAGAAAAGCAAAATCAAGCTAGATTAAAAACAAACACACAAATAATGCAGATTTAAAATCACTACAAATTTTTTAGGATGCCTGTGAATGAAATATAAGAGCACCTACTCCTTCAGTAACCTTGCTCCAAGCTGCTTATGGCTTTAAAGATTAAAAAAGCACTCTGAATTAAGGGTTATAAATGGGTTAAAATGAGCAGACCTGTATAATAGGAGTTTCCCTTCCCCTCTTTTTCCTGCAAGCCTCAGCAGGTCCTCCAGATCAGGGAGGGTTGTGGGAGCACGGAATTTGAAACACCAGTGGTATCCATTCTGCTGATAGAAGGACACTGTTGCTTCCAACTATAGTAAAATAAGATAAATAGCATTTGATTTGCAGAAGGTGATTTGTTGTTGTTAGTCACAAAATTGTGTCCGACCCATCGCAACCCCATGGACAACATTCCTCCAGACCTTCCTGTCCGCCACCATCCCCTGGAGACCACTTAAGCTCACAGAAGGTGATAGTGACCAATTATATTTTCAGCATTTGTCCTTTCTCCTTCATATTCTTCTATACACAGTTTAGCCATTATAGTGTGATCCCATAATTTTATAATATTTTCTGAACTATTTACAATCTACCTTTCAGGATACAAATCCTACCTGGCAAATTTCAATAGGAAGTGAATACCAAAGGTGGGGTGCCACCATAAAGAAGGCCTTCTAGTCATCTCCATTCTTACTTCTTTAGGGGGAAGATGACAGAAGGGCCTCCAATGAAGACCTTAGTGACTGAATGAGAACATACAGAGGTCAGCATTCCCTCAGATAACCTGGCCCCAAGCCATTTTGGGCTTTGCGACTGATTGAGAAGGACTGGCATGACATGTTCACAAAATAACACTTCCAGGAGTATTTTGATCTTGTCAAATCCTCCAACTCTTTAAAAGGTACTGGCTATGTAGTTATTAAACTATCCCTCTACACAGCATACAAATATTGTTGCTATAGCTTCATAGACTTAAGAGTTGCTGAACTACCAGGGATGACTGTTGGGAGTAAGAAGGATGGCAATCCTGGGCAACTGTTCCCATGGACTGCTGGCTGTAACCCAGATGATTTGGAATCAGAAAGTGAAACATATTTCAGTGAAGTTGGGGAGAATGAGCTATGTCAAGATTCTGAGATGCAGCAGAAGGTGATTATCTCAAGGCTAGATGCTCCACTGAGCCAGGCAGTTCCTGGGAATGGCCAAGATGTACATCGAGTGGAAGGGATCCCAAGGATGAGGAATTCTCAGATGCAAGACAGACCACCCCTAATACTGACAGCATGACATCAGCAGAGACAGGAGGCCCACTTGAATGAGCAGCTTGTGGAGAAGAGGTGTGCTTGCCTTCAGAGAGTCCCTGCTGAGGAGATGCAACCCAGGCATGTTTAAGTAAACCCTAGATTGACGTTTACAACAAACTGCTCTGTGCATGCTCAGAGATCTGTTCTGGGTGATTTGTACTTGGGAGCAAGAAACAAAGTTGCAAGGAAAACAGTCTGTGGGTGGTGATTGTTTGAAGCAGGAACCTTGGCTAATGATGACAGGCAATTAGGGTATCTTCAAAGCTTAGTAATATTTTCACATAAACATCTGCAAAATGGGACTTAACACCACGAGACATTTAATTATTTAACAAAACAACCAAACACCAGAATTTCTGTAAAATCTCCATTTTAATATACTTGTTTTAAAAACATATTTCTAACAGGATTCTAGTAATGAGTGATGCATTGAACTGTGTTTGAAAATTATTCTGCATGTAAGCTACATCTTTCTTTTACAAACTTCATCTCATCTAAAATACTTCAGTATGCCTTTATATCAGAAAGAGTTGACGGAGGAACAGGAAGTTTCCACCAAATCAAAAAAGAAACTTTACAGGCCATGCAATTAAATACCAACCTTGATTAAGAGATTCCATCAATTCAAATTTTCTTGGAAACATCAGAACTGTTTCAGTGAGAATAAACTAGAAACAAGAAGAAGAGTTCTCAGGAGTAAAATGTGGATAGTTACCTCAGATGTATTTTTGTACAGTCTGTCAAGCCAAGATCCTTGTTCTTTAGCTTTGTCACCTTCTTTATTTACAAGCAAAACTGGAAGTTTCTGAAATGCAGTCCTTCCATAACAGATTGCCAAGGTCTGCTGCACAAATACTGTTGGATCAAAATATTCTACTCCTGTTCTCCCTTCCCACCTCTGTTACTGTATATATTTCAAGCATGGAAGAGATATGGACACTCAGAGAACAGAAAAAAGACTGGATTGCATGTATCATTGCTTGCAGTTATGCTTTATAAACAGTGGCCTAAAACAAAGAAATTAAACAGGTTAAGTTTTTCCAGGCATCAGTATTAAAAAATGGGAAAAAGTTTGATCAGACTGCTTACTTCACATCATGCAGAGCCATGACACAAAAGAGTAGCTCTCCCAAAACTGTTGCAAAAAGCAGCAGTAGTGAGTGGAAGTTGGAATCAAGCACAGCATGGCAAGTCTGGTTGACCGTTCCTCCTTGGCTGATTCCTATATACAAATCTCCTCCTCTGAGCTTCTGTTAGCAACAGAGTAGAAAATATGTAATCATGCTGTTAAATATGTTAAGGCCTCTACTTCCCATAGCAAGATCTAAACAGCTCTCCTTTATAGATGATACTTGGAAAAGAAAAAAAAAATCACAAGATCCTGTCACAAATATTCCATATCCAGTTTAGTTTGGCCTTATGTACACAGCAGTATTTCCTACATTTATTGAAATTAACCCTGAATGTAAATACATTCTGGAATTCACACGTGAAAGTGCTAATTAAGTATGCTTACAACCTGTTTTGATTTTCTGACCATATGTAGCAACTGAACATTAACCATCGGGTTTCTTTTCAGATTGTAAGTTTCAAAACATTAGTGCTAAGAATTAACAACTTCAGAGTTAGCCATGCAGCTTGCACATTCCAATTATTAATGGTTTTTTTGTTGGATCACTTTTGCACATGCGGGACTGCCAGATACACAAGTCCTTTTCATTTAAAAAGCACATTGGATTGGATCCAGGCTTAGTCATACTGAGCTACTGAAATCAGTTTGGAAAGTTAAGCATGACTAAGTCTCACTGATCTCAATGGATTTACTCCAAATATCACAAAAACCAGATCCAAGCCATATATTTGTAAATGTGCTCACACAGTAATTACAACACAGGTACAAAAAACAGAAAGGGGAGTTGCAGATTTTACACAAACAGTAGGCAGTAAGATAAAAGCATGATGTTTTAGCACATCTGGTATCTTGAACAGTGATGCCTATTGACTGGAGTGGTGCAGTGCAGAAGTGGGGAGGGAAGTGAAATTCTTACTGAGGAATAAAATGGTTTTGCAGTCTCCAAAGTGGGATAGTGCAGTTCCCCACCTGCTCCTTCCCATGACAGTCCACAGAAAATGCTACACAAACATGCTGAGACCTCCTTGAATGGGATAACTGTGATGTGTGTCTGTGCATGTTGAAAGACTCAAAATCAGGCAAGGGCATCTTCAGAAAGAGCTGTCCGTTGTGGAAGGTACACCCTGGATCCAACCCCAGGAAGTGTGCAACTCTTCACAAAATAATTTCAAAATGTATTAGCTGATAGGCTGCCTAGCAGCTGAATTCCAGATGGCAGATGTAGTAGTAGGAGGGAAGGCAAGTCTCACCAATCCAACAATTGGTAGGCAAAGTACCACAAGGGTTTCTGTAAGATGCAGAAAGCCATCAGTCTCATACAGATCACTGCAACCTGAAGAAACCCTAGTCTGGAAAGGCCTCAAGTGCCACCATCTTGTACAATAGAAATGACTATTATTACTATTTTTAAAAACCTATTTGAAACAGATTAATTTTGAATATCAGTGTTTAACTGAACTTACCTTGACATAAAATTGCAGGTCTATCATCTACTTCCAAGAATTTTTTTCTCCCTAAGTGATCCTCAGATATTAAGATTCTAAGATGAATGAATATCTTTGGTTCCATGAATTAAAAGTAACTTCCACTGGATTAGCAAAAATGAATACCCTTTATTAAAAGGCATTAATTTTTTCATATATTCTTATTACATTGGATTCCTCTCCTGCCTTTTTTCCCCTTGTGAGGAACCCAGGTGGATTACATAGTTCCATTTTATCCTCACAACAACCCTGTAAGGTAGGTTAGGCTGAAAGTGAATGAGTAGCCCAAAGTCATATGAATTTCATGACTCCAATTCAGCACTTTTAACCGCCACACTGTACTATCTTGAACACAAACTACATAATTTTCTATTTAATACCTTTATATTAGAAAGTTTTCAAACAATTCTAACTTGATACAGTTCAGATATTGCTTAAATTATTGGGACAGGAAGGAAACCCCTCAGCATTCCACTAAGAAACTCAATTCTACATGTTTCTCTAAATCAAAGAAAAAAGGATATGCATCTCAAGCAATGTGTTGCTTCAGGGAAGTTCCATTAAACTAAAATTGCACTTGGTATGATTAGCAATAGAAATAGTTTGAACTTGAGTTTACATAGGGGACAAAATTATCAGATTATTCATTCACCTAACCTAAGTGAAACTTCTGTGTCCCTGGTGTTGTAATCTCACATTTGGGGTGAAAAGGGGATTACAGCATCATTTTTCAGAGTTAATGTATATACAGTGCACCTGAAGAAACCTTTTCCCAAGAGTTTCAGCTCAGGAAACCTATAGAGATTTCTATACAGTAACTTTCCTCACTATGAATGTTGTGTTCCCCTTCATAGAACAGTAGCATTGGAAGGGGCCTATCAGGCCATGGAGTCCAACTCCCTGCTCAGTGCAGGACTCCAGGTTAAGGAATCCCTGATAGAAGGCTTCCCAAATGCTTCTTGAATGCCTCATGTGGGAGATCCCAAACCTCCCTAGGAAATTGGTTCTATTGTCGTACTCTACGAACAGTATGGAGGCTTTTCGTGATATCCAGCCGGAAACTGGTTACCTAATTCAGATTTATAGCAACCAAAGTTTTCAGATCTCATTATGCTCTTACTCATAAGAACTGAGATCGTACTCTCTGTCAAATAATTGTGTGTATTTTTGACATAATGGAAAATAGTACATCATGGAGCAATAGATGATTTCTGAGGTGTTTTGCCTGCCATGAATTTCAGAGTTAGCAGTAATTCTTAAAACTGTAGCCTATGAACTAGCCATTGTTCATGGTATATTCTCAGGTTATTTCATTGCAAGTCTTCAACACAGCTACTGACACTGCTGAATAGTAAGTCATGCTTTTAATGTTGAAGTCTCACATATGGCATGACGTTTGCCAGAGTATGAAAATTCAGATAATGGAGAAATATAGCACCAACTACTTTTACTATTTTGCAATGCTCTCTTTTTCTTCCTCCTATGAATTCTATTTTCTGGGTTGGGGGTTGAAAATTTTCAAGAGGAATACCACGCAGTAGCCATAATTCCAGAGTTTGTGGTTGTGCAGCAAGAAGGGCAGGTTGCTCACCTGTAACTGTCTTTCTTCGAATGGCCATCTGTGCATTCACACATATGAGTGCTGCACCTGCGCAGTGCCTATGGCCAGAAAGATTTAAAGCTTAACGGTTTTGGCAGGAACTCCGCACACCTCCCGCCCCCATGGTATAAAAGGGTGAAGTGCCCGCCATTTCCTCAGTCTACTGGAGACTGAATGTTCGCCCCCTCACGGGAGCAAGAGAAATTGCAGGGACCTGTAAAACAATAGAGAAAAAAATACTAACAGAACCGGTATTGAGGAGAAACGGTACCATATAAACCCATTCACCGACACCAAGTGGGGCTGGCAGGTGGGTTGTGTGAATGCACAGATGGCCACTCAAAGAACGACAGTTACAGGTGAGCAACTTGCCCTTCTTCGTCGTGGCCTCTGTGCATCTCACATATGGGTGATTAGCAAGCTTACCAGACCTGGAGGCGGGCGGTGTCATCACTGAAGAACAGAAGAAAGGATTGCCTGCCCAAAGGAGCAATCATGTCTGGCACACACATCAAGGCGGTAATGCCTGGCAAAGGTGCAAGGAGTAGTCCAAGTGGCAGCCTTGCAAATGTCCTGGATCGGAATACCAGCAGCAAAGGCCGAGGAAGCAGCTACTGCCCTTGTGGAATGCCCTCTGGGCGTGACAGGTAAGTCAAGCTTAGTGAGCTGATACATTAGCTCAATGGTCTGCACAATCCATTTTGAAAGTCTCTGCGAACCAACAGGAGAGCCCTTATCATAGTCCAAGTATTTTACAAAGGGGCGGTTAGATTTACAGAAGGACTCCATGCGAGACCTATAAAAAGCAAGGCAGCAACAAACGTCGAGAGTATGTAACAACCATTCTATTGGTGTAGCGGGCATAGGGAAAAAGGCCAGTAACACAATGTCGTGGTTAATATGAAAAGGAGATACAACCTTGGGTAAGAATGCTGGATCAGTATGGAGAACGACTTTCTCCTTATGAAAGTTAAGGTAAGCAGGATCTATCCGAAGTGCGCAGAGTTCACTAGCCCTTCTGGCAGATGTGACCATGACAAGAAAAGCAGTCTTCCAAGACAGAAGGTGTAAATCAGTACTTGCCAGGGGCTTGAAGGGAGCTCAGGTGAGTGCCTGAAGAACAAGTGAAAGGCTCCAAGTAGGTATAACTGGACGAAGTGGTGGTTGAAGGTTCTGTAAACCCTTGAGGAATCGACGTATAAGCGCATGAGAAAAAACTGAAGAACACCACACCTGTCTGCGGTAGTGGGAAATTGCAGCTGTATAAACTTTAATGGACGATGGCTTAAGTCCTGATTGATGGAGTGACAAGAGAAATTGAAGAATATTTTCAACAGAGGCTGAAGCGACAAAACTGTTGGATTCAGCAAAGGATGCAAAGTGCTTCCATTTGGCCACATAATATTGGCGAGTTGCATATCTTAGGGCAGACTGAAGAATGAACTGAATATCGGGATGGAGAATGCTCGGATCTGATGAGCAGTCTACCGGTATCAAGGAAGAAGAAACTGTATCGGGATGGTGGCGGACAAGTGTAGGAGTCCCCGAATCCATTGGTACCGATGGGGTCCCATGGTTCATCGAATGAGCCAGGCTGTCAGGTTGAATGAGGGAAGTTACGGGTGGCGAACAGCTCCACACTGTTGAGTTATTAGATGAGATATGAGAGGCAGGTGGAGAAAGGTTCTGCCAGACAGACAGAGAAGAGTAGAGAACCACGACTGACAGGCCCACCAGGGGGTGATCAGGATCCCCATGGCACTGTCGTAGACAATCTTGGCTAGAATCTTCGTTATGAGCGGAATCGGAGGAAAAGCATAAAAGAACGTGTTGGACCAAGGGATCATGAGTGCATCCCGTCGATCCCGGGCCGATGCTGGCATGAGAGCAGAACACCTCACACAGCTTGTTTGAGTGAGTGGCGAACAGGTCTATGTCTGGAAAGCCCCAAGTCTGGAAGAGGCGATGGCAGGTTGGACGATCCAGTTCCCATTCGTGGGTCACTGACATCTGCCTGCTGAGGGCATCAGCCTTCTCTTTGTCAGTACTGGCCAGGTGAACCCCTAAGAGGGTGATTTCCCTGGGGATGCACCAGTCCCACAGTTGCATTGCTAGGCGGGCCAGGGGGGCGGACTTTGTCCCGCCCTGTTTGTTTATATAGAATACAGTAACAATGTTGTCGGAGGCAATTTGCACATGTCGCCAGAGAGTGTCCTCAAATGATCGAAAGGCTTTGAAGACTGCCAGGAGTTCGAGGTAATTGATGTGTCTGGTGGTCTCCTGGTGGTCCCAGGTGCCCTGCGTACGGAGACCAGCACATAGGGCTCTCCACCCCATAAGGGAGGCGTTGGTAAACAGAGTCAAGGTCGGGTGGGGAGGACGAAATGGGACGCCCACAGACAGATTATGCCGCATAGTCCACCATGATAGGGTCTGGAGGATGGAGGGTGGAAGTCAGAGGAGATGGTGAGGCGAGTCTCGTTGAGGCTGAAACAGTCCGTTGAACCACAACTGGAGTGGTCTCATCCGTAGCCTGGCATTGGGAACTGTGAAGACTGTAGAGGTCATGTGGCCGAGAAGCTTCTGCACTGATAGTGCTGGACCAGCTCTGACTACGTGGATTCGACAGATCGATGAACACAGATTGTCTTGTTGACTTTGTGGAAGAAAGGCTCTTGTCAGCGTGGAATTGTGACGGGCTCCAATGAAGTCGATGACCTGTGAAGGAGTAAGGCACGATTTCACATGATTAATACATAGTCCCAAATTGTCCAAGAGGGTACAAATAGTTTGGATTGATGATCGAAGGCCTACCTTAGATGGGGAGACGATCAGCCAGTCACCCAGGTAGGGGTACACTTGAATGCCTTGGAGCCGAAGATGCACACACACCGGAGCCATACATTTCGTAAAAACCCAGAGGGCAGTAGCAAGTCTGAACAGAAGGTAGTTAAACTCAAATAGGTCGGAACCAACAGTGAATTGCAGAAGACGCCTGTGGGACAGGTGAATGACAATGTGAAAATAGGCATCTTTCAAGTGCAGAGAAGTGAACCAATTCTCTCTGCTAAGCAACGGAAGGGTATTTCGAAATCCGAAATTTTGGTCATCCGAAATGACCAAATGACCGAAATTTTGGTCATCCGAAATTTTTTGGTTTTGATGAACCTATTGATGCCATGTAGGTCCAGTATTGGACGAAGACCGCCATCACGCTTAGGAACTGTGAAATATCTTGAGTAGAAGCCATGGAGCCCCTCGGAGCATTTAAGCTGTCGAATCACTCCTTTATGAAGAAGCTGCTGAACTTAGTTAATGAGAACCAATGACTGAGGCGTAAATCGGATCGGTCCTGGCGGGGGCATGGTATCAAACTCAATTCTGTATCCATGCTGTATGATGGATAAAACCCACTGATCAGATGTGATGGACTCCCAAATGGGGAGTCGACTTTGCAGCCGATCCCCAAAAGGAAGAGGGGAAGGTGGGTTGAGGAGGAGAGGAGAGGTTTGCTCGTCCCGTCAATGCTGACGTTTGTCGGAGTCGAAGCGACGCCAGTTCTGTTGGAAGCGTTGTTGTTGCTTCTGACGCTGTTGGCGAGGTTGGAGCTGCTGATGGCCTGCAGATTGTGAGTAGGGCTGGTATCTAGGGCTGGTATCTAGATGGACAAGACCAAGACCACTTACGGCGTGATTGATTAGGGACTTCCATCCAGTGAGCTGTAACCCTTGACTCATGGATAGTCTTCATCTTGTGGTCTGTCCTAGCACTGAAGAGCTCTGAACCATCGAAGGGCAAGTCTCCAATTCGGCGCGTCTCATCCAGGAAGTTGCAATTCCGGAGCCAGGCATGGCGTCAGAGGGCTACAGTGCCAACAAGAGCTCTAGAGTCGGAGTCAACATGGTGTCTTGCCGTGGAAAGCTGCTGGACTGCTACCTGCATAGGCAATTTAATGAAGATTCTAGCCATGTCTTTTTGATGGTCTGGAAGTGAGGCTGTAATATTTTCTAACTTTTGCATAAGAAAATATTTGTATCGAGCCAGTGTGGCCTCGTAATTAGAAATATGGAGGCCAAGTCCTGTAGCAGCATAGATCCAGCGAGCCAACATGTCGATCTTACGGCCCTCGTTGTCGTGGGGAGTAGTGAGTCCCCTTGACTCACGTCCTTGGGAAGACTCGACGACGATTGAGTTAGGTCTCAGGTGACAGGAGGAATGGAATATCCTGCTCATGGACTTGATACATGGACTCGTATCGCCACGAAGTAGTCTGAGGCTGGTTAGGATAGTTCCATGGTTCCATCATTGCCTGGCGAAGGATAGCAATCAGCAGTAAAATGATGGTGCCAGACTGTTCACCTTTGACAATGTTGTAAAACTTGTCAGTATTCGGATTGAAGCGGTACTGGGCCTCGATCTCAAGTGACCTCGTAAGCCTCGCCATTAGTTCCCCAAAGGTTACATAGGGTTCCTCCGGTGAGCTGGGACCCTGTGTAGAGATCACCGCGTCCGGTGAAGTAGATGCCACTTCAGAGTCCTCCGAATCATAGTGAGGCAGAAGACTAGAAGAAGAGTCAATAGGCAAAGTGGGACGCCTTGACTGAGCTGCTCTCGAAGTTGAAGGAGTGTCTCTCGGTACCGGAGAGAGGGTACAATCACGCACCGACGGGTAGTAACCGTAGGGTGGATAGTCGTCCCATGGCTCTCAATGAAACAGCCTATGGGGAGGTTGCACCCATTCTTCCGAGGGGCGGACAGAGGCATGCTGTTGATATTGCACCTGCTGAGATGCAGCCCTCAGGAAAGGCTTGAGCAATGGTTGGAGAGTAGGTGAACAAGCCATTGGAGGAGAGTCCCGAATCTCTCCATCGGAGATTGATCCCAAAAAGGAAACATCCCAATGCTCAGGGTAGGACTGGACAGAAGGTGCAACCCATGGGGATTCCAAGATGGCGTCGGAACGAGATGGATGTAATTAACAAAGTTCGTTTATCACACCGGTATTACTCAGCAGCGAGTTGTGGGAGACTCATCTAAGCCCTGTCGGGTTGAAGACAGATTGCCTGGGCATGCTTTTGGCTTGATGTGAGATGGCAATCTCATATCTGCTGAGAGCAATTCAGGTACTTCCCAACCGAGTAACACAGGGGGTGGTTTCAGCCCCTTCAAGTTCTCGACATCTTAGAAGATTAGCTTAGGATTTTTATTAGCTAGATAAGCATTGGAGCTGCTGAGTAAATATTTTTTACTTCTTTCGCAATATTACCCATGGAAAAGTTGTATTTGTTTATAATTTGGCATTAAGAAAAGAAAAACCCTCTGGATGTTTAGGCGGCGACTGAAAAGAGAGAGTGCTGAGGCTTTTGTCCAAGCTGAAGCCGAAGAAAAATACTTTTTCCTCTAACCTAAGGGTATAAAATTAGTTTAAATTTTTAAGGTGCAATTACGTGATAGGAGTTCAAAGCTTTGACCCATCATTTTGGATATCTGTTTGGACTTCTGCCAAGATCAACTGGACATTCGCCAGGATATTTTTCACATTGTCGAATACTTTCTTCTTTAATGTGACGACTGTTTGGGTGAGCATTCCTATTTTCCTTTTGCAATACTACTTGTGGAAAAACTATATCTGTTGTTAATTGGCATTAAAAAAAAGAAAAGGGAGAAAAGAGGAAGGATATAAGAATCTCCATTTCCTCTCCTGTGTTTCTGGGACCTCTGCCAAAGTATTTGGCAACTCGCCAACCTTCTGACCGCTAGTGATCTAGAGAAAAGAAAAGTGGAACTGATCTTGGCTGCCACTTTGTGGCTATTGGAATTATTGCAACGATGGTAGAGCTGAAGAGATTTTTTTTTTGGAAACACAAGAATCTTTAACAATTTTAAAAATATCCCAAGAGGTGATGTTGAGACAACAGGAAATCTTCTCAATTGTACAAAAAAAGCACTTTGATAAGCTTGATGCTTCTTTTAAGGAGGTGGTGATTGATGTAGAATCCAAAACTGAATAGAATATACAAGAAATGCAACAAGTATATGAAAAATTTGAAACTGTGGATAAAAAGAAACAAATTTGGCCACTAAAGGAAGGAATATTTTTTTTGAAGGATGGATGGATCCTGAATTAACTAAAATTGATTCTGAGGAAGAAGAAACAGTGAAGGTTGATTTGCAGCAAAAAACACAGCCATTGGGAATAAATATTGACCTACAACAAATGCTACAATCACTGAAGATAAAGCAAGAAATAGTGAAGACTGAAATACAGACTGAAGTGGGTTGATTTTCAACAAATAACACCAAGGGGAGAAAGATGGGCTGGAGATGTAAAGTTTAAAAATATTGATTTTCAACAAACCATATTAAAACAAAAGCAATTTGGAAGAGGTGTAAAAAAGAAATCTTAAAAAGGAATGGTATAAATGGGTTGGCATGTTTATTGTGGTATAGAAAGGCTAAGGTATATGATTTTAACTGTGGAAGCTTTTCTACATTTAAACGTGTTGAATTGTGACGAGATTATAAGATAAGATTTAAACTGAACTAAGAAGAAGAAGGAGTCCCCCCCCCCCTTTTTTCCCCCTCTCCTTTGTGGGTGATATAAGGGAAAATGAGAGATTTTTTTCTTTTATTTTAAAAATGAATGACCAAAAGCTAAGTTGTATGACTATTTTGTCTTTGAATTGCTATACTAGAAAATGACTATTATGAGAGTAGGAGGAGCTGTACTAAATAGATTTCTTTTTACAAGCGAGATATATTAAAGATTGTAAGGAGCTGGACTCTTATAAGGAGTTAATTGTATGTGATTAAGTGAAGTGTAAGCTAGATGAAACTTTAATAAATTAGCTTAAAGAAAATTTGTTTAAAAGATACCATAGATAATTGTTGTCCTTAAATAGATTAGATGTTCTTAAAGATGCTAAATGGATGTTAGACATGTGAACATAAATTGGGTTAAAAGTTTTAGTTCTTTTTTAAGCTTGGAACTTTTCTTCTCTTTCACTTTCCTTTTTAGTGGATATTAGACTGGAATACTAGTAAGCAAAAAATGTATTTGATCGTATTTGTAACTATTATAATGAGTTTATCTGTTTAATATTAGAAAAATGAAAAAATCTGGAATTGTGTAGAGTTGGTTAGATTGAAGCTACTATTGAAGAAGAAAGAAGATACTGACTTTATCAAATTTGGAGAGTCTTTATTTTAATATTGGTCAAGGAAAACAGGACTCTGTAAGAAATGGATGGACTGATCTTACTGCAGAAGGAGAAAGAAGATAGTGACTTCTATCAAATTTGGAACCTTTTTTTTATTGGCTGGAGAAACGGGACTTGGTTTAGATCTAAAAATGTTTTTTAAGATTCCATAAATGGATCTGAATATGATTACAGAATGTTAAAAATATGTAGTAAGGGGCTGACTCAGTAGTTCCGATGTTTGTGATGATTGATGTTTTTAGTAGTTTTAAAATTTAATAAAAAAGTACTGCAAAAAAAAAGAAGGTGCAACCCGTCTCGGAGACCCAGGCGGAGTCACTTGCATAGCCAACTGGAGGGCCAATCCGGTCGGTGTCGGTACCAAAGCAGCTGCTGGGATCGATGGGGTGGACAAACCCGAGTCACACTGCTTGGGGTGGTTGGGTTTCTTCAGCTTAAGAGCCGACTTATCCACCTTGTTCTTCTTAGGCTTTTTGTGGCCTGAGGACTTACACAATCCACCATGCTTCCTCTTCTCCTTTTGCTTATGCGGAGATGTGGAGGAGCATTGGCCCTCCGGCAAAGGGGCACCATCAGCTGACGAGCAGGGCAGAGGCATGGTGGAAGATGATGGAGGAGCAGAATTGCCTGCCAGTTGGTCCGATTGGAATAGGGCTTGGTCCCACAAGAGTTTGCACAGGCGGTTCTCCCGATTTTTCCTCCTGTTTAGTAAAGGCCTGACAATGGCCGCATTTATCAGTCCTGTGTCCTTCTCCAAGACAGAGAAGGCACAGATCGTGCGTATCAGTAGGTGACATTTTGGACCCACACTGAGAGCACTTGTGGAAAGCTGCAAGCTGCGCCATCGAGGAAGAAAGAGAAGATAGCAAAATAAGGAGAAAGAGGAACAATATTTTTTTGGGTTTTTTTTAAACAGGGAAAAGGGGGAAATTGAGAAGAAAAACTTCTAACAGGGAGGGAAAAACTTGGATTGTAACATCTAAGAGATAATAGCAACTGGATAAATGTGTACAAACTGAGAGACGAAAGGCTCGAGGCACAGTGAATGGCGGTCGCAAGAAGACTGAGGAAATGGCGGGCACTCCGCCCTTTTATACCGTGGGGGGGAGGGGTGCGGAGTTCCCGCCAAAACCATTAAAGCTTTAAATCTTTCCGGCCATAGGCACTGCACAGGCACAGCACCCATATGCATGATACACAGAGGCCACGATGAAGAACAAGCAAATCAGAGGCAGGGGCTTCAGTACAACATAGCAATAAAGTCTTTGTCCTTGCATGCCTGTTCAAAGGATTCTGAAGTACAGGCTACCTACCCACTGTCTGCAATTCTGTACATATTACCTAAACTCCTTACGTGCAAATATTCAAGGTGTGTGATTCAGGATTCTAAAGAGTTGCGAGCACATATTATAAATATAACCAACATTTAAACTTTTCAAGACTGAAATGTACATTATATGCCAAAAAACCCAGATTACAATAGGTAAATATGTCTTGAAGGCACATGTCTTCAAGTCAACCTTTCAGCAGTGTACAACAGTGCAAGCAAAAATGCTAGAAGATTCTCAAGGATTAATTCACATTTCTGTAAGCTCTGTGAAGCAAGTATTCCAGCTTATTTTCAACAATCAGAAGCAAGGATAACAAGAACCCATTGTAGAGTGACACATCTTATTCCAAAGACCAAGATTAAATATCTCTTGCTTTTTCTTCTTCTTGTAAAATAATTTTACAACTCAGAACCACTTCTCAATTCTTGGGTTATTCACCAGTTTCAATTTATGTGTACAAGCTCGTACAAGTAGTTTTTAGTATAATCTTTTACACTACACAGTTCTCACAAAAACCTGAACCTAAGCCACCACTTATTATCTTAGGCTACACATTTTAAACATTATCTGTCAGCACCTTATTGTAGCATGTAGCATAAAAAAGCCCTCTCCATCGCCATCTTTTGAAACTTATGTGATAGAGTAGGGATTCTAATCAGTGTTGTGAAGAAATAATCTGGTTGTGGTAAGCATGTATCCACAACAAATGAGAATCAGTCTGATGTATTGTGCATAAACGTTTTAGACATCAATTTCCAACATCCCTGACCGCTGGCTGTCCTGGAAAGCATTTATGGAAGCTGGAGTATGCAATGTCTCATTACTGACCCTTCTGCCTACCCTTGTTGTAACTGATACAGATCTGAACATGGACTGAGGAGACTGCCTCGGCCAATTCACCATCTCCTAGCCTAATCTACTTTACAGGGCTATTGTGAGGATAATGTCAAAAGGAGAACAAGTGAGCCTTGGATGGACAGCAGGATAAAGTGGAATAGAAACATAGAAACTGTGAGTCAGAAGGGGCCTCCTGAGCCATCTAGTCTGTCCCCCAGCTCCAGTCGGCTCCGTCCATGACATGTGCATGTCCAGCCTATCCTTAAACATTCTAATAATATCTTAGTACAATGCAGTACCTATTAGATTTTACCAGAACTGTTTACTGACTTCTTTAATCAAAACCCTGAATGTATAAGTATGCAGACATAACCGCACAGAACTTGTGCCAATGTACTGTATGTTTCCTACTATACTCTCTACCAGTTTCAGTCCCATTTATATACAATTACTACTGAGCAGCAGCAGCACAGTAGACGTAGTGCTTGTCAAGAACTCATGGCTACAGGCAGGCAAAACAACTCGTCACCCCTCTGCCTTCATCATAAATGCTCATTTCCACTGCAGCAATTCACTTTCATTTTAAGTTGATATAAACTCTTAAACACAAGAAAGTTCATTTAACATTCCTCTTATCCCACTAAACCTATATGAGGAGCACAGATCCTTAAAAGCTGCATGAAAATATTCCTAGTATACAGTTTTAATATGGAAATAATATACATTTCATACCATGTTTAACCTGCTAAATAGTAAATCAGCATTGTCCCTTCAATTCAAGGCTCGATTATGCATGCAATGTCATTACAATTGTCAGTACCTTTCAACAGAAAGTGAAGAACTATTGCACCAGTTCTGTCTCCCCCTACAGAATTATGGATGCTATGTCACTGGAACATTAAAAAAGACACCGGAAAAAAAGACCATGTCTCCGTTCGTTACGAGTTTATTTTAGATTTACAGATGAAACCCTTTAGATAAATCCATGCAAAGATTTAATGCATATCTTGGCTGTGTAAGTGAAAACCTTCACACAACAGTATTTTGTGGCTCAAGGGGTCATTCAGGCATGTAATGTCTGGATATATGAAGTGAATCCAATCCTGGAAGCAAAGTTCAGATCTTCTATTTCTTCCGAGTTGAGAAGCTGCTAAACAATTTAACACAAACAGTTACTGTATCACAAGACAATGACAGAAAAATTGATTTCAAATCATGCAAGAGACCTCAATATGCAGAGTCCAGAAGTCGGGCCACAGCCTTACCAAATAGATTTCTTCTCCAAAAGTGAGTTGGTAGATTGTTCTCCTTTGGTCAATGAGATGGTATCCACACAGGGTTTTATACAATATGGCATTACAGTCTTGATTACAGGTGCAATTCAACAATGTAATTAAAAATCAAAATGCAGAATACTTTTCTGCATCATGAAAAATGCGGAACACCCTTCTGGCATTTTCATAACAAAATACGCATGTTTCAAAGAAAGTTTTTGCTTCAATGCTTCAGCAAGTGCCTTCATTTTCCTCAAGTTTTGAACAGGTGTCCTTGCGCTTGTCAGTGTTGCACTTGGAATGTTACTTACAAAAGCTGTGTAAATCAGAAACCGTTAAAAGTCAAAGAAAAATGTAGAAGGAAGACACACACTCCAACTGTAACAAAAACAGAAGTTCAGAGCCCAACTGTGCACATTATAAATGAGAAATTCCACTTTAATTGCAAGAAAGGGAAACCTAATGGTCAAAGATTGACAAGACAACATTTTACACAATGCAGTATGTACAGAGTCTACATGTTTGAATAAGGAAAGATTAGCCTTTGACCAATGTCTGTCTGAGAGCTACAAGATGTTCAACATATTAAATACAAAACAGAGTATGTACAAAATCTCAACAACTGCTATTCAAGCATTTGAACTGATCTTATTGGAACTTACCAAGTTTTCTGTGGAATTTTCAGTAACTTCTGAAGCCAACTTAATGTTAACTTCACATCTACTGTCATTATTTTCTTCCTCTGGCTTAATTAGCTCCCCTCCAGATGTCTGCATCTGACTTTTGATACTGTCACCCGAACCCCCCACTTCAACAGATGTTTTCCTTAGTTCTGGATGAAGGGATTCCATGCATACAGCTGCTTGGTTTTGCACATTTTTTTCAACATAACTCAACAATGACATATCAGAATTGCTATCTTTGCTGACACTTACTTGCAGAACCTCAGAAACTTGAGGAATGCTCTGCATTTCAGCAAGTGACATGTTTGGTTCTGCAATGTCACCATTTGATTCAGGACACCCCATATCTGAGACTATCGCATCAGAAACCAAGAAGCAAATTTTCTTCTCTTGATCGCCAGAGGCTAATGCAATGCCCAACCCACTAGTCTTGTTGGATTCTAAACAAATTGGTGCAATAGTTTCTAACTTTGGGGTCTCTACCTTATTTAGAATTTCAGATGGTAGGATACTCAAGTGTTCACGTTCCATTTCAATATTCCCTAGACTGAAACGGATGGTTTCTAATTCCAAACCTGTTTTCAGTTTGTTAGGGTCAGTAGGCTTGACTTCACCAGGCTTCAGAGAATCTTTGTCATTTTCTGCATTTAAACTCAGAGTAAGGGATGTACGCTGAACAAAGCTAAGTTCTGAGTGACTGGCACTCAAGTCAAAGTCATTAGCTGCTGAGGTATGCAAGATCCCAGTGTTCATGTCTGTAAAGGTAAGTGCCTCTTCTCCAAGATGCCCAACATTGCCTTCTTTTGGAAGAACATTTAATGTTTCCTGGACTATCTCTGGCTGAATGGTGGAAAAGTTAACATTTTCTGTTTTCGTTAAGTTCGTCTCTTCCATGCCACTTAACTCTATATCAGATTCAGCAGATCTCTGTTTGTCATTTTGCAGAGGCATCACTTCTAAACTGCGACTAGTTTCAGCATCATTTGCAGACTTAATGCCCAAAGTTTTAGCTTCCTCAACCTGCAGATCCTTAGCTTCATCTCCTAATGGCTGATTATTTTTTTCATATTTCCCTGATGTGCTGCTTATCACTGTTCTATCAGCAAGGCACATATTTAGCATGTCTCCTGATTTTGGAACACTGACTATATTAAATGCCTCGCTGTCCTCAGGCTGGGAGTTAACCAAAAATTCTTCATTGTTAGTATGGGAAGAGTCCAATTCACCTTTATTTAAAGGACTTGATTCTGGATCTCTGTTCAGGACCTCTGAAGTATGAGGACTTTCATCAATCATTGCTGGCTCAAGCCTATCTAATTCTACAGTGCCCAGCTTTAAATCCAATGATGATTCTTTAGAAGAACACTGATCTTGCACTACTATTTGAGGATTTTCCTCACTCACTTTTGAAGATAAGTCTATAGGCTCACAAGCTACTTGACTCTGAACAGAGATATCTGAAACCAATGTAGATATTGTCTGTTCAGAGTTGTCATCAATTTGTTTCTTTTCTTTTATACTAGGTCCTTCCTCTTCAGCAATTTCAATTTGCATTTCAAATAACTGAGGGTTGTCTCCCTGACTAACTGCAAAGTTATAGTTTGCTAATGCTACATCTCTCTCACCTAAATTTGTCATATATGCTTTCATCTTCAAATCATTCTTAATCTCTTCTAACTTTGATTTGCCATAAACTTCCTTATTCTGTTGGTCTTGCAGCTTCTCACTGATGTCATCACAGCTTGTGGCATCAACATGTTTCACTACTACAGACTCCTTCCTAAGATTAGCCTCCTTTTCTGGCAAGTGGATTGCTAATTCTGTATCTTCAGGAGATTTGAATTCCACCACCTCACTCTCCAATGGGTTCCTGTGAAGTGCTTCCAAAGGTGGGGCATTGGTGTCCGGCAAATGCATAGCTAATCCTGCTGTCTCAAACTGTGGTGGCTTTTTGCTTACATCTTCTAAGGCAGCAGTGGTGTAGTCTAACAATTGAATTGTTGATTCTTGATCATCAAGAGCTTTCAATTCTGCTGTCTCAAACTCTAACGGAACCTTTGGAAATACTTCCAAAGGAGCATCGCTACTTTCAGTCAGCTGCATAGATAATTTTGCTCCATCAATCTCTGGAGGCTTCTTGCTAACATCTAAAGGAGCAACACTGTATTCTGGCAACTTCACAGCCAGCTTGTTATCAACAGAAGATTTAAACCCTTCCATCTCAAAGTCCGATACCTTCTTGTTATCATCTTCTAAAGAAGGGACATTTTCTTCTGGCAACTGCATGGGTAATTTTTCAATTTCAAGACCCAGTGGCTTCTTGCTAACATCTTCTAAAGGATAAGTGGCAAGTTCTGAAGACTGTATGGCCAGCTTGTTACCAACGTAAGACTTAAACTCTGTTGTCTCAAACTCTAATAGATTCTTGCTGTCATCTCTGCAAGCAGAAATACTGCTTTCTGGCAACTGCCTAGCTAATTCTGCTTCTTCAAGCACAGGAGAATTCTTGTTAAATTCAGTGGAAGGAATTCCTATTTTTAGTTCATTCTGAAAGGAAACAGAGACACCTGTTGGAGGATTAGATTCTGAGGCTTCCGATAAGTGTACAGTTAATTTATTATCATTTGGAATTTTAAAATCTGCCGTCTCAAGATCTGTGGATTTCCTAAGGTTGTCCAGTGGAAGAATACTCCTTTCTGGTATCTGTATGGTTAACTGTCCTTCTTCAAGTGCCTCTGGTGATTTCTTAAATTCAGTTGGTGCAGGAGTTCCTATTTCTACTTCATTCTGAAAGGAAACAGAGGCACTTTTTGCAAGGTTGTTAGATTCTGATGCTTCCCTATACTTAAAGGTAGATTGTGTATCCAAAAAGGATATTTTCTCCACTTCTCTCTCAGCACCAATTTTGAGTTTGTTTTCTTCACAGGCTGCTGATGTTCTCTCAGCTTTTAGTACCTCAGTTTCTATAGTCCCATCACCTAAGGGGATTTTGCTACCATCTGAAGAACTGCATTCTTGTGCAAAAGTGGCATTGCTTGGCTTGGAAACCACCAACTGATCTGTGTTTCTCTCTCTCTCAACAGGATTGATTTTTCCTTTATCTGAATTTGCAGAATTCATAAGCTTGCTGTCAGCTGGACTCCTACCACTGCTATTGTAGAAGATGTCATACAAATCTTTAGCATTACCTGCAGCCAGGGAAGAGTTCTTTTTTTCTAATTTATTAACATGGTCTCTGAAAATTGTTGGAGGTGGCAAAGGACGGGGACACATGGGCATTGCCAGGATGTTTTTATCATCCTCAGACACACCAGGAGCCATATCATCTGCCAGGACAACCGTATCTTTTGGTGGCATCAGGGGTGGAGGTGGGAATAATATTGGTGGGGGTCGTGGTAGTGGTACTGTTAGCATCAATGGCGGTCCTGGTGGCAGTGGTAGAAGAGGAGGACGGCGATGCGGCCTTTCAAATATCACGGGCTGCTCACTGATCTTTGCCACTCTTGTAACTTCTTGTTCTTTTGCCATAGCTGCAAGCTCCCGTGCCTTTGCTTGTGCTTTTGCCACAACAATTGCCTGCTCCTGAGCCTTTGCTGCACTTGTCTTTGCGTGTTCCAAGGCTTTTGCATGTTCTATGGCCTTTGTCACACTCTCATGCTCCTGCTCCTCTGGCTGTTCTGGTGTCTTTGCATTCTCCTGTGAGTTCTTTAAAACTACTACTTCTCCCCCAAATGCTTTTGAAATTATATCTGGAGCTAGAACAAGTTCTGAATTACCCTCTTTAACCACAGGGAGTGGCTTGGTGGTGGCACCAGAAGATTTTATGGACAGGAAAGTATTTAGAGGTGCTGGCTTGCTTACTGTTGTTGTTGCAGACTTCCTCAGAACCATCATGGGGACTGGTAAATTAGGTCTGATTTTTGCTTGTGATGAAGTTGAAACAACCGGGGTCCAGGGACTAGTGTGTGGGATAACAGTTTTCCCAGACAACCGTATTGCAATGGGCTTTGAATTTGGTTTTCCAGACTGGGTCTTACTTTCTTTTTCTTTGCTTTCTTCAGTGCTGTCCTCCCTGCAGACATCTTTGTCTTGATTTTTTTCCTCTCTTTCTGCCTTCCTCCAACTGAATTTTCCAAAAGATGACAGTCTGGATTCTTTAGCGGATTCCTCTTTTTTCCCTGCCTTCTTCTCAACTTCTTTGTCATCTTTCTTCAATTTAAGCTTAATCCCACATTTTTGACCATTAGGAACATCTTTCCTTTTACTAGTCTCATATTCATTATCTCCATCTCCCAATTCTTTGGTATTCTTTGTTTCCTCTTTTTTTACCACTTTTGTGGTCTTTTCATCTTTCTCCTCTTTTTGCTTTTCACACTGTTTACGTTTTAGCCTGCGTTCTGTTTCTTGAATAACAGACAATCCTGCTTGGCGATCCAGGTTCCTCCTTTCTTCATAGAGTGGATTTTCTTCCACATGTTTCTGTGGGAAGAGGAAGAAAATTCTGAACAGTTACTCAGTATAGAATTCTAATAATTGCTTTCCCATTAATTCTTTTTTCATCTCTCTCCACATAATACTGCTGCTGGGAAATAGATGGTGGGAGACATTTTTTTGTAAACCCTTGATATTCAGAATCTTAACATTAGGAAAGAATAAAAGACATTTTGTGCTCCTAACCAAAGACAATTTCATTCCAACGTGATGATGAAAAGAATCCTAGTATAATACATGTAGTACAGTGAACATTTAGGGAAACAATTCTGTGGCCTTTCAACAGCGCCTGAGGACCGTATGATTGTTCAGATTCCCAATCCAAGGTCAGAGACAGTGCACTGAGCTTGGAGGAAGAATCAAAAATGAAACTTCTAATTTCCTCACAGCCACTGAAGGAAGAACTGTATTGGCTGGCCTCTGAAGTCAGGAACTCAACCCTGGAGAGGAATAAAGGGAATGTTCTGGCAAGTGGGGAAGGGAGGAGACTGGAGAGGCCAGGATCCGAGTTATCCTGAGAACTCTCTAGCCTCCCTTTCTCACTCCAAAAAGCCTTTGCTAGAAAGTCTCCAAAGTCAGTCTAGTCAAAAATGTAGGTTACAAGATTGGGAAGATGAGGTTCAGGGGCTTATGATCATTCAGATCATAACCTTTAGGAAAGCACCCTAATGTATGATACAGTGTTAGTTAGGAATATAAGATGCTGTTGTATACTGAATCAGACCATTGGTCCATCAACAATTGTTTATACTAACTGGCAGTGCTCTCAAAGTTCAGAGAAGGCTTTCTCAGGTCCAGCTGGAGACTGAATCCACAGCCTTCTGCATACAAAGTATGTGCTCTCTCACAGAGCTTTGACCGCTCCATCCTTCTCTTGCACAAGTCAGGAACAGACAGTCATGCACTTAAGGAATAATTCTCCAAGCATATTCTGGGTACTGACCTTATATTTCTCATTATGTGGATGACTTTTCACATGCTGTTCTGCTGATATCTGGTCTCCAAAAAATTCATGGCAAAGCTGGCAGTAATATCCAGTGACTGGAATAAGGAATTCAGAACCTAAAATGCCCCCAAAAAGAATAAGTCACAGAAATTAATCACAACAGGTTCTGCAGCTTTTAGCAAAAACACAACAGCAACAAAAATAGTAAATTGGAAACAGTAACTTGTCAAAAGACTGTTAGTAGGGAATCCTATGCTTGCTTAACACTCCTTACCACAGCATTACAACACTGTTTACCATGCAAATAGGAGATGATGTTGCTACTTTCCAATCCTTATTAAAATGAAGCACTAATAATCTGGCATAGCTGGTATATGCTACCTATCATCACACAATAAATCACCTTCACATAGTATGCTCTAAGTAGCTCAAGGTAGGAGAAAACCAACATACCTTTGGCAGGAACAGGTATTTTATCAATCCGTTTTGTGACTTCTTGCTTTGTTTCTGCTTGAGTCTTTGAAGCCCAAGGTCTATTGTATGGATCCAGGGTCTATTTGCAGATTGACAAAAGCATATAGACTGATATATTAAAAAGAGAATTGCTCTCTTGTCTCTACTGCAATTTACTGCAAAACATGCTTTTAAAGAGTAAAAACATACCAAGTAGACATGTAGTCTACACTCTCACATGTTCACAACTGAACCAAAATGAAGCTTTCATTCAAATAGTTGACCTTAGACATGTGACAAACTATCAGGGGTGTGACAACCACACCAAAAAGATCAGGACACCTGATTGGCATGGAGGTCCTTGCCATTGGAAAGTTTATTTTACAGCTCACATATCAAATACAAACTGTTTAAAGGGAAATTGATGACTGGACACATACCTGCCTATGCTTCTTATTATGCATATGTGTGAAGAAATCAAACATGGTCCCACAGGTGGTATTGCAATCCTTGCACCAATGGTTCCCTGTGTCATAATAGTCATATATATTGGCCCCTTGGATATGCTGTTTGGATGGCTGTGATGATTCCGTAGGCTTGGGACTCCTACCCTTGGGCTTGTCATTAGTAGGTTTTGATTCCTAAATTGAACAAAAGGAAATATTTCTAAGCTATAGAATGACAGTTGGTACCTCAGAGCCAGCCTCTAGTAGAGACCACACAAAAAATATATATAACAATATATCACCTGTTTGTCAATGCCCAGGATAATTCCACCGTTTCAGTGAGCTAGTATTGCCGACTCAGATGTTGTTCAGTCAACAGGAAAGAGCTTCCAATGAGACTTGGGTATGTTGGCTGGATGGCGAGTGCGTAAATAATCAAGGAATTCAATGTACGTCGCATGGAGTACATGCTGAGGGGTGTGTGTGAATGTATGCAAAAAAATACTTAAATATATGCATAAATGATTTCAGTCAAGGTGCAAAAATACCTAAAAAGTTCTGCCCCTCTGCCAAACTGTGGACAACCCCCAGTGTAAATTTAACAGATGGAGTAAATGGAACTGCTTAATTTTAATGGTGGTGGTGTAATGTATGCTTTTGACAGCTCCTCTGTGCCTATAAATTCTGGAATACACTGTAAGTCATCTGAAGACCATCTCGACACCCACTACCTCCTTTTTAAATGGCATACCTTATGCCTTTGTGAAAGATAAGGTGCTATAGGTTCTTGTTGACACTGTTGGTTCTATGAAAACAAAAGACATGTGGTACAAGCATCCTGTAACAAAATATATCCCTTAGAACAAGGATTTTTGGTGTGCAGGTGGGCCTCATTGCAGAGACTCAAGTCATTGTAGCAGCAGCATGAACTGCTCTCTTCATTCCCTTCCAACCCACAGTTAAGAAGTGACCAAATGGGGGATAAAAGTAGCAATGTAAGTCCCCATATATCAATCAACATATAGAATATAACCTACTGCCAACAGTGTACAAACCCAACCAGTGAAGAAAATCCCTGTTCGACAGGGCTGTGTTTGTGCTGTATGCTAATATCTGTAATTTCCCTTGAAAAGCTTAAAGAAGTTGTCTTCCTTTTCTAGCTTGCTTTTTCCCCATGGAAAATGGACTTTGAGCCCTAAAACTAAGTAGCCTTTAGCTGCCCTTAATTTATTTGGAAAGGCTTTCTATGGTTTATTTATTTACTACAGGCTTTTCATGAATGGAAAGGCTCTGTTTCTTTGTGGAAGAGACTGAGATCCAGTGCTAGCTCCTGCTGGAGGAATAAAGGCTGATTGTTGATTGACCCTGTACCCTTCAATGTCATCCCCGATGCTTTTCAAGAGGGTCTCTCAACCCCACCAGCGAAGCCTTTCAGGCAATATAGGGGCCCATCAGGAGGGGAAGGAGAAACTGGAGACCACTTCTCCCACTTCCTCTTCAGCAAGAACTTTCTGAAAGTGGAGCATCACCCTCACAAACTCTGACTCCAACCCAACCATTATATCTTGCCTTTTTCTGCAAAGCAAACAGAAGGGAACACACATCCAATCTTTCCATAATGTTTCAATTTAAGAAGTCCTAGGAAATATTAGAACAGAGTACTTCCATGATGTTTTGCTGGGAAAATACCCATCCCAATGTGAACATACAGCTGCATTTGCTTGGTGTTAAGTTCTGAAAACATTCCAAAGTAGAACCTCACTTCCACTCTAGTTTTATGTTTTCTCTGCCATGTTTATAGACATACTGGGATCAACAAAAATGCATGCAGTATGTTTATTCTAGAACAATTATCAGAAACTTGATGTCAAATCAAAAAGGCCACAACAATTCCTCCCCTTCATTTTTTATTAAAAACTTTAAAGAAAAATAATCCTACACTGTTAGTGTTTTGCAGGTGCATGTCAAGATCCTGATACCGGTATCTACCTAAGACAGAATTCCAAGAGAAAAGGTAACTGCATTTTTAAGACAGAATACAAATAAGAAAAATAAAGACTGGAATGTATCATATTCTATGCTTTACTCATAGAATTTATTTATTTTATGACTTTCTTAAGGTGAAAGGGAAAAAATCCAAAATTACACTGAGTAACTTCTATTGCTCAATTTGTCCAAGTCCAAAGTCACATCAAGTAATTTCTGTTACTCAGTCTGTGTAAGTTTCCAAAACTGGACCACACAGAAAATAATTCTGAAACAAAAAACAAAATCACCACACAAATTCTAAGTGTGAGATTCATGGTCCTTTAGAAACTAATTCACATCTGGTCTACATACATGTCCTAATACTTTTCTACTCAGTCAGCTTGTTCTAAGTTCAGTCAGTGCTTAAAACGTAGAGAACTCCTGGGAAGAGCAAAGTTAATGATGTCTGCATTAATGAGGTCAAGCATTAGTGATAGCTTAATGCACTGAACTCTGTCCCTATGGAAAGGGTGACAAATGCCTTTAATAGCCTTCTTTTTCCTACAGTGCATACATCTGACAGTATTACCACCTAGAATTTTACCTTGATTGAGTTGGAAGTTCTCTCCTGACTTTTTGCAAATTCTGACTTGTTTTTTTCTGAGGTGTCTTTGTTTTCTGAAGATAGTTTTCGGGATTTTTCAAAAATATTAATCCCCAGGATCTGAGCTACCTTGTCAAGCTCAGATTGTTTCTTTTCTGCAGCATCAGCACTCATCTTCAGTTGAGCAATTTCCTTCACAATGTTCTCTTGTAGTCGGTTTACTTCCACTAGCAAGGGGTCCTTGTGCCCATCCTTTTCCCTACGCTTCTTCCGCAGCATCTCTCCTGAGCCATCAAAGTGGTGGAGCAGGAAGCACAAGAAAATAATGTTAACACATGCAACATTATTTGTGTGAATTAAACATTAGATACAATAACTTGGCCCAAGTGCCAGAAGCTGCATGTGCATTACTGGAAGCAGAACTGGCAAGGTTAGATTGATAACCTGGTATGCCTAGGATAGAAAGGAGCAAACATAAGCCTACCCTTTCTAGTGGAATATGCAGAGCCAAGCCTCTTCACTAAAGAGCATCCCAGGGAAAAAACACATACATTGAGACAATGCAGTACCTTGCTGTTTTGAAAGCCTATTTAACTCAGTCCTCAAATAGTGCAGCTTTTTCTGTCGCGCTTCTTGTTCAGCCTTTAATTTCTCTCTTTCTTCTATTACCTAAAAAGTTTTATGAAGGTAAAAAAACATAAAAATGCCCCTTTACTTGACCACAGCCAAAGCAACACTGCAAGTATAACTACATGGCTTCTAATGTATCTTCTAGAATCTAAGCAATGTCAGTAATAATCTTTTGAATTAGTATCTGATGCAAATTTAACTCTTGCCAGAGATGGCAGCTTATTCCTTATATGCTGTGTCTGTGTTGTTTATTCTTCAAATCAAAATGAAACCCTCATGATGAAGCCTTCTAACTTGTGGAGGTTCATAATTCAAATGCAAACACAAGCAAGTCATGATCGAACACAAAATTAAGCATGCTTGAAGCCATCAAAATCAATGGGCTGAAGTATATGTAACCAAATTAGACTGTGGCCATAATATACTGCAATGTAATAGGATGACTTCTAAGCACAGTTTAAGGAAAAAATCTTGGTTTCCTGGTAAATTTTATTTTTATTATATTATTTAATAAGGTGTCTTCACTCATGCACAAAATGCAATGGAAAATATAAAAGAAATATAGGATAGATCAGGGGTGGTCACACTTGCTCAACTGAACAGCCACATACAATGTCAGATATTTGAGAGCTGCAAGCAGGTGCCCGCGGGCAGTGAGCAACAAGTGGATGTGTGAGTGTGATGAGCAGCAAGCAGGCACCTGTGGGTGGTGGCTGTGGATGGTGAGCAGCAAGTGTGTGCCTGTGGATGCCCATGGGTGACAAGCCATGAGCTGCAAAATAAACTTAGAGAGTCGCATGTGCCTCGAGCCTCCATTTGGCCACCCCTGGAATAGATGGCCATCTCACCCTTGCTAATCAGTGTATTTCACAAAACTGATTTCTTTCACTTTGTTTCTAGAATAATAAATGCTACTTGTAAGACATAAAAAATTAAAAGACCACCATGGTGTTTCTGTAATGAAATATGCTTTATTGTTATTCATAATCTATTGTATTCTCTGAATGTTGTAAGCTGCCCAGACAGCTTCAGCTATTGGGCAGTTCAGGCATAAAATAAATAAATGATCAAGCAGTGTCCTTTAAGAGCTGTTTAAGAAATTATAGTGTTATCTGTTGCAACAGCACCACTAAACAATAGTCAAATACTGCAAGACATGAGAGAAAGATCCTGTTCAAAATACTATGTCAAATGCAAGAAAAAGACATGTTAAAATAAAATTGAAAATACTTTGAATTGCTGGGAACTAGCAACATTCTCTATCAATGAATGTAATCCTAAATAAGGAATCAGTTTTGTACCCAGTGGCATATATCACTACCGGCCATGTAAATAAGTGCAACATCAAAAGCATTATATATATATATTGAAACAATCCAATTACCGGCAATAAGTACACTACAGGAAAAAGTTTGAATATGCTGGAAGGGCAAAAGAAGACTGAAAAATAGACACAGATATTCTGCACACTTATGCCTTTAGATTATGTCCTGTTGGCAAATATTCACCAAAATAAATTTTAAAAGCTTACCTTCTGCTTTTGTGAAGCCCGATTTCTTTCATCTGATATTCTTTCTTTGAGAGAAGGCTGTGAGAACTGGGGGATGGAGTAAGATGCACCAGTGGGGATTTGCACAAGCACGGACTCATCCCTTTTGATATCAGGAGTCCCTTTGCCTGTGGAAACTGTCTCAATAACTCTGAGATTGGGTCGTGTAGGATTTGGTGGCACTGTCAGTGTGACAAGCCCATGTACATCTGAAAGTGCAGGGTCAGCCTGCTGCGCATACATGCGCCAGCCAGAAGCTGCATAGGCCATGTAGTGTCCGTACGCATCATAGCCAGGGGGTGCCATTGTGGGAGAGGGATAGTTTTGTGGCAGTTGAGTTGTAGGGAACGGTGAAAAGCGGGAAACTCTATACTGAGACACAGATGTAGGAGGAGACAAGTTGGGGAGGGGTGGAGCTGATGGAATTAAAGATATTGGTGGAACAGACCTCTCTGGTGTGCCAGTAGGATTATCCTGACCTACACTTTTGCTTTTATTGTGCTCAGAGTTTGAAATAGAGGTTATCTCTTTAGATGGGGGGAAGGAACTAGAAGGTGAGAGAGAGCGCTTCTGGCTTGATTCCGGGGAATGAGTGTTGCTTTGACTGTGACGCCTCTCCCGAGATTCTGCTTTACAAGAAGCCGCTAAATGACGATCAGGAGACCGAGATGGTTTTTTCCCATGGAGTCGTTCCTGAGTACGGGCAGCAAGCTTACCAATTTCAGCCACCCCAATGTCAAGACCAATAGTTTTAAGCAAGTCATGTATCTTCTCATATTCTGGCCTGGACTGTTCTGATGTGTCTGGTTTTACAGGTGGACTAGGACGAGGTGGAGAACCTACTTTCTGGCTCAAGGATTCTCTCTCACTACTCAGTGTTAGCTTCTGAGTAGACGGTGAGTCAACATTAGAGCCATCCTCATCATCACCATAAAGAAATTTTTCTTCATCCTCAATGTCGTCTGGAAAGCTGCGCCGTCTCTTCTCCTGAGAACTTGTAGAATCTGCTATCATACCCAGAATGCGTGAAAAGCCACTCCCATCTTGGCTGACTCTTTCATGAGGAAGTAAAAAGTCACTGTGCCTGTCAACAGGCTCTGATGTTGATTCATGAGGCTCTTTCTGTTTTAGAAAATTCCCAGAGTTCTGTTCAAAAGAAAAACTATTTTGTTGTATGCCAGAATATGATCTCCAATCATGAACACTGCTTTGAGACTCCTTATTGGTAGACTCCGCAACCGCATTTTTGTTGAAACGTTTGAGAAAATTCTCCACTTCCAAAGAAAAAGGAGCAATGCTGTTACGCTGGGGCAAAGGAGGATTATTTGAAAGAAGTGGGGGCTCTTTGACAGAGGTGGGACTGCTAGAAAACACTTCTGGCTAAAAAACAAAGAGAACTGTCATTAGTTACTACATTCCTTTACAAGACTAATATCCCAAACTTTTAAAAGGAAAGTATCTTCATATAAAGGGTTTACAGACAACTGTTTAAAATATTAACCACAAATTGAAAGAAGAGGAAGATTAAACTAAAGCATATCCAGATGTTCCAAAGTATTTTAGAATTATGGACATTCTGTAAGTGGGGAGGAACCAAGCCTACAAGTAATGCCTTTGCTTGACAAAATTTCAACAGATGATGAAAAATGGGTGGAAAAGGAAACATGCTCCCACTGCTGAAAAGCCCAGTTTGATACTCTTTCTTGACATGTTGTATTGATAACCAACACAAATGCCAATAAAATATCAGTCCAATTGCCTGGAAATAACTGTACATTCCATCTCCACCCTACTCTCATTAAGAGTGCGGTGAATAAGACATCTTGGTTTGCCCTCAGTAACACTACCATGAAGCCAAATTGGCTGCACAGCACCACCATGATCATTCTGTGACTGGGAACTCTAAGTATGGTTGAAAAGGAAGAAAAAATTATCAAATGACTAGCAAGGGTACAATTCAGTGTTTATAAACGGTGACAACCATGCCTTTGGAGAACTGAGGGTAGAATTTTGCATCCCCTGAAGCAGGTTTTGCAAAAAGATAATTGTTACCATTTTCAGAAATCAACTTATTTATTTTCTATGCTAGAACTATATAAGAAGAAAGGAATGTCAAGGAATGCAAGCAGCAGATAAAGGTAAGTGTGTATCTGAAACACATATTGTAATACTTGTATTCGGCGCCTTAATTTCAAGCAGAAAATAATTCTGCACGTGATGATGTAAATTTACTGGATAAAATGCCAAATCATCCACTCTATCTTCCATACTGATGTCAATAGTGTTACTCCAATTTCAACTACATTTCATCTAGTAGAACTATGTTAAAATAACTAACTTTGTAACTAAATAGAAATCAAGAGTTACAGCTCTTACAAAAACACTTTTTCATATCACACGTTATTGTATGCTGTTTTTAGTTTACACATGATGCTAACACATGGTTTGCTGCCCTACCAATGGTGTGTCTGGCAGACAGCTGAACAAATTGCAGTTTGTTTTCTTAGTCCCTCCGCCTGCCTCCCTGCATTCCAAAACACCTTTGCGATACTGCAATGATGGCCTGAAGTGCAGCTTGGGTTTGCTTTTTTAAGCCAGCCTCACTCACTGCCTCTGGAGAAACAATCCATGGTGCTAGGTTCACACATGATGATAACCCAGGAATTAAACAATCCAAAGTTCATAACCTAACAACAAAACAATTTCTTTCTGGATTGTTCATGGATAACCAATCATGGTTTGATAATATGGCTGTGTTTGCACATATGGCAACTCAGAACTGAACTACCTATGGTTATGTGCAAACCAAGTCATATTTATTTTTCCACTTTAAAATACAAAAGATCAAATTCATATTTAATAATGTGTTCAATATTACTAGCATGTTATCATTCAGTGAATTCCAGGTTTTGAAGGTATATATAGAAAAAATGGACTACACAAACTTTAAGAGTTATTGCATTTTTGTTCTTAACTTTAATCCACAACTCTACCTCACAAAAATTTTTAAAGGAAAGAACTATGAAGATGTGTTAAAATTTGAGCATAAAACAATAATCTTATTCTGAGTCAATTAGGAGGCAAAATACTACTAGGATAGTATTTCTATTAAATCAACTCCAAAACACTGTGTGCAGTCTAGACAATATTCTGAGGGTGTCTGTTTCATAGAATTATAGTAGAGTTGGAAGGGGCCATGAAGGCCATCGGGTCCAACCTCCTGCTGTTGCAGGACACCAATTTACACCATTCCAGAGATTAACAGAGATGAAGTTTAATATTAAGAATTAAGATCAAATAAAACACAAGTGTAACTGACAGTTTATCAGAGAAGGGAAAGAATACAGCTCAAACCTGGACAGAAAAATCTTCTACACGTTTCTTCAATATAGATTTTTTGGGCATCGCTGGTGCATCATCAGGTCTATAAAGGTATCGAGGTTCAGAAGACTGTACTGGATTGGTTGAGCCATGCATCATGTAGCCACTGCTAGACAGTTCTCGGTTCATGTTTCTGCTCAGTTCCTCCTCTTCTCTTTTCCTCCTAGCACTTTCAAGCTCACGGAAATCCTCATCCAGGTATGTTGGACTTGGGCTTCTACTAAGACTTCGTTTACGATAGTTTCGTGTTGTTGGCACAAAGCCCTGAGGCTCTATGCTCATATCAAGTAGTCTGTCATCTCTGTCATATCGAGGACGTTTTGGTTCTCTCCCTCTATCCTCTGATGAATACAGGGATTTCCTAAGTAGCTCACCACCCCTATCAGTTTCTCTTGGTTGATCATGTAGATGGTCATAGTTCATGCTATAGTCCGACTGGTGGACAAAAACATCCCTACTATGATAATCCTCATCGTGTCTCATACTGAAAGGACTAGAAGGAGTTTCATCACGAGAGGGGTATCGCTCAAGGCTTCGAGGATGTGAAAGGCCTCTGCTAAATATTGGACCATCAGCCAAGTCATCCCTGATGAAAGATGTATATGGGTTACAACATCAGCATCCTGAACTATACGTTAATTATTTTACATTGGTTTTGAACTATAGATTTTTTGTTTCTGGTTTGATGTAAAGTGTGCTTAAATGGGTCTGATAGTTTAGGGATGAGCAAACCTCTACTTAGATGGTAACTGGGCAACATAGCTTTTTGAATTGCACACATTTTTACAGTGTGAGTAATTGATGCGATTCGCTCTTTTCTAGCAACATTATTCTAATTCCTGTAACTGTACATTTTGGGACAATAGGAAGCAATATAACCAGATAAGAAATATATTTCTCTTACCAGTTCAAGAACCTTTTTTTTTAAAGTGAAGGTACAATATGTATTCATTTAATTTATAATTACATTTACTGCTTTTTTAAATGGCCATATGAATAACACACAGCCCTTGAAAATCACAGCAATGTCAGTTTGACAGGAGCCAATATACATAATGACATTCTGAAGATCTTTACAAATTATCCTAATTCTTTGCACAAGATAGATAAATATCATTTTTTAAAAATCATTAAAATAATCAGGTTTTGTTTTATATACAAATACTGAGTTTCTCTTAAAACACTACATTAGTATTAAATAATCCAATATGAACTTGGTTAATATTGCATACTTTAAATAAAGAACAAGGATGGATAGCACTGTGTTTTTTTTTTTAATCCAAATGAACTAATTTTTAATATTTAAAACAGATCTTAACTTTCAAAAATGTTAATACTAAGTTTCTTTTTATACAATAACTAGGCTAATATTAAATAATACAAACACAACATGTTAACCTCTAAAATGAATATGTGCCCCTACAAGATCCAGGCAGTTCTTATATTTAATGAAGTGCCAACTTGCTAATCCTTCTGGTATGAATCCTTACTCTTCCTTCCAGTCATAAGCATTTTATATGCACATGACTGAAAACAACAACAACTCTCTAGTTTACCCAGGAGCTATCAGACCTTATTTAAATTTAATGCTCATGTCCATTTCACTTTTTATTTACTTTTTTTTTAGAGGGATATGGTTAGACCAAAGCAAAGTCAAGTAAAAAAGAGCTTAATTGCAAAGAAGAGAAAATAATATTGTCCAGTGCACAGGTTCCTATAATGTCATACTTAATCTCAGAAATTCTAATGGGAGCTGGTCATAAGAACCCACATGGGACTATTCTAAAGATTATATATTCATAAAGAATAAGGAAAGCAACTAACATTTACAAAATGCAAGAATGGTTTCAAGAATGAAACAACAGTATAAATAATACAGTGTCAATAATTATTTACAACAGCATACATAATTAATTGTAAATTAAAATGGTTTACTGATAAGATCTGCACCACCTGCTTGGGTCACTTGCAAGAAGTGGGATAGAAATCTAATGATAACAATAATAGAGCAGTGTTAGTGGGAAACTGGGTTTAAATTAAGTAATTTAAATTTGCAATTTTTCTTGTGAATTGTTGCTGTTACTATTAAAAGGACTTAAAACAAAGCAAAACCAAAAATGCCTCCCAGCTTTCAGGCACTAAGCAAAAGACAGCACAGAAAAGTCCCAAGTGAGGAAATCCTGGGCAAGTCCTCTAGGGGACTATTCAAGAAGCTCAAGCCACTTGCAAGGAGAGAACAGGAAATAAGAGCACCCCCCCCCCAACCATTTCCTTAAACATAACACTGAAGCCTGAGAAACTTACTCGTATCTGCCATCCTCAACGTCCCAATAAAAGAGGCAGAAAAATGACTGCCCCTTTCCCAAGGAACTGAAGAAGTTGCAAAAGTGGTGGTAGAGTTAAAGCACTGCATCAGTTATATACAATGATATCATTTCACTAGCACAAAGATATTACCACTTGTGGAAAGCCCAATTTTATCCTTCCATGCAAGTCAGATTCAATCCTTTCATTCTGTCTGTGCAAGTTACTGCTCAAGGATTGCTAGTGATGCAGGTCTTTGGGAAAATTTTCAGTCCGCATCACAAAAAGTCTGATGCATTAGAGAACAATCTAATTAAGCGGTGTCAATTTTACTTTCAGCTAGTAAACAACAAAGCTTTGAAAAGTACACCATGGATAGTTTACGGCACTGCCGCTACACTCCTGCTAATTCCACTGCATTCATGAGATCCACCACCTGTGCAACAGGAGCTAATGCTTCTCACAGCAACCCCAGAACAAGCAGAAACACTCATTTCTAGAACAGGAAAAGTCAGCAGAACACACTCCTGCAAGTTCTGCTGACCTGCCTCATTTTGGAAATGAATGCTTTGCTGGTTTCTGATTGCTCCAGCATCTATTGGATTCCTACTGCACGAGAGAGAAGTCCACTAGTGCACACACAACATTGAATATTGTCCCATGCTATTTCTTCTCCTAATACACCACAAATATTTGACCTAAAATATTTGAGAAAAATCGAAGCACACTTGATTTAAATATTTATTAAACTTGTGCACACATAACACTAACCCATGTTTCATTTAACCCAAGGACTTGATTTGCATGTAACAACCCATCAGTTTAAAAGCTGATGGATTGCTGTGCATGAGCAGGGGAGAACAGGTATACTGCATATTTTAATTAACCCCATGTTGGATTAAACTCTGGCTTATTTAGTCACATAACTCAGAAGTCTGGGTTTCAACATCATGCTCTACAAACAATGGAGGAGCCTATTGTGGAGTGAAATCAGAAGTGCTCTGAAGGAAATAAACCTGTTCTCTTACACTTGGGCACACAGACATGGTTTCCTACCCCACCCAGGTTTTAACCCAGTTTGCACAATCACCATCTTACACAATTACCCAGAGTAGTTTGTTAAGAACTGTTGTGTGCCAGGTGTGATTTATATAATACACCCACCAGCTGTAACTTATTGTGTCATCCAAACCTGGGCAGCATGGCTTGCTGGAGCTAGATGAGAATGCTCAAGTGGCCTTTTGTCTGACAGATAATATAATAAACTGTGATTTGTTTCCATACTCATCACTGGATTGCTTCCTTTTTCCCCACTGCCTACCTATATCCCAAACATCTTTGGGACACTATAATACTGACATGTACAGTGGCAGGCTATTGTTTGTTACCATTCTTGCCTGCCATTTCTGTCACCTGGTTCAGCAACCCATGAATGACCCAAAAATTCTAGGTACATCCATAATGACATCCCATGGTTTAAAAAACCCAGAACCCAACAACAACCATGGCTTTTGATCCCAAGGGTCTCATTCTAGGATGTCTATGCATAACAATCTGTGGTTTGTTAACATGACTGGGTTCATACAAGATGAACATGACATCTGAACCCAAAGCTAAACAAAGCAGCCATTAATTTAACAACAAATGGTGGGTTAACCACAGGATTGTTTAGATCCTAGACAATCCAGTGCTCTGGGTTTCATGTCATCTTGCAGATCACAGGCTGTTAAGTAAAAGCGAAACTGGTAAGCATATGGGAGGCAACATGTCAACTTTCCTCCACATATGCATGATAATTTGTGGGGTGTTTAAATTATTGTTGCTATTATGTATAAGCCATGCCCCAGAAGTCAACAACCTATGGGTTAAATACACCATGGGTTAGCATTATATATAAACTGTACTGGAATACTTGTAAAAAGTTAAAAGTCAATCAAATGTATTTTGGTTATATTATTTAAGGGAAAAAACAAGGCACTGAAAACGACTGACATATTAATACATTTCAGCAATCCAAAAAAGTATGCATGATGCAGCCACAAGCTGCCATCTATTTCAACTTTAACTAGTAGCACCTTTATTAGAATCCAGTATCATAATCATTTCTGAAGAACTTTTATTTTTAAGACCTCCATTCCCATACATATGCACACTCTCACATATTTGCTAGGGATGTTCACCTGAAAAGCATTAATTGCAACTCTGAAACTGCCAAGCTTACCTAACATTGTACTTGCAACTGCCATATGTTCATCATTCCTAATGGATTTATAAAAAGGAAATTTTTCTGTGGTAAAAGAAAACACTGGAAAAGTTTCTGTTCTGGAAAGATTTCTACCTCACATCATTTGGCACTGCACAAGAAGTTCTACGAGGTGTTGCACAATTTACAAATCCATCAGTTTTGTTTGCATTAGTTGCTGTTAGCAACTGTGCAAGTAGACAGCAGTGGCTATACCACCACTGGCAGTCTCAATAGTGGTACCTGCCCCAGGAACAATCTCACATGGGATTAAGGAGACAGAAATGGAAGAACATTTCAAATGTCTCTTGAAAATATACTTGTTCACACATGCTTTTCTTAAACACTAAGTTTGCCGTTCTCATAATTCTTATGTTGTTTGTATATTTTATATATATGGATTAATGTGAATAAGTAAGGAATTTCTTAAAATAAATAAGCAGTATAGAAGTATTATAAAGAACACGCTAGTAGAACAACAATACTCTGGTAATTTTCCCTCCAGCATAATATTGGATATAACCCAAAAAAGTAATTCTATATACTAAGAGCAAATTAAATTCTCCTGCTGTGGACACTTATGCAGCCAACAGGGCACCACCCCTACACAAAAAGCTGCATGGGTCCCCAAGGCTTACAGAACTATAAAACCAGGAGCACACGATACTAAATTGTAGGACACTACATTATAATATTTTGTAGCAGGTCCCAGTTGTGCCTTCCTTATTCTTACTCTGGTACTGCCGTTACTTTTCATGTCTCACAAACACACTCTCACTTCTCATATTGCACCTTCAAATAACAAAAATATCAGAAAAACAAAATTAAAGTGGTTTCAGTATAGAAGTGACAATTCCCTCAGGAGCAAAACATTTTCACTTTCAAGACTGAAATATGCCCAGTGATGCGTGTTAATGCTGCTTCAAACCATACAGAAGCAGATAACCAACCCACATTTGAACTAGGAGGAGGAGCTATGAAGGTTTCACTGCTCAAAGGGAAAATATTTCACAACTCTCCACAGTGTTCCTAATTTGGTTTGTTTTTATAAACTTTTTCTACAGATGTTTCTTCATTTATAAAAGCCCTATTCTAAATAGAGTACCGTTGTGATCAATGGCAAACTACAAACAAAACACAGTTCCTAAAATTCAATAACTAAAACAGGATATTCAACGTATAAATTATCAGCTAAATCTTTACATGGTTTTTTTGCACCTGCAGGAATATGCCAGTCTTAAATAACTACTAAACAAGTACAAGGAAATTTACAGGGTCCTACATTTCTCTTTAAACAGTAGTTATTTTCAGAAAGCAAATCAATTGAGTCCCACATCTATTTTCAGTGCTTACTCCTTCAATTCACAGTAGTATCACAGTTTAAAAAATAAAGACAAAGGATTCAAAATCCAGCTTTGTTCTTTTGTCCATCACTTACTTGATCTTATTCATGAATGACAGTCCAAAAGTATCTGTGCTCAAATGTACACTTACTTTCAAGAGCTCTTTTTAAACTCTACCATGTATGTTAGTACAGGACATGCTGCTATCAAGCTACTGTTTTCCATGCTATGGGTCCTTACCATATACATCCTATGTGAGTGGGACTGTCATGGTTCTTCCCAAGTATTTAATATGTTCCAGAGTTTATGCACATTGGACCCTACCCTATTCACCCCTCCTGCTGACAGAACGTCCATTTCTGTATACAGAAAGGTGTTGGAAAGGGTCTGAAACCTCTAGATCAGACGGAGAAGAGGGAGGCTTGGGTCCTGGATACCTGAAGGTGTACCTTCTTCCCTATGTGCTGGTCCGCCTCTTGAGATCAGAGGCAGAGGCCCTTCTCCGGTAACCCTCTTTGAAGGAAATCAGGAGGGCAGTTACTCAGAGAAGGGCCTTTTCAGCAGTGGTGCCCTGAGTATGGAATTCACTCCCCAGAGAGGTTCGCCTGGTACCGTCGCTGTATTCCTTTTGGTGCCAGACAAAGACCTTTTAATTTTCCCAGTATTTTAATAATTAATCTGGTTTTATTAATTATTTATTTTAGATGCAGTGTGGGGGTTTTTTTGTCGTTGTTATGGGTTCTGGTTTTTTGGATCGCTCTCTGTAAGCTGCCCAGAGACTTTTTAGTAATTGGGACAGTATACAAAAACCATAGATAGATAGATAGATGGATGGATGGATGGATGGATGGATGTTCCACTGTATGAGTAGAAATCCATTCATACAACACTGGTTTTCATCCATATTAATATTCCCTATAAGAATGGGCAGACTGTATAGGAAAGACATAAATAGGCCACAAACCACTCTGGGTTCTGCATATAGATGAAGCACATGGGCAGCCTTGTGGACCACTTTATGTAGGACTGTGTGCAAATGAATTCTACTAAATGAGGTAATCTTTATTGTTTATAGCCATAGGCCATTACAAATTTAATTCTACTTCCTCATGGCAGTGACAATTCAAATGCAATTTATAAGGTCCACTCTCCCTGTAATGCTTATGCAAACCTCATGGAATCACAGCAAGTTTATTTTTACCAGTATTGTCAACACTGCTGAAGGATTAGACAATGACCTTGTCTGCATGACATGATAGCCCACAAAGGGTTAATTTAAATTCAAGGAGCTTTGGTGTGCACTGGTCACCATTATGACTATGCAAACCCTAACTGGGGACTGCCTTGTGATCACAGCTGACTCATGTTATCTTAGGGGTGAACACTCTTCACACTGCATTCAAAATAACCACCTATGTATTTGTCATCAAACTAGAATGTCTGAACAGTCTACTGCTCCCAAACACAGCCATAGCAGAAGAAGCTGTAGAATTTAGAACTATATCAGAGTTGTTGCCATTATATGTTCAAACTTATTACTCCTGTCAAATGGGTGAACTTTAAAATAAGGCACTGTGTATTCGATTGAGAAAACATGGAATGCAAAAAAAAAAAAAAGAGTCTTTGAAACTAAATTCAAACTACAAGTAGCTAATTATTTGCTCATTTTAAGCTCATTTTATTTTAGTCTTTTTAGGTCGTGGATGAATCCAATATACCAAGGCAGGGCAACCTGTGGCTTTTCATGTACTGTAGGGACTGCAACTCTCATTGCCCCTCACCATCAGGTATGCTGAACAGGACTGATGGGAGCTGCAGCTGAACACCACCAGTATATTTTCCATATCATCTTGTAGCAAGCTTATAGTGTATTAAATCATTCATGGGACAATAACAAAAAAGTATAACTTGGAGGTGCTGGTCTTCAAAGAGCCATACCTGTCAACATCACTCAGACTATCAACAGGTGAGCCTAGTCTGTCAGATAGTCTCTTCCTCTCAGGTGTGTCAATGCCATAACGGTCATTGCCAACTGTGATCCGCAAGCTCTGTTCTACTGAAGATTCAGAGTGTCGACTTGGAGAGTGCCGGCTTGGAGAATGTGAATGCCGGCCCGGAGAGCGCCGGCCTGGAGAGCGTGAATGGCGGGTTGGAGAGCGCCGGCCTGGAGAATGTGAACATGGAGAACGTGAGCGCCGGCGTGGAGAATGTGAGCGCCAGCCTGGAGAACGCCTCTGGGATTGAAAAAGAAAATGCAATTTCATTATACCAACTGTTCTTTTATCAACACTGGAATCAGAACTCTTCCAACATAGCCAAATAAATTACAATGGAGGTACAGGGTACTATTTAAAAAAAGAAGGCAATTCCACTGTAGCACACATATTTTACTGTAAATCAATGCCAGATGAAAACACCCAGAGCTATATCTAATTAGTATCACCTGCACAAAAGACATATAAGACTAAATGTACACACAGGAAATAGAAGATAATTTCAAATTGTACAAAAGCATTTTCCGGTACTGTATTTTTCCACAGAAAACTCTCCATTTCTATCATCACCTTCCATTTAGGAAGTTAACATTTCATAAAATCAACTATTAGCATAATGGAGGGATACACGGAACTCAAGAGTTGTAATACTTCAGTTAGCTGTCTGTTTCTTGAAAGTTAAATTATCCCCCCCAAACACTCACACGAACTCTATATATCCATGCATGTGTATATGAACACACATATATACTGGCTAAATTCAAAACAAAAATACACATAAACCCCCCATGCCACCTATTGATTGGCAAACCTGGGTGTGTGCATGTGCATATGAACAGGCTAAATTAAAAATTAAAAAATGATACATAGTCCAAATAATCTAAATCAGATTCAGATCAATGTAGGGGATGTGAAAAATATGGAAATAACATTTTTTCTGGAAAACTCACATACTATCATGGCAAAGGACAAGGCAGCATGTGAATGAAATTCTCACCACTGAAACGTCTGATTGGCAGCTTATGTCAAAGTACTCATATCCTTGCCACTGACCTGGAGTTCAACTGATAAGCAACTGAAACTGAGCAACTGCTTCACTCTCAAAGAAAAAAGGTAAAACAAAAAACAAGACAAAGAAAGGGGCACATATCAAAGTATACAAACCCATCCTAGAAACAGTAAATGTTTCTAATAAATGCATTACACGTGAAGGTAAAGGAGTGATTCATACTGCAGAAAATGTACAATTTATCCCACCTGCTTTTCAGCTTTAGAACAGGTGAGTTCATGCAAACCCTTTTTAGAAAACTCATTTTAGCACTTCACAATCATAGTGCCAAATCTGTACATCAATTACAGTGGTACCTTGGCTCACGAACTTAATCCGTTCTAGGACTCCGGTCGTGACCCAAATTGGTCATGACCCAAGTCAAATTTCCCCATAAGGTTCAATGTAAATAAGGTTAATCTGTTCTGTAAACATTTTTTTATCACAAAAATTTGAAACAAAGTGACAAAGAACAACAAAGATGGTGGCCATCTCCCCCCCAGCATGATTGCGGCCATCTCCCCTGCTCTCCAGCAGGACCGCAATTGTGCTCATCTTCCCTGCACGAGTGCAATCGCAGCCACAGACGGGCAGCCATAGACGGGCGCGATCACGGGCGTGCTGGGGGGGGAGACGGATGCAATCGCGGGTGCGCTCGGGGGGGGGGAGACAGGCACGATAGCGGTCATCTCCCCCCCCCAGCACACCCACGATCATCACCTGATGCGGAGTTCGCAACCTGAGGCAAAATTTTTGTGAAATTTCTGTTCGTGACCCGATTTGGTCGTGAACTGAGGCATTCGTGAACTGAGGTACCACTGTAAGTGCAATAACCTTTTCAAGATACTGCATGTGGCGAGATACGGTTTAAAATGAAGAAAGTTATTGATTACACTTTATCTTTAACATGAACAGCAGATGTTTTTTTTGAAGTCCAATAAAGATTAGTACCATTAATGGATTTCGGTGTTCCCAAACAAATCCACTGTGAATTCAAACACATTTTTAACTAGATTAACCAGTTACAAAAAAGTGGGTCCTGTGCTCGCTACCCTACCTGCTTGAAAGGGAGATTAAATTTTTTAAAATCTCTACAAAACTCTTCTTCTCTGAAATACTAAAATGTTTAACCATTGCAACCATAGTTGGTAGAGATTGGAACAAAAAGCAAATATTTGTTTTGCTAAGGAGGCAAATATAGCAGAAAACACAGCAAAGCTCCCAAAACAAATAGACACTGACATTTCTCCTCTGCCAATAACATAATGGATGCTACAGAAAGAGGAAAGGATTATTTGGAAAGGGATCTGCTTGGCCACATCAAATAGAAATCCCACTCACTTTGTAACTCATGGTGCAAGTTTCTTAAATTGCACCCTTGTAACACAATGAACAGCATTTATTGCTATGGGCAAGTTAACTACTAAGTCTGGACTACTCGGTCTAACCTGGAGGTGTCTTATCTTTTTCAGAACATTTGGGAAGCAAATCATCAGCCTGCAAGCATGGGTTGGTACTAGTCCTATCAGCTTTCAGGACTCCAGTGTCTTTAGGTCAAGGCATGCATAATGCGATGATTTAATCTGTAAATTATCAGATCACTTGACTTATCTGAAGTTAGGGGCTACTTAATCTAACCTAGAGGTAGTACCCAGACATTCACACACACTAGCAGCACACAGTGCAAGTGCAAAGGGAAGGTAGTGTCTCCAGAAGCCAGAAAGAAGCAAAGCTATCTGAGATGGGGGTCAGCTGAGCTTGCAGGAGAACACTGATCTGTCCTGATCATAAAGCACTTGTGTCTGGGCTTCCTTTTTTAACTGTTATTTTCAGTTATAAATGCAGTGAGGCCCATTGTGCAACAGAGTGAACACCACCACAGCAGCAGCATTGGATACTGACCCTATATACTACACCAGTGCCCTATCTGCATACCTAATAGCTTCCCAAGAAATGGTTTAGCTTTCCTTTATGAAGCCATTGTCAAATAGCTTAGAGACTACTGCTTCTAATTTTATGATTTCAAAGAAATAGAGGCATATCCATCTGACTTGAACCATCTACATGTCAGACTCCTAAAGAAACATTTTTATTACTACTACCATTAACTGTGGAATTTATTTCCTCAGAACCTGCAAAAATTTTCAGCAAATATTTAGACTTAAAACAATCCAAACACATTTTCCCAATGGGATATTTTAAAATTATTGTAAAAGTTAGATTAGAGGTTGTGTATCCACTAAATAATTTTAATATGGCTAGTAGTGCAATTGTAAACAGTTTTACTAGAAAGTCCCATTTAACATAAAACCTTATTTATGAGTAAATATACTTATTTAACTACATAAGTAAAATTAATTAACCTATGATGCCAACACAATATACAACTCCGTGACATTGTTCCATGACACTATGGATCCATTCACATAAAGACAACCCATCAGTTTAGAAACTGATGAGTTGCATTTCACAAGACAACAGCATGCTTCCTCTTCCACTTTTACTCCACAACCCACAAACAGTTCCCTTACAGGTTGTGGAGCAGTACATCTGAACCTGGACCAAATGGTTTAGGGGCTATACATGCCAGAGGCTAACCCAACAACAAACCATGATTTAACTGGTAGGTTAACCCTTAAGCAACTCAGAGGTCAAGCTCGGACATCATACTGCACAACATGCAAAGCAGCTGATTGGGGGATTTGCACTAAAACTGAGGATGGTTTTTTGATCCAATAGGCTGTCGTAATACCAAATTCAGATTTAATTGTAGGATGAACAACTCACAGTTAACTTATAATTAGTAGTCAGGTTAACTTGTGGGTTGTTAAGCCCATGATCAACCTATGTCTGTGTTTACATGCCATGAAGCAACCTTTGATTAGGTTATATATGCAAAATGGTGGCAGCATACATAGCAGCAAATCTCTAGTTAAGTAAATCATGCCTTCCATCCTTAATATAAAGTGGGCCTGGTTTGCATGTAGTCTTGCTTGTGAACCAAGCCATTGTATTATTCTATGCACTCTCTCCATATGTTCAATGGGTATTACAGCACTAGACATGAAAAATCACTTACACTCCAATTCAATAAACAATAGGTTCAACAGTACCTATTCACACATAAGCACACACAGTATTTTACTGACATGAACTTCTCATCACGGTACATATTTGCCAACGTTTTGTAGATCTTAATGATTCTGTTATATATTACACTTTTCCAAAGACTAGTTTAACTAATTTTCTGCCTGGTCTAACCATGTATATTCATATATGCTGTTTTCTCCTACTTTTCAAATTCATTCAATTATCCACAAATCTGTAGTGAAATAACTAAGCAATCCCCACTCCACAAGCAAAATCTAGGAACTATGCAAGTTGCCTACAGATTTGCCAAGAGAACTAGATTGAACAAGATAGCTACTTCATGTAAAAATGACTATATTCTCATGGAAACAAATCATGGAAAATCAAATCAAAATCAACAAACATATCAAATGAATAAATATAAATCAACAAACATGAAAACGAATTTCATGCATATCTCCTTCAAACATACCCTACTAGTGGGACTACATCTAAATGATAACTATATTATATTCCATTTTTGTCACAAAGTTGAGGAAAAAAGTTGGCCAATTTAAAACTCTCGCACCATGGGTTCCTTCAACATTGATTCACAGTGTGCCATAAGAATTCAAAACTCCGCTTTAAGAAGTTTAGATTTTGTACGGTTAGATTATCAAGAATGTGTTTAAACAGATGCAACTATCTGCGGTTGCCAGAGGTTGCTTGGCCCTGATCCAGAGAGCGGGGTTAGCACATACTCGGGGGAGCACCTTGCCTGGAATCTACGTGAAAACGGGGGAATGGAAAGGGGACGGTGTTCCGTTTGCGAGCACTTGGGAGTGTCGAGAAGCGTGTGGGCGGGCAGCCGTTACCATGGAAGTAGGAAGAAAAGAAGAAGGTGGAGTACATTGCCCGAGGCCGGGTCCTCAAAAGGTCGTTACCCGGGTAAGGCTGCTATCCCGCTGCTCGGAACCGAGGCAGCTCCAACTCCCTCCTGAAGGAGACCGTATCCGACTACTGCGGCGCGGAGACGGTGAGCGGCGAGAAGAGCGGGTGCTGGACGGCGAGCGGTGGCGGCGGCCCCGAGGAGAGGGCGAGCGAGAGCGGCGCGGGCTACGACCCCGAACCGAGCCCGACGTGGAGCCTCCGGACCGAGAACTACGGGAGCCAGAGCTGTTGCTCTCTTTGGATCGGCTGGAAGACGACACGTTCGAGCGGCCGCTACTGGCACGATACATGATGATGATAATGTGCGGGGCGGCGGCGGCGGAGAAGGCCCGGGAGGCCGGCCGGCCGCCCGCATTTACTCACTCACTCTCTTTCGAGCCCACTCCTCTCTCCCGTCCGCCCCTCACCACTCTCCATGCGCATGCGCACCGAACACACGCGCAAGTGGCGGAGCTGAAAAGACTTTCCTCGGCACCCATACAAGATGGCGCGGGTGGAATTTTAGTCACGTGATAAGAGCGAATGGTTCAGCGATGGAAGCGTCGCGAGACCAGCGGACAGACGGGACAGAGACCGAGAAAATGGTGGAGGGTGGAGTTTGTGTTAAGTGGTTAATGGAGCGGCTGGTAAAGAGCGGAGACGGTATCGCCGCTTCTAGAGTATCAGTAGGAGTTTCCAGGAACACTTCTCCTTATCCCCAGTAGTAAAGATGCAATACCAACACGCTAAATCACTGATAATTTACTGAATTTTCATGACACCCGAAAATCTCTGCTGAGTGGAAGGAAGTGGCCCTGAAGGAAACCGTAGCTGCAACCGTGCACTGTGAGAAAAAGAGCACCTGTTGCATGCGTACCTGTTCTGCAGTTCAGTGCATGGGAGAAGTTCTGGCTATCGAAGCAACCTTACTATGGCAAGCTCTGGTTCTCCATGTATCCTGATTGCATACTTACACCGAAGAATGCACTACTGAGTTAGGACACACTTATAAGCAAATGTTCAGAGGATTGCAGTTGCAGGGAATCACTGAATTGGCGTAAAATTGTAGCTAAAGTGTTGGGCTGGGGACCAAGGAGATCCTGGTTCCAGTCCCTATTCAGTCATGAAGTTCACTGGGTGGCTTTGGGTCAGTCACTGACTCTTAGCCTAATCTACCTCACAGAGTTTTTGTGAGGATAAAATGGAACTCTGTAAGCTGCCTGATTTCCTCTTTAGAGGAAAGGGTGGGATAGAAATGTGATAACAACAAATTTTACAAATAACTTACAAGATTCCATGTGCTATTCATGTCACATGAAGTGTAATATTGATGTATGAGTTTGGTGCTATGCTGTGGAAACCCATCAGAGGAATATTATTTATGACAAGACAAGCCTGATGAAGAACTTTTGCCAGGCACTTAATGGAAATGTATCTTGAGATACTTTACTTTTTCTGTGCTATGTGAATTTAGAACGCAGTCCTAAGCACTCTTGCTAGGGAACAAGTCCTATCGAATTTAATAAGATGGCAAAAAGACTTCTCAGCAAAAGACTTGTTCTGAGTGTTCCAATGTTCTTAGCAGCATCTGAATGGGACCTTCTCTGCTACGGGGATCATATTTAAGGCACAACATTTCCAAATATATTTGCCCAGTATCCACCCTACTGTCTGTTAGGTGTGAGGTAAAAGCAGCCTTACTCACCCATGGTTTTTGCACAATATATTTACAGGCTTTTTATGCCATTTAAAGATGCAATCCTATGCATGTTTAAATACGGTGTGTGTGGTGGTGGTGGGGGGGAGCCCTACAACTCTCAGCACGACTGGCTGCAGAAATGCTGGGAGTTGTAGGACCTTTTTCAGTCTAAATATGCATAGGATTGTGCCCTGAGTGTTATTAATTCCGATGCAGTTTTCTTTGATGATTTTAGTTATATTTATTTTGAATTTTAATTTTGTATGTAAGCTGCCTTGGGAACCACTGGTAGACAGGTGAGAAAGACATATTTTAAATATTGTAAAAAGCTGCTCAATAAACATTTGTAAGATTGCACTGCTTATAGGTAATGCTTAATCCTCCACAAACATTTTCCACATCTTCAGTAACATAGCAAAAGCAAAATAAAGATATAACAAATTCAAATGTGAAGGAGGCTTTACAATACGAAGGATGAAAGCATTCAAAGAGGAAGTCAGTGTTAGTGGTGTGTTTCTTGTAGTATTAATTCCCAATTTGTGGTTTCCTATATCTTTAAAATACAACAAAGATATTGGGTAAGTGTCAGTTATATCATCTTTTATATGAACTTATTGCCTTTACATATTTTACTAGAAGGAAGTGGGAATGCCAGCCAGGTTTCTAACCCCAATCCCTCAACTGAGCTGTTAGCTGCTTCCCTATACTATTCATCTCTGGTTGGCTAGGTGGGTGAATTTGCCAGAATCTACCCTCAGTCTTGCCTTTTGAGGGTTTTGTGACATAAATTTCTCTTTTAACAGAAAAGAGAGTTGAAAGTTTCAGAGAATGGAATGCTGATTCCTCATCACTTCACTGGAAACTGAAGCTTGCAACAAAATTTTGCTGTGCAGAGTGCACACATTCAGTCTAGCCAGCTAGATTCTCTTTCAAAATCTCTAAAACCTGGTAACTCCACACGTTTTGGAGTACAGCTCCCATGAATCCTGACCACAGGAATGATGAAGGGCCACAAGCTGGGAAGGGGAGCTGCTCTATTCCTTTCTCTTCCACCCTCTGGTTTTCCAACCCTTGCCCACCCTCAACAAGCTGTCAACATTCCATGCCTACTGAACATGCTCAGTCATTACTAAGTGGTTTGGGAGCCTTTATTAAACTGTTGTAAACTGCCCAGAATGGTTCGGCTATTGGGTGGTATAGAGATGTAATAAATCAAAATTTTACCAAATAGAGTTTTTTCTAATGATTTCTGAACTGCTGTAAACCTTGATTTTCCATGCACCCTCCCCAAATATGCTGTTACATCCAAGCTTCTCGTGCATGGGTGTCGCCAATTTGACTACATAATGATCTGCTGTTGTTGTTACGTGCCATTGAATCATCTCTGACTTATGGTGACCCTATGAATGAGTCCCCTCCAAAATGTCCTATCTTTGGCAGTCCTGTTGTGCTCTTATAAAATCAAGACTCATAGTTGGTTCTTCCTCTTCTGCCTTCCTCTTCTGAAGGCTCTTCCTTTTCTGCCTTCAACTTCCCCTAGCATGATTGTTTTCTTCAATAAGTCTTGCCTTCTCATCATATGCCTAAACTATGACAGCATTAGTTTTATCATTTTTGTTTTCAGGATCAGTTTTTGCTTGATTTGCTCCACCTATTTGTCTTTCTGTCGGTCCAAGATAATAGAACACTCTCCTTTGGCATCATGTTTTGAACATGTCAGTGTTACCCCTGTCAGCTTCCTTCCACTGTCCAGCTTTCACATCCACACATAGTGATTGGGAATAGAATAATGTGAATGATCTTGGCTTTGCTCTCCACTTCTTACACTCTAGTTCCTTTATTGCTGCCTTTCTAAGTCTCAGGCTTCTTGTAATTTTTTTTTTTTTTTGGCTGCAGTTTCTCTTTAAATTGATGACTGAGCCAAAATATGCAAAACCTTTCAAAATTTCAATCTTTTAATTGTTTAAGGTTCTGCAATTCTTCTGTAGTCAAGATTTTTTGTTTTTGTTATGTTCAGCTGCAGTCCTGCTTTGGCAATTTCTTCTTTCACTTTCATCAGGAGTCCTTTCAATTCATTGCTGCTTTCTGTCAATGATATGGTGCCATCTGCATATCTTAAGTTAACGATGTATCTTCCATCAATTTTCTATCTTTTTTCTTATTGATCTTAATCCAGCATTCCTTATAATATGTTCTGCATACAAAGGAAACCACCCTCTTTTTCCATATTTGAATAGTAGATTCTTGTCCATGATACAAGTTATACATCAAGATAATTAAGTGTTGAGGCACATCAATTTCTCTCAGAACCTTCCATAGCTTCTCATGATCCACACAATTAAAGGCTTTGCTTTAGTCTAAAAAGCACAGACTGATCTGAAATTTGTTCATGTGCTCCAGTAGTCCATGTATATTTACAATATGAACTCAAATGCATCTTACTTATTGGATTCCAGTTTGAACATCAAGCATTTCACACTCCATACAGAGTAAAATTATTTGTTGTAACAGCTTGAGCATCACTTTGCTTGCATAGGAAATTAAAACAACGGTCCTATAGTTTCTGCACTCCTTAGCACTCCTTGGGGATTGGAATATATGTTGAACGTTTCCAGTATAGGAGACATTGTTTTATTTTCATTATTTGTTGGCATATTCTTGTTAGAACTTGGACTAATTCAACATGAGTTTTCCTTTAGTATATAGGATAACATAGGTATCTGCATTCCAATAGGATGCCTACCTCTGAGTGTCTTATGCAGTATCTTGTATCTACACAATTTGTAGTTAAGCCCAAACATTGACCTGCATATAACAACTCAAAGCTGGTTTGAGTGGGGGTAGATGAAGTCTAAATTGTTACTCAGTGCAAATTCAGAATTCTGATTTGTTAATGCATCTAGGAAAAGAACTCCTGATTTGTTGTTGAGTTGTGAATTGTTACATGCAAACTCACTTTGGTTATCGAGGGGTTGTTTTCCAGGTAGGCTTCCAAGATACAGCCCCCGAGTACCAGTTTGTATAAGCAGAATCGAGCAGACATGTTTTTCCAGAAATAAGCTACTTCAGACACTTCGAATGCCGTCTCACATAATCTCTGGGGGTGAAAACACTGTGGCACATTTGCAGCTAACATCTTGGATTTTTGTACTGATTTATATGGGCCGCTTTCGCTTTTGCTATAGAACAGGGGTCTCAAATTGCCGGGACGGGCGGGGGAGGGAACCTGCGGCCTTCAAAGCGCCGGCGGCGCCCGGGCCAGATGCGGGATGAGCGGCATCGTGGTGGTGGAATACTTGATGCGGCCCAGCCTCACCCAGACTCTACTTCCAGTGGCCCCCAGGTAAGTTGAGTCTGAGACCCCTGCTATAGAAGCCGCGAATGCGGGTGGAGTCAAAATCAGTATCTTGCTCTGTGGATCAGCCAATGATAGTTTCATCCGCAGTTTGCTTGCTTGCTACTGTAAAGCATCAGTCCAGACACTAGAGGGCGTTGGTGGGACTTGGTTCCTACTAGGGAGCAAAGAGCCCATAGAGAAAAGTGCAGAGTAATATGCCTCTAATATGTTTTCTAATCTATTTGCGTTTTACCGACAACTGCGGCACGATAACATGGGACTACGTTACAAGCCACTCTCAGTCTGCCATATAATCAACTCATAATACTGGTATAGCAATTTTCAGACTCCTTCCCATCTCTCATTCCTCATATACACGAGAGAGAATTTTTACTTTTCTTGAAGATCCCACTCGTGAAGTCCTTTTTTTTTTTTTTAATTCTACCTCACTTTGGAAAGGCGAGGGAAGCGTCTCGGCTGTAAAAAAAAAAAAAGTCCTGGAAGTCTCCCACAAGCAGCTCCCTCTAAGGCAGAACAAAACGTGGCGGCAAAGGGAACCAGGAAGTCCAGTTCACAAATAAACTGAAGAAATGCTTTACGTCTGTGGATGAAACCGGCTTTGCAGCACCGACTCGAACACTTGTGCCAGGTACCCGCGGAAGGGAAGGGGCTGGATGGTGAGAAGTGGCTCGGGTGATGCTATCCCGGCTCTATGCGTATGACGCCTACGGGGGAGGGGGGAGCCTCGGGCGCGGATTGGCCGCCGGGTGGTCGCCGGCTGCCGCTGTCTTTGCACGTCCGAGTTGCGCTCGGGCGTACGCGGATGCCGCGCAGAGACGGCTTTCCGCGCGTGAGCCGTGCAGGCTCGCTCGCGGGGGCGTCGCGCTCGCGGAGGAGAGGCGCCTGGCGCTCACATGGGCTTGCGGGCCAGCGGAGGTCGTAGAGTCACAGTACAATGCCGGGGTTTGCTGTGAGTGCTGGGTGAAAAAGCCGTCGGCCAGCAGTCTGGCCCCTCGCTGCCGGGAGGCCGACGTGATCTCTGCTGGTGCGGGCAAGGCGCGCAGATCGTCCTTCTCCCAGCGCTCCACGGCAGGGCTTCAGCTGAGTTCACAAAGCAGGTTCCCGCCTCAGGGATGAACATGTGAAGAAATACTGAAGAAGAGGCCATTTCTGAGGACGACAGAAGTATGTTTCTGTCACCGTGGTCAGAAATAGCCCTCCTTCATGGAGCATGGGAGGGTTTTCAATATAGCCATTCCTGATACCTAACTACACGTCACCAGTGTCAGATGTGTTACATTGAGCGGGATAGTTATTAGTGCATGGTAAAAATGGTGCTGATAATAATAATCACCATATCTGTATGACTAGCATGCATGCTTGCATACACACCCACACACACTCCTGCTATAACATGCAAACTTTTAGAACACTGCAACACACATAATTAGTTAAAGGCCTAGTATAAATTAAATTTGATCCAGTTTTTATTCAAAGAACTATGTTCTATTATTGCACTACAATGTATGTTCATTTTTTGGTTTTCTTCCCAAATGCTGTGTAACAAAAAGTTTCTCCATTTAACATGCCCTCAAGCTGATCAAGTCATTTTGGTTCTGTTTTCATACTCATGTAAAAGCTTGGGTGTCAAGATAAAATCAGAATGGCTGCCTGGATTGTTAATTGAAGATGCAAGCAGGTGGGAACCAGTATGCACATTTGCTCTGGCACTCCTACAAACAACCTATAGTTAACACATAATGAGTTTGATTGTACAAACTGGATCTACAAGAATTCTCAGGCTAAGGCAACAATTTCTTTCATATGCTTGATCCAGTGTTTTGCTCTGCTTGCCCTTAGGAACTCTTGACCGTTGCTCCTGGATGAGAATGGAAGATATCTTAGCTGATTTGTGTGGGACAAGTCCAACAGACCCACTTCCTGTTTGGGTCCACAACAATGTTGGCCACTGCTTCAACCAGCTAATTTTAAACATAATTCCTCACGTGATCCTTGCTGTAATCAGTGCCTGCTATATAGGAACACCAAGGTATGCTAGTCTAGTCATATGAGCAAAGTTTTACTTAGTTCACACAAAATATGTAGAGTACCTGAATTCAGTGATCAGAATATGCTAGTCAAATTAAGTGATGGCACATACTGATCACCCTTCTTGGCACTCTCCTTGGGTAGTCTCACGTCACAAATGAAACACATTAACATCATAAGAGCAATTTTCCCATAGCTAGTCAAGGATTGCTCAGGTTGATTATCTGTCACTGCTCACTGATTTTGATTTCCCCTTCTTTGTTTTCTGACTATCGAGGTGCATTATCTCTACAAACCTGAGGATGCTTGCTTGCTTAAGGTCAAGGTACATGCAACCATTTTTACTGCTGAGAGAGCTCATAGGAATGTCTGCAAGCATGTTTGTAGGGCTGAATCTTTTCTTCTATTATTTAATGAAACAGTAATTGCAAATAGCACAAGTATTTTGCCTGAATCCATCTATACTCAATTTGACAATTGTTCAGAGGCTAGGCAATGAGGCTTATAGATTTTCAGCACAAAAAGAAAGGGATCATTGGAAGAAAGGGGGAGACTTCATTCTAATTATGGAATGCGTTCCTTGGAGAAGTGCACCTGGTGCTGAGTTTATATTCTTTTTGGCGCCAGGTTAAAACCTTTTTAATTGCTATTTTAAAAATTTTAAAAATTAATATTTTATTGATAACAGTCACTTATTTGTTTTTGTTTTTATATAATATTTTATGGAATTTGTTGTTTTATTGTTTTTAATTGTATGTGTTATAAGCCGTCCTGAGATGCCGAGGCATGTGGTGATGGCATATAAAAGTTTTAAATAAATAAATATTTTCTCTTATCTTCTTACTAGATCTTTAAACTCTCTGGTTGTGTACAGACCTGGATGGAAATTCAGAATTGCTGCATCCTTTATCCTTGCTGCTTTGTCCATCCTTGACATAATCCTAACATGCAGCTGGCAACAGAAATCGGATCTCTTATACCTAGAAGTACTGTCGAGTAGCATAGCTACACTGGCATGGCTTACTCACAGCATGGCACTACTTGCTCTCTACAAGTCTCCATACAGTTTCAGCCGTGGCCCTGCACTCCTACTGATCCTTGTCTTCCTTCCAATCCCATCCCTTATTATCACATTGGTGTGGCGCTTCCAGGCTGAGACAGGTAGTCAGCACTTTCAACTTGTCACCATCTTCAGACTCTCCATCCTCTGCCTGCAGTTGGTCTCTCTGCTTCTTTGTATAATTGGGTTCATCTTCCCCATAACCAACAGGCAAGACTTTTCTTCCATCAATGATTCCTGGCAGCACGAGCCTCTGATCACGACCTCAGGGATTTCTGCACCTATTTGTCAACAAGTGACTGAGGATGGAGAGAGCTGGCTTTCACGTTTTTCCTATGCATGGATGAATCCCCTTATGAAGCATGGCTACCAGGGCACGCTTAATCGGCCCCAGGATGTCTGTCAGCTCCCTCGACAGCTCCAGGCTGAAAGAGTCCGGGAGCACTTCTGCTCCTGTTGGCAGGAAAAGGCAACTCTCAGCCAAGGGCATGAAGAGACTACATCTTCGACAAATAGATTATTTGGCAAAAGTGATCTGGGAGGTGTTGAATTCTCAGTTCCATCATGTCATGCTACTCAGAGGTCTGTACGTCTCCTGTCAGTGCTGCATGCAGCTTTTGGGCTACACTACTACTCCCTGGGCCTTCTCAAACTGGCTGGTAGCCTTTTGGGATTCTCTGGGCCCCTGCTTCTGAACCTGCTGGTCAGTTTCATGGAATCACACCAGGAACCTCTGAGCCATGGAGTGATGTATGCACTAGGACTCTTTGCTGGTTCCTTCCTGGGTGCCATTTTGCGTAACCAATTCAATTATGAAGTCAACAAGATGATGCTTAGTGTACGCACAGCAGTCATCTCTGCCATCTACCAGAAAGCTCTCCATGTGAGTAGCAGTAGCCTGGCTGGCTTCACCACAGGTGAGATTGTCAACTTTATGAGCACTGACACTGATCGGCTGGTCAACTTCTACCTCAATTTCCATGAACTGTGGAGTCTTCCTGTTCAGTTTGCCATCACTCTATATCTCCTGTACCAGCAAGTAGGCATAGCCTTCCTGGGAGGATTGGCTTTGGCTCTACTACTTGTGCCCATTAATAAAGTTGTTGCAAATCGCATCATGGAGAACAACAAGGAGATGCTAAAGCACAAGGATGTTCGTGTCAAGGTGAGATGGAGATACATAGCATTTCAGAGCTCACTCCTCTTTTACCTCCTGATTGTTCTTGTAACTTTGGCTTGAAGTACTTTAAGGCTCCAGTATAAACGTAATATTACACAGCAGTAATGATGACTAGATCTCCATGATTTATCAGGTAGTAATGAACCAGCAGTACAGGTTAATCGTATTCTTCTTCCTAGAGCTGCCTTACTAAGAGATAAAGGCTAGCTTCCTCCTCAATGTATTCCAGTAACCAAGATATTAACATATTAAATGGTTTTATACTGCATCAGTGCATAGAATTATACAGTTGGAGGGGGTCTTGTCAGCTACCTTGTTCAACCGCCAGCTTGATGCAGGAAATTCAGTGCTAAAGCAACCCAAACTGAAGGTCAGATCTCAAAGTTGATCCATATAGCACACTATTTTAATTTTTTTTAATTTTATTTTTTAAGATACAAAAGCAAATACAAAAATCATACAATAAAAATAATACACAAAATACAGTTTAAAAGCACATTATAAATTTCCATGGGCGGAGGCAGAGATCTTTCCTAGATCTGCCACTGAGACCTTCTGCGTGCAAAAAGTATGTGCTCCACCACATTGTTCTCCCTCTGTGTAACAACTCATTGAAAGGATTGGGGTTTCTGGCTGCAGTTACCTAACTGGAATGTACCTGTAAGTGTCCTGAGCCTAGTTTCTCTGATATGGTAACCAACAAGAGGAAAACATGGCTTAGGATCTCTGGTGTCTCCACAAGTAACTTAGATGGCTCCGTATATGTGTCTGTGACTGTTCTGTTGCCTTCTACCCACAGCTAATGACAGAGTTCTTGCGTGGCATACGAGTGATCAAGTTCTACACCTGGGAACAACATTTTGGGTCCAAAGTTCATGCTTGCCGAGCCAGAGAGCTGAAGAGCCTGCAAGCAATAAAGTACTTAGATGCTGTATGCGTCTACCTTTGGGCAGCACTGCCTGTTGTTGTCTCTATTGTCATCTTTATCACTTATGTTCTACTAGGGCACCAGCTCTCTGCTACCAAGGTAAGAGGTGCAGCTATTCCAGGGTACTTTCTTTATCTGAGCTACACAACTGACTGCTTTGGTACTGCAGCTTCACTGGTGGCTAGTACAGTTCCAGGGTCAGTTCAGAGCCAGTGTGCTGTGGTGATTAAGACCATGGGACTGGAACTCAGACAATCTGAGTTCTAGTCCCCAGTCATCCATGGAAGTGCTTTTGTTCAGGATTCGAGACACATCTTTCCATTTCCTAGTTCACTCTCATTCATACCCACTCCAATTTTCCTTTGCCTCCCAACAGACAGTCAGCATTCTGTACCCCTGTGTCTGTACTTGACTCTATGCAGGGCTATTTTGGGGATTCTGCTCCTCATTTTCCTAATGTTTGAGCATCTGATTCAAATATGTATGTATGTAACATATTTTACTTGCTCCCAGTTAAGTTACAGATCAATTAAAATAAAAAAGATAGGTCCCTCCTCTCAGGTTTCTAATAAAGGACACAAAAGCAAAAAGGGAGGAGAGAAAAAAGAGCAAACCCAGCCACTAGTTTTTGAAGTTAAGGGATTATTCTAACAATAAGTTCATATGGGATCCATTCAATGAGAGAGGAAGCCAAAGGAACTGGTATCATTTTCCTATCTACGTTTTGGCCAACAGTATATGTGATTGGGCAAACCATGCATGATTTGGGGCACAGAATTTAGGTCCAGTGCCACTGAAGTGAAATGCATTTTTTCTTTCATTGCACATGTGCCCAGGTGTAACCCTTCCAGGTCTACAAGGCCACCTGCATTCAGTTCCTTTATATTATTTCCTACTGTATCCAAATGCTGCTCTGTTTGTTGGGCCTGAAATACTAGCTTTCCCTCCCATGCATTCTTCTCTCCCTGCCATAGGTATTTACAGCTTTGGCACTTGTTGGGATGCTCATTCTCCCGCTCAATAATTTTCCTTGGGTGCTGAATGGGCTCTTGGAAGCCAAAGTATCTCTGGATAGAATCCAACATTTCCTTGAGCTCTCTGACCAGGATTTGGATGCCTACTACAGCAGAGGTAGGACAGCCAAGGGAAGTGAAGCAGAGAAGCAGTTGGGTGAGAACCAGAAAGAGGATTGATGCCCTTTTGGTTAATGGAGAGTAGCTGTGAAAACAGTGAGGGAATGGCTTTGGTATTCTGTTTGGCTGCAGAGAATCTAGCAAAGAACTTGGTGTTTATCTTTCACTTTCAGAGGCACTGCATGTCTTCTTCAAGAATGCTCCATTCTATCCTTCTGCCCTTGCATTCTCCCTTTCCAGTTGGCATTCTGTGGCTGCCATGTGTGCTAAGTCCTTAATGGGCCATTTTTGGGAGTTTCTCCACTTTTGTATTATTTTTTCTTTAAAGCTGCTGTTTTTTGTTTTAGTTCTAATTTTTCCAAACTTTGAGATTTGAGAGGATGCTAATATCTAAGTCTTGCTTTTGACTATGGTCTTCTTGCACTCACTTCTCAAGTACCTACTAGACAGGGAATATGTATACAGTGTCTCTGAAATCAAAACAGAATGCTCTATACACTTTTTAAATGCAACTGCTGGTGACTATAATCCTTTTCTGTTGCAGCTGGCCCTTTCTATCCATCTTCAGCCTTAGAAATGCACCATTCCACTTTTTCATGGGCACCAGGAAGCCAAGAAAGCACTGAATCACTCATACCCAGAGGAAACTTGCAGCTCTTTATTCAAGATCTGGTAGTGCCAAAGGTGAGCAAGGAGGAGTACTGGCACAGGGAAGCTGCATTACTTAAGGCACTTAATAAGGGGAGATTGTTAATTTGCTTTGTTGAGAGTATAAGCACATCTCTGAATGAATCAACATGTACAAAGTGATATAGCTAGCCCCTGAAACTGTGAAACTGCTGGTGCTTCTTTCTCTCTGCAGGGCACACTGGTTGGCATTGTTGGGAAGGTTGGATGTGGGAAGAGTACTTTGCTTGCAGCTATCACTGGAGAACTCAGTAGGTAAATAGTCTATGCCAGTTTGCTCCTTATATTTGAGAATCCATCTTGTTGTTTGCTAGAGCTAAGGCTTAATTTTAATTAGGGCTCACTAGAGCCCTAATCTGGTATGTGATTTGCACCCCAGGGGGTAAAGCTGAACCATGGTCAAGGACCACAGACACATGATTGTAATTCAAATGCATTAAATGGTTTGTTGATAAAGTAGGATTGCTGCAGAAACAGGAGTAAATTGATAAGACTTCCCATAAAATAAGGGACTCTTGATACAAGCAATAGAACATAACTGGCAAGGCAAGGCAATATGACTAAAGGAACAAACACTAAAAGTCAAGTTTGTACAGTATGAAAAAGGATAACAGCAATAATTGGCATACTCTCCCCAAAGAGATTTGCCTGGCGCCTTCTTTATACTCTTTTCAGCACCAGGCAAAGACCTATCTTTAAAAAAAAACATTTTAATAATTGATGCCACTAAACCTCTGCTTTGTATTTTATTTTTATTGTATTTTTAATAGTTGTTGTAATTAAGGCTTATTGTGGTTTTTGTCTTATGATTGTGAGCTGCCCAGATGTGCTTTGGCACAATAGGCAGCATACAAATCTTTTAAACAAACAAACAAATGGTAAAGTGAATACCAATAGATCACTAAACAAGGATATATTATTAATTTGTACACTGCATCTCACTACAAAAATATCCTTCAGCCCATTTAAAACTATCCTAAATTTCTAGCTGCTCTAACTGTACAGCACTATGGTAGTGAATTCATAGCTACTAATACAGTAAGCTCAAGGATCCCTCAGTATCCAGTAGCTTTAGCAGAGCTGGATGGTGCCAACACTGATCTCGTTGTGGGTACCTTTCAGCTTGTGTAGCCAGAGAATGTCAACAAGATACTTGATGAAACCAGCCACTTGCTCTCTGTATCTTTGCCCCATCCTGGCTTTTGAAATCATCCAGGGTTGAGCTCTCATTAAGAATATCAGCTATGGTTAATTAATAATGCATTGTTGTACTTGCTTACAAATAGAATTCCCTATTAAATTATTAGGTCTGTACTTGCAGAACTTCAGCAAATGCTGGAAGCATCAGGTACTCTAAGACCGTTCACAGGACCCACTTAGAGGGAAATTTTTTCCTCACTACTGGGTAATCATAGCAGGCCTTCAGATAGGAGAAAGAATTCTCTGTCAGACAGTGTGGCTGAAGGGTCAAGTACCAGACACTGAAGAAATTAACTATTGACAGGACCCATATTCCAAAACCATCATGATGGCATTTTGACATTCCTGAGTTTTTTTTCTTTGCCTGCTTCTGCTGCCTGTCTCCCTTATGCATGCAGTCACGGTGAACATGTTTACATTTGTGATCTGGAGAAAGGATTTGGTCTGGCCACACAAGAACCCTGGATCCAGTTTACCAGCATCCGGGAAAACATCCTCTTTGGGAAGAAATACGATGCTAGATTTTACCAGGATGTAATAGAGGCCTGTGCTCTCTCTGATGACTTGAATGTGAGTGCTGTATAATGAAAATATATCCCACCAACAAACTCCCTAGGAACAATATTGCTCTAGAGTACTTTCAGTAATTACACCTTGCAATATGATGTGTCTTTAGGAATTATTCATGGAAAGCACTTTTGCTGTAAGATGTTTTAGTAGATTGGGTTTGGAATCATGTAGCCACCAGCTGCTTATATTGAGAGGGCCACCTGCAGCTTGGTAGTGCCATTGAGCTTTTGGGGACTTCCAGAACTATATTCTTGCTTCATCTTTCAGCAGTCTTCAGAACTTAGGCATTCTGGCAAATTGAGTACCTAGAACCTTTAGTTTTAAACTTTTTGTTATGCTTTCTTACTGTGATTTTTTTGGTAGACAATTTTTTTGGTAGACGAAGCAAATTTCCTTTAGGTATAAGGAACTGTGTTATGGTTACCCACCCTTTTTTAAATAAATGACAGCTAACCCTATGTAAACACATACCACTTTAGCTGTCTTAAATAGAGGGCAGATCTAGCATCAGAAGGATAGTAGAGCTGGTGCCAGGCAGGAGTTAATGGGGAGACTATTCCATAATTGAGAAGCTGCCACAGTGAAGGTCCCTTGCAGACATATGGCACATAGTTGCTTATCTGTGACGGACTACAGCAAGAAAGATCAGACTGCAGGCTTCTGAGAACCCAGGTGTTCACCAGCCAGAGGCCATGTATAAAATAGCAGGTAGACATATTCTAAAAACTAAGGAACGGCACATGATCAGTCCAGGAATTTCTGCAAGCTCCCACTAAAATCTAGTCCTGCTTTCCCTCCGAGTGTTTGTTTTTCATTTAACAGGATAAAAAATTAAGTTCTTGCTATTGTTCAAAAGTTGGGAATTGAACATTTTACAAATCTACTATGAATCATCCAGAGCTCTTCTAGTAGATCGTGTTTGACCTTCTGGACTAGAGGTGTGAATCAAACATCTAGGAATTTTAGATGGTGATTTTCTACATCTCACTGCATCTGTTCAGCAGCTGTTTAATTACCTTTCATCTGCTTGTCTTTTAGATTTTGCCAGCAGGTGATCATACAGAGGTGGGTGAGAATGGAGTGACCCTCAGCGGGGGACAAAAAGCTCGAGTTGCACTTGCTAGAGCTGTTTACCAGGTAGATCAAGGACAGAATGAGTAGCAGGAGGGGGTAGTATACTGAAATAAACTGGGTGGAACATAAAAGCCTCCATCTTCCTGAGCAACCAGAATGTTCTGCTCATAAGATCAGGGCCTCAAAGAAAAAAGAAATATTTTGATTGTTTGTTCTTTTTTAAGGTGTCCTATGTAATACTGGGTTGGAAAGAGCTAATTTTTTAATCACTTTTTTCCTAGGAGAAAGATCTGTACCTTCTTGATGACCCACTGGCAGCTGTTGATGCAGATGTAGCCAATCATCTGATGCAGAAATGCATTCTGGGGATTCTCAGATGCAAGACTAGGATTCTTTGCACTCACAGAACTGAGTTTCTGGAAAAGGCAGACATCTTAGTGCTGATGGATAATGGCAAAATACTTAATACAGGTATAATCTGATGCTTTCTATTTTTTTCTTTCTACGTGGTTCCTGAGTTCCCTTTCTCAAAGCTGGAATTTAGAGGGTGAGGAAGATCGATTTTCATTCAAGCAGGTAGTATTTATTTGCTCATTTTATTTGCAGTTGTTCACATATGTTCATATTATCTTATCATTATTGATTCATTAATGATGTTTCTTTCATAAACTTCTTGTTACTATTTAAAAATTACTTGGGTGTTTTTTTTATTTTGTAAGCTATGCTGAACTTTCATTGGATTATAAATGCAATGCATAAAATATTTGGATACAAATGTAATAATATAAATAATAAATAAATAATTGGATTAAATCAGGATGTAGTATATTAAGTATATACCAAAAGAATAGGGGAAGATGCAGAGGTAGTGCAGGGGAAAAAGAAAAGTTAAGGAGAATTGCTAGGCTATGGTATCATTAAGGAATCATTAAGCAGATTGAGCAAATGAGGCTTCCAACTAGAGTTACATGAGCTAGTGTTGACCAGAGATTTTATTGCAGGGATAAGGATCATAACCAAGGGGGAGGTGACAGGGACCCAGCAGGCTCGGCGTTGCTGCCCCACCTCCTTCCCACAATGGAGGACTGGACTGGAGCAAAGGAAACAGAGCTGCATGGGTCCCTCTTGTTCTTCTAAAAGAGTGAAGGGGACTTGGCTGGCTTTGCTTTGTTGTTCGTGCTCTTTCCCAGTTAGGAAAGCCCATGGCACAGCAAAGCCATTAGTCCTCTAATGCAGTGGTTCCCCTTAGCAGTCCATTTCCATAAACTATACCCTTGATATTAGCTAAATGTGTGTAATTAATATAGTTGCTGTTATTTCAAATTTATATGTTGCTACTGTAAATAAATAGCCCAATAAAGGGATTAAAACACAATGGAATAATAAGGTGAACAGACAGTGCATATGTATTCGCATTCAAAACTCAGAAGAGTTTTTTGGCATTATTCAATCTTTTTCATCTACACCTAAGTATCCTTGATTGTACCCCTGGGGATACGCATACTCCAAGTTTGGAATCACTGTTCTAATGGAAGAGCAAGAGGGGCTCAGTTACCTGCTCCGGTTTGGTCTGCCTCTTTCTTGCAACAGGGGAGGGAAGCAGGATGGGTGAAGCAGAGGCAACCAGGTCCCCATTGCTCCTGCTCCTTGGCAGGCTTAGCTTTGCTGTGTGTTGCAGTTTCCTGAATGGGAAAGCCTGCATACAGCAAAGCAGCGTGATGGAATCCTCCCCCCCACCCCCCCAATCACTGATTAGCACTCCGTGAGGTATGCTCTCCTGTCTCTTCCCTAACCCCAGCAGACTTCTGAAGGAGCAGGTTTGGAGCCTTGAGGGAATGGGGCCCAATAAAGTGATACGAGCCTGTGCAGGCCAGATTAGTTCTATGGGCCAGGCATTCTGTACTCAGTGTGGGGCACAGAGACAACTTTTATCAATCACCCCTGCAGTCCCACATGCTTTCTTAAGAAATTCATGTGAAGGATTGGGAGACCCTCTGAAATGTCATGAGAGCTGTTGCCATCTGGCTGCAGGAACATCTGTTGAATCACAGGCTCTTTCATGAACCAACAGAATGCTTCTGTTTGCAAGTGTGGCTGTTAGTCAAAGTCTGGAGCCTCAAATACTGCAGCTGGCATATTTTAGCTTCTGTTCAACATGCATGGACCCTGCTCTTATTTTTTTTCTAGGCACCCCAACAGAGATTCTGCCGTTGGTGGAAGCTGTTCCTAAGCTTAGTAAGGTGAACAAGAGAAAGGACAGCAGTAAGTATTGAGTGTTTCAGGATGGCATGGGTGTAGGTGTAGCTATGTTGGATCCATGGCAGTTAGACAAAATATTTATGGCAAGTCTTTGTTTGCCATTTGGCTCCCCATCAGGATTAGTGGGTCATAGTGAAGAGTGAACTTGTTTGGAAATCAGTGGCTATTCGCCTTGTTGGCTCTGTGCTACTTCTTTTATCTGAGGTGGCATGCCTACATACAGCAATTGGTTTGCTGTTGTGTGTATGGAGTGCTGAACTAGATGGACCTTTGCTCTAATCCATTATGGCTTTTCTTAGGTTCTTATGTTTCCAGAGGGGTACCACATTTTTACAGAAGCAAAGTATTATGGCTTAAATGCTCAGAAAATGTAGTATGCAATGATAACCAATGAACTAAAAATGGTGCAGAGAGTCCTGGTTAGTAGCAGTCAGTAGAGTAGTGACTAGTTAGGTTGGTTGTCCTTAGAGGTGGATGGATCATGTTCCTCGAGCAGGAAACATTAGGGAACATTTTGCTTGGGATCTACATTCAAGGATGCATTTAGCTTGGGTTGTGCTATAAAAGAGGGGTGAGATTTTAGAGGGATTGTGGGAACTGTAGGGTATTAGTTCTTCTTGAATCCTGCAACTGGCCAGGACGTCTCCAATTATATTGTTTTATATTGTTATTATTTATTTATTCTTGTAAGCCATCCCGAGGCTTCGGCAAATGGGGCGGCACAGAAGCTTTCTAAATTAAATAAATAAATAAAGGGTTTGTTCTGTCTTCGAAGTGCAAAATGAATTTAGCCAAGAAGAAGATGTGGAGCCTGAGGAAGAAGAACCAAACCAAGCTAACTCTATCCTCAAGCAGGAGGAGGAAAAGAAAGAAGGGGCTGTAGCTTTTCAGGTCTACAGGGCTTACTGGCTGGCAGTTGGCAGTTGCCTAGCATTGTCTATCCTCCTCTCCCTGCTGCTGATGCAAGGTAAATTATCACTTCCTTTCCTGTCCACATCTTCCCTTGTTCTTAGGTTCCTGCATCCTGTTAAAACAAATGGCCTAATTTACAGGAGCTAAGGAAATCTGCATTGTCACATTGCATAGATTATGGAAACTAATACGAAACCCACAAGCTAAAAAAAATCTTGAGATTCTTAGTTTGCAGCTTCCTGTAAAAAAATAGCCCTTATAGCAGCAAAAATATACTTCTTTTTATTTTATTATTACCTTTATACCCCTCATTCTTTCCTTTTGCAAAGAACCCAGCCCAAGTTTGCTTGCATTATCTTCTTGTTCCTCTTCATTTTATCCTCACAATGATGTTGTGAGGGAGGTTAGGCTGAGAGTCAGTGACCAAAAGCCACCCAGTTAACTTCATGGCTGAGAGGGGAATACAATGGAGATCTCTTGGGACAACATTCTAACCACCACACCTCACAGATTTATTGGTTGGTTCTGTTATAAATACAGAAAATCGGATAGAAGTAGAAAGCCAGTGTGGTGCAGTGATTAGAGTGCTAGACTGGGACTTAGAAGGTCTTGGTTTTAGTCCCCGCTCAGCCATAAAGCTCAGACAGTTACTTTAGGCCATGGGTCCTCAAACTAAGGCCCACGGGCTGGATCGGGCCCGCCATGACCTTTTAAATGGCCTGCCCCACAGGTTTTGCACTCACTGGGTGCACGCGTGGCTTGCTGGCAAGGAGGTTTTGGAAACGCTGGGAGAAAACAATCTTGTGAACAAGGCGGTGCCTTGCCTGGCAGCAGCTTGCTCACAGGGAGATCATTTTGGACTTGCTCAGGAAAGATCTCCTCATGAGCAAGCTGGCACCTCGCCCCGCCCCCCGCACTGGCCTGCGCCTCCCCGCTAACACCGCCTTGGCAGCCCGCAGCCACCGCTGTCAACTGGCCCCCTGTTCAAAAAGTTTGAAGACCCCTGCTTTAGGCCAATTACTGACTCTCAGCATGATCTATGAGAGGACAATGACCATATGAACTGCCTTGGGTTCCTTGCAAGAAGAAAAAGATGGGATATAGATATAATTAAATAGGGACTTCAGTGTGGAGGGACTGAGATGTCACTTAGCACAGTTGTCCTTTTCCTGTGAGACCTTCTATGGTCTGCCCAGACATAACTGGAAACCGTGGTTTCATGCTACATGAATGAACCTGCATGAGCCTCAGACCTGTCCTCCTCTTTCATGTGCCAGAGTTTATCAAATGCATTCCCATTTAGTTCAAAACTGAGCAGCAGCAGCATCTAAAGTGGGGAACAGTGGTTTGATTACATTATGGTTAGTGAGAATAAGCCAGGATCAGACCATCATTTCAGATAATTGGGAAGTACATTGTGGTGACATGAGCTAGGACTTTTTCTCTATTGTCTCATTGACTTTGAAATGCCCTTCCATTGTCTAAAATCTTCCCAAGGAGATGTGTTTTCCAGAACCTGTAGGAAAGTGTGAGTTCTGAGTCTTGGGAAATGTAAGACATAGAATGAAGTCTCTAGAAAAGTAGATGTTCTGGGTGTGGGTAGTAAAGAGCATAAAAGAAGGGTGAATTGTTGTGCTTTTGATCTTCTCCTCTGGCATGCAAAAAGCCCGTCCAAGATTCTTTCAAGTAAGATGGCAAAAGATTTCTTCACATGACCATGTTTACTGTGGAGAAGTCAGCATCAGATTACTATCCCCCTCATTTTTCATGTAGAAAAAAAAGTTGAGCACATTCTGTTGAGTACTTATTCTAATCATTTGTAGGGCATTTTATAAGGTCTTTTATAACGTTAAAATGTATGGGAAACTTGTATGAGCGGGCCCTTAACTAACCTCTGTTTGACCAGGGAAATTAAATCTCACTTGCTGATACTTATGTACTTCTGCAGCTTCTAGGAATGTCTCCGATTGGTGGTTGTCTAACTGGATCTCCAACCTACCGCATACAGAAACTACTTCTGTCAGCAACCTGTCAGTTTTACCTTCCTCACAGCTGCTGCTCTTCTCCCATGGGGGACTCATGTATGTCACCACAAGCTATGAGGTTCACTAAAATGGGAGATTGTGTGTTTGAACCACACACTGTTAACAAGGCATGGGCAGAGCACATGGCCTTCTGTATTGTGCTGAGTGAGAGGTATTGGTGGTTAACACAGTGGGAGGGAGGGAGGGAGGGAGGGAGGGAGGGAAGGAGGGAGGTCCTTTCTCAAGCCTTCCTAGAGTAGCCTCCTCACTTGACACCATGAGAGCTATTGACTTGGCACAACTCCTGGAAGAGGTCCTAGAAAAAGGGCTAACCTGGTGAACTGCCTGGTCTGACTGATCTGGTTTGTCTCCTTCCCAGTTCTCCAATATTGGCCTCCATCCCTTCAAATGGCACTTTGGATGTGAACTTCTACCTCACTGTCTATGGCTGCATTGCTGGGGCAAATTCACTCTTCACCATTCTACGAGCCTTCTTCTTTGCCTATGGCACTATCCACGCTGCTACTGTCATTCACAATAGGCTGCTTACAAGAGTGACAAAGGTAAAGTCTGTTGGAAAGGACAGTACTGGGGCCTGAGAGCACTACTGGGGAAGAGGAGCAATAAGGATGAATAAAAATAATTGTTTTTTAATTAATTAAAGCAAACTTCCACATGTCTTTTTTAACATTTTAAATATTTTATTTTTAAATGAAAAAGCAAATTTCTTATATCCGATAAATAGATTACTGTGAAATAATATGAATAACATGCTTTCAGCCCTAACAGTTTGTCTCCAAAATGAGTCAGTGCTTCTGTCAGAAATATTGAGTTTAATATATTGAGTTAAAAGAGCTTTTTTCCTATGTAAATGAGGAAGCAATTTGATCATTTCTCAAATAAGATTATTTATGTAGGCATTTCATTTTCACCTGAAAAAGTAAACTGCTGCTGTCTGCCCAGTAACTGTCAGATCTTACTTTGGCCTGTTTGTATTGGGCATTCCTTTTTTTGTTTGCTGTTTTGTGCTTGCATGGAAACGAAGAGCAGAGCACAGAAATAGTGTCCCATGGGCCCAGCATTCTTTCCCTGTTCTGCCTTCATAGCTTATATGACAAGGTCAGGCTGCTTCCCTCCCAGGGTTGGATTTGAGGTTGCATTTGTACCTGTCCGTGCACCAGCTTGCAACAAATCAAGACATCTTTGACTTGGTTAGTCACAGAAAGATACAAAACTGACAGAAAGGCTATATATATTTGATGAAACAAATTGGTTAAAAGAAACGTTGATTTGTGTCATAAAATTTTCATACTGGGACTGCTTTGTGTTATTGGGCACCTGTACAAATACAGTAAAATGAAATCATAAATATAACAAGCTGCTTACCTATAGCTGTAGTTTTTCAGATAGTCATTTAAGCAGTCTCACAGGTTGGTCTGTGCCTGCACGAAGCTTTATTTGGGAAACTTGCGTAGCTAGGCTAAAGTTTTGGCAAAAGTTCCACCGCCCTCCAGTTCTACAATCAAGGGCCACGGTCCCTGTCATTCTGCTCAAGTTCTTTGACTGCTACAGAAGTAGCTTCATGAACACTTCACTCTAGACAAGAGGGGGAAAGGACAACAAATGAGTTTTCTCTCTCCCTACATTTCTTGTTGTTCTTTCTTCTCACATTTTTGATAGTTTATTTGCGTTTTTGTCTATTTGTGGTGTATCAATTTCTCAGCCTGTGAAAGCCCTTTTGGGCCTGTTGCTCAAAGGTTAACTTTTTCACACATACTCTTTTTGCATCAACAAATTACCACATTGTCTCCTGAGTTTGAGAGAAGGTTATCTGGGTGAATCCTGTAAGCACTGATAGGTCATCTTCCAGAAAAATGTGCTGCATCTCCTCAGAGGTGGCCATATCTTTGATGACAGAATCTTCCAGGCTGGTATTGAGCTTGGTACAAATGGTCTTTCATAATGCCCTTGTCATGCCTCCAGCTTCTGGACAGAAGTTACTTGTAACGCTCCTAGCTAAATTTGTTTGAGTGCCAAGGAATGGTTTTTGTTCATTTGATTGTTCATTTGATGTTTCTTTTGGAGATACCTAACAGGAACAAGGATAAGTCTCCTGAGTTTTCATCAGTTGCAAAACAAGCAAAAATCACAGGATCCTTATTGATATCGATACAGACATACAGCCACAGCTATCCAAAGTACCTGCACCAAAGGAGCTTGCAGAATAAGCAAAGTCAGGATTAACACTCCTTTTCACATCAATACCAGTGCTAGAAAAAAGCCGGACTTCATGGCACACTCCTTCTAGGCTGCCCGTTTCCCTCCAGAATTCTAGTTGGATGATACAGCCCAAGCTACTGGACTTGACACCTTTGGTTATCCAGCCTGTGTACATACTTCAATGTCATTGGTGCTTACAGTAATTATGTCAGCTATATCTGTATCACCACAACTTCAGGTCCAGTTTTGGTACCAAGCCTACTGTGGTCTCATTCATAGCATAATTAGTCTTGTCTAATTAAAGAAGTTCCCTAGCTATGTATCTCTCAGGGACAAAACAAAGAAACAACAAAGCAGAAAATAAAATGGCAAAATACATTTTTTTCTGACATTGGTAACTCTGTAGTGGTAATGTGTGAAATAGTAAGCTAACACGATTCTTCAAATTCTTGTTCCTCTCTTGCCAGGCCACAATGGCTTTCTTCGACAGCACACCAACAGGCCGTATCCTTAATCGCTTTTCCTCAGACCTGTACTGTGTGGATGATAGCCTGCCTTTCACTCTCAACATCTTCCTGGCAAATGTCTTCGGGCTGCTGGGCATGCTGGTCATGATCACCTATGGGTTGCCTTGGATTGGCCCAATCCTATTGCCCTTAGCAGCCATCTACTACTCCATTCAACGCTATTATCGGCACACATCTCGTGAACTCAAGCGCTTCTATAGTCTCACCCTGTCTCCCATCTACACACATTTTTCTGAGACGTTGACAGGCCTCAGCATTATCCGAGCAACCAGGGCCACTGGCAGGTAAGTTTTGCTATTCAGCCAGGAAAGTGCTGAAGATACTGAAGGCTGACAAGGGATCAGTATTGTGACTGCTAATAAAAGAGGCAGTGAGAAAAACAAGAGGACTAGTTCTAATATTAACCTCTGGGCTGTATCCAGTCTAGGTTTGAGATGGAAAACCTTCAGCGATTGGAGCTGAACCAGCGCTGCCGTTTTGCCAGCAACACTGCCATGCAGTGGTTGGACATACGGCTGCAGATGATTGGAGTTGCTGTAGTTACCGCTATTGCAGGCATTGCCATCATCCAGCACCAGAGGAAAATGGGAGACCCAGGTGAGCCGTTGGGCAATGGGTTCTGAAGGAGGCCTCTTCATCTTTAGCCATCTTTTTCCACTAATCTCTTCCCTCTGTCTCAGAATGCTTGTTCCTTCCAACATACTCAAATGTGGATCCTGGGCTTCTGCCACCTCACAGAACTGGACGATTAGAAAGGAACTAGAGAATAGTCTAGTAGTCCCAGGACTTGCTTTTAACACCATCATGCAATACATGATACATTTGCAATTATTTTATACTACGTTTTCATATGCCTGCAACAGCATTATTCAAAATTGGAGTGGGGGAAATACCGCAGCCTGCCTATGGTCAGGACTGATCTAGTTGAAGACCAATGTTTTAGCTGAACTCTTGCAGAGAACAATATAATGCAAATGGTAAAATACAACAAAAAAGAGGCAATACCAAACTTGTCCAAAACATCTGTAGGAAGTGTTAGGTCAGGGAACCCTGATCTTTTTGGATCTGTAGGCACATTTGAGAATTTAAGAAACTGTTATGGGCACCACCAATGACTTCCCTCTTTGGTGTCTACCTGCTTGAATCAACAAAAACTTTTATTTCATGTCTGCTGGAAACTGCAATCTTTCTTGAACTGAATTGAAATAACTTATTGCAGCTGATTGCTTCTTGTAAACATATGTTTAAACAGTGACCAGTGGCTGCTTCTTTTATCTAATCCATTTACTGAAACAGTCTTTAATGTTCACTATGTGTTCTTCTAAATTATTTACCTGCTTTATGGGCATTAACATGGAAAGGGAAATGGTTTTTCTGCATGCTTTTGACAGCTAAAGGGCTGATATTACAAAATTGGAAGGAGAAAAAGTCAGCTGTTATGATGCAGTGGATTGAGATCCTTATAATAATCTCAATGATCTGATCAGGTGCGATGTAGATTCCAAATTCATATTTGGTATGCTTTTGCTGAAGCCTCTATAGCTTGACAATTGTATCCACTTATGTATGCATATTTTTAAAAGGGAGAAAATAAAAGAGAAAAAAGAAAATGAAATTTTGGAGGGCCCGTGGGAACCCTGTATTGGCTAGATGAAGTTGAGTGGTTCAGGCTTCTTGACAAGTAGCAAGAAGAGAGAAAAGAATCATTAGCCAGGTCTTATGTATTCTAAAAATTCATTGTGATGCTAGCCAGACCTTGAATGTACAAGAGAAATTCACCCCTTGGTTCTTGCCAAGGGATGCTTTTCTTAACATGTTGGTATCCCTCTTTTGTCCACTCTTTTTTCCTACCTTGGAGCTTGACCATCTCCACTAGTGTTTTCTTTCATCTTGTTTGTAGCAGAGTTGTCATTTTTTGCCTTCTTTGCCTAATGGTTTTTGATAATGTCCTTTCTGCCCTTTCAGGTCTTGTGGGCCTGGCCCTTTCTTATGCCCTGTCAGTCACAAACTTGCTGTCTGGACTCATCGCTAGTTTCACCCATACCGAGACCATGATGGTGAGTGTGGAACGGACAGAGGAATATGCAACAGAGATTCCCATAGAACCTCAAGAAGAGCTGATCCAGGTAAGGCTGCCTTGCCATGACTCTTATGAGTATGTGAATACATTGCTCATCTGGATGATCAGATATGCCTAAGCAAAGCATGTGATTCCACATAATTCATGTGCACAGACTGCTTTCATTGCCCATTTGTATCTAGGTATACAGTGATATTTAAAATAACAGTGCAAGTTGTGTCTTGTCCTTCAGTGGAGAAGAGCAATCTAGAAAGAAGGCAAATTCACCCAGCGGTCCCTGAAAAAAGGACCAAGTCAAGCCTGCCTGCCATATACTTCCTACTTTTGCCAGGGCAACAGAGTATTTTGATGCCACCTAACCTACATAGTCATTTCTTCTCTCCTGGTTCAGTTATCTAACAGTCCCAGGGAGTGCTTTGAAAAAGGAAGAAAGGAGAAAGTAGAAAGATGTCTGGTTTATCTCTTGGCAACTGATGTGTATTTCATGTGGAATATCACGTCACTTGCATAGCTAGAGAATCTTACCGGAGATCCATTGAGGGAAAGTAGCCTGTGCCATCATCACTGAACCCAACAGCAGGTCTCATATATTGGCAGACAAAAACATTAGTGACAACATTGTGTGGGAAAGTTCAGCAGTCTTTTGCCCCATCACTCATCCTGGACCCCTTAAAGGATCATGTTTGCAACTGAGATGGCAGTATGCACTGTTGCACTGGGATGTTGGGATTCACCCTGCTTCCTCTATAGTAATTATGGAAATGACAGATCAAAAAGGGCCTGCAATAGGAAGTTGTTGGAAGGATTGCTGTTCATTATTGCTGACCACATTTTCTCCTTTCAAGGTTGCACCTGATTGGCCAAGTCAGGGTCACATAGAGTTCCAACAAGTGGTACTGGCCTATCGGCCTGAACTCCCCAATGCTTTGGATGGGGTGACCTTCACCATCTATCCTGGCGAGAAAATTGGGATAGTTGGGCGGACTGGATCTGGAAAGTCCACTCTCTTTTTGGCCCTTTTCCGTATGGTGGAATTGAGCGCTGGCCGAATTTTCCTGGACAATACTGATATCCATTCTGTAGGCTTGAAACAGCTGAGGTAGGTAATATTCAACAAATATAGTGGCATACAGCAGTAGGGGTGTAGCTGAGAACCGTCTTTTAATTCTAGCCATTGCTGGAGTATAGCATTTGGGCTGGTTGCATGATACAGCCCTCTGTGGATTATCTGAGCCATGGCAAGCCTCCTGTGCATTTTGAATACACAGCCCACGCTCGGAGGTTGGATTGTCAAAACCTAGTGAGCATAGGTTATAGGAAGTTTAAACTACCCTCCCCTAACCCATGGCCTGTTTTAACCTTGCATAACCCATGCTCACAAGGTTTATACAACATGACAACTCCCAAATGGCTGTATTGGCAACCTGGCAGTATGGGTGCCACAGCTTATTTGGCCCTGGTCACTATCAAAGGATTAGTAATAGTTATTTCTTGATTAACCTTGTAATGGCAGATTGAACCACTTAAATGTTACTCGGCATGTGAACAATAGCGCCTGTGTTCTCTAATCCCTTATGTAACAGCCTGAAAAGTTCATTTAATGAGATGAGATGGGGTTCTTTCGGGGTGTCAACTGCATGCTCATCATTCTTGTTTTCCTCTGGACTTTCTCCAAACAAGCTTTCTTCTGTGCTCTCCTTTAGGTCTAGATTAGCCATAATCCCCCAAGACCCCTTTTTGTTTAGTGGGACAATCCGTGAGAATCTGGACCCTCAGGGGCAACACACAGATGCTGACTTGCACCATGTCCTGGAACAGTGCCACTTGCAGGCCGTGATTACAGAGATGGGTGAGTCTGTAGTCTGGAGAAGGGAAAAGAACTACTTGTTGGAGGAAGGAAATGATGGAATGAAAAAGATACCAAAAGCCCAGCAAGGAATCCATTAGGATGTGATTGTTTTGAATATTGGTCAAAGTAATGTCAGAGCAATACGACAGTGGAACCAGCTGCCTAGAGAGGTGGTGGGCTCTCCCACACTAGAGACATTAGAAAAGAAACTGGTGTAACTTGGTGTCCTGCAACAGCAGGGGGTTTGACCCAATGGCCTTCATGGCCCCTTCCAATTCTACTATGATTCTAATAAACAGAAAGTGCACTAATACCCACAGAGGTAGAGATTGTTGAACCCTAGTAAAAATTGCTGTAGATTCAGGTGGGGCATTTTTTTCCTCATTCTTTTTATGGGTATTATATCAGGAATCCCATGCTGGTACTGGGTTTGGATGAAGCTGAGAATAAATAGGGCCACCTGTTCCCTCTTCTTGCCAGTACTCTTCTTTCCTCTATCTCTTCTTCCTTGTCCAGCAGGCTGCTGGTAGAGGGACAGTCTGCTTTTGTCAGAAGTCTTAACTGATTGATTGCAGAGGTCTGCTCTAGTACTCTATCCATTTTGGCATTCTATACATTTTCCTACTCCTTGCCAAAGGTCTGAACTGATCATTTACTGATTCTCTTCTGTCATTTCATTTGTTTCATCTTCCCACCCACCCCATTTTCCTCCTCAGAGTTCTCCTGCCTGCATAAAATAAAACTGAGATTACCCAGATTCATTTAGCTTTTTCTTAAAAGGGACCCACTAAGATTCTTTAAACAGGGTTTGCTAGCCTTATGGCCCTGTCAATGCATTTGGACTGTTTAAGAAATGTCATGGGCATGAATGCAAAATTGCTGCCATGAGAAGTGTGGTGAGTCAACAAATAGCAGTCATGGGACATGATCAGTCAAAGCACGGTGAGTGTGTGTTTCATCTCTGTTTTCTTTGTGTTCTCCCTCACGCACACACACATGCACAGAGAGAGACAGAGAGTACACATACCCCATCTCCATAAAATCTGTGGGATCGTATGATGGGATAGCAGGTTCTTCTTCCACCAGCCATTTTTTGGGAGGGTGCCCTTCCCTTTTTTGCACTATGCACAATGTATACATTCACTTCTATGTGAGAAAAAGCCCCAGCACCTCTGAAAATGGCTGGGGAATAATGCCTCCTGCTGAGGAGCATTCTGGCAACAGCACCTTTGAGAAGTGGATGGGTGTTCTGTTGCACCAACTGGCTTTCAGGAGTGCAGCTCCCCCCACCCAAGATACAAACCAATGTAGTGTTGAGAATGTTAGGCAGACAGGTGGGCACTGCTGCAGCACCTGCCAGACTCTCATGACACTGGGGTTGGGGGGCTGTGTTAGGGATACCAGCTTTACAGCAGTGGAAAGGATTTAGACTGCTTCCAGTCTGTTTCTCACTGAGAGCACATGGTGTTCTTAACACTTCTTGCCTACATCTAAGCCCTTGCTATTTTGAGAATCTAGTTCATATGAACTAATGTTGAGGCAAAGTTTTGAAATTCACTCAGAAAGCCTAAAGTTCACTTTCTTCTTCCATGCAGGTGGACTTGATTGTGAGCTGGGGGAGAGAGGAAAGAATCTTTCTGTGGGACAGAGACAGCTTGTTTGTTTAGCCAGAGCTCTCTTGACCAAGGCCAAGGTGAGTGCCCACACAAAGCATAGTTTTTTTGGTATAGTACAGTCATGCTCTCTCTTTGTCTCAGAGAAGATTCATCCTGCAGGAACGAGAAAGTTCTAGTTGCTTGAGCCCAAGAATAGCAAAATATCCTGAAGAGTCAGAGTGCCTTCTCTATGAGGCATAGCATCTGGGGCATTTTAGTTTCAAAGAGTTTATGTATGGTGTAGAGAAGTGTTTTTTCTTCTATACTATTTACACTAGAACTCACTATCCCCTCTTAAGATCAATTGACAATGCATGCAAGACAGAGAAAAGACAACTGTTGTATGTTTAAGTAAGTCTGAATAGAGTTTGAGTAGAAATTTATTCAGACAACTGAGTGACCAAACTACTGTAATTTGGAATTGAAAAGCCTTCTGCCAGAATGAATCTTCCTTATAGTAAGTATTGACAGAAAGTCAAAGAAGGTTTGGTTCTTTCATTTAAGCTGTTTTATTATTTGCAGAAATAATACAAAATATATTAAGTACTGAAATAAGTCAAAGCATAGACTCCACAGGGAGCCCTTAAAACACTTCCATTCCATCCCAATAACTAAAAACAATCCAAGCAGCCTTAAAGCAGGTAGGAAAAGAGCCACCTTGGGAAAGCAGGTGTCCCAAGGAGGACATGTACATCTCAGAAGGACATACATTTTGATTGTGCTTTAGCAATCGAGAACATTCAGGTGTCCTCACTGCTTCCAACTCCAGAGATTGGTTCCCATGACAATGTAAGCCATCTTGTTTTATAAGTCCAAGTGGCTTAACATATTCCCTAAACTAGGGAATGCTTCCCAATAGGTGGTTTATAACTTTCAGGAAGCCATGGTTCTGGGTACAGTTTATAAACCATCCCTGGATCAGATTTTTTGTGTTAGTCCAAAGGCTCAGTGAACTTGCCAAAAAGCTCTGAGCAAAGGCCAGTGAAGACTGCCCGAGTGCTGAAGTGGCACCTAGGGGCAGCTGTCAGAGGGGCTGTGCACAGCCACTCCATTGCAGCTCTTGATGCCAACACTGGCAGCATCATGGGATGACCACTTCTGATCCTGTAAAGCAGGCTTGCAAGCAACGATCATCATCAGCCAGCTCCATCCCACCTGCCATTTCAGGCCAAAGGAGAGGAGGAGGTCACTCCAGTCATTTGGCTGGAACAATCTCCTTGTCTTTACTACCCTTACCTATTGTTGTGGGCCAGCAATGCCAGGCAGGGACGTTCACTCTGCTTGGCTTCCTCTAGGGTACAAAGCAGTTCACACACACCCCATCTAGCAATGCTGTGCAGCCGCACAAGTTGTATTCTGCTTGGCCTTATCTACACCTATCTGGCCCACCAGAACCCTGGCAGAGAGATCTTTGCAGTGCTGCCCCCTCTGCTTCTTGTCTTTGTGACTGTTTGGTGGCTGCAGTGTTTGTCAGGTGGGGACACACTCTGCTCAGGTTCCTCTAGAGAAAATATACTGGCTCAACTACACACAGAATTGCATCTGAAGTTTGTTAGTTCAGGATTTATTAATCAGTTTCGCTAATGTATGCTTAATTTGTTCATTTATTTTGTAATACAGTGGGTTAATTTTTGCTATATTGTGATGACTTCAGTTATAAACAATAAAAGAGAATGGAATTAGATACATGGTGTGACATTGTGGCAAGACCAAGAATTATATTTATAGCATTTACACTCATCTCCTGAATTGGATTAATGCTTTTTCCCTCTTACCTCAATCTTAGGTTCTATGCATTGATGAGGCCACGGCAAGTGTGGATCAAAAGACAGACCGATTACTTCAGGAAGCCATTCGCCAGCAATTTGCAGACAAAACTGTGCTAACTATTGCTCACAGGTAAAGCTTTGTTGTCTGCTTTGGTCTCTACTCTTAGAAACATGGAAACAGAGTGAGTTAGGATCCCCCAGGCCATCTAGTCTGAGCCTTGGCTCCGGCCAGCTCCACTCATGACATGCCTACCATGTGCGTGTCCAGCCTATCCTTAAACGCCTTCACCAATGGGGCCTCAACCACCTCCCATGGGAAGCCCATTCCATACCCTATGGGACCTAACCATCAGAAAGTACTTCCTGGCATCAACTCTTGCACCTGGTTCCAGTAGAAATGAACAGGGGATCATTCAGCTATTACAAATCATCTTGCCTTAGTTTTGTTTGTGTATGACACTTCCATTTCCAGCCCATTCACCTGGTAAAATGCTCTTTGCTGTGATACTTAGCACAGCAGGTGGCAGGTTCAGGAACATCACAATCCCATCGCCTTTTACCAACAAATCTGAAGTGTGTCATTATGTTTGTTAGTATTCATGCTGAAATCTTGAGAAGCAAGATAAAAGAGATCCCAATGAAATACACAGGGTCTCCCTCTATATTGTTGTTGCATACTGTCAAGTCATCTCCAACTTATGGCAACCCTGTGAATGCATGCCCTCAAATGTCCTGTCCTCACCAGCCATGCCAAGCTCAGGTCAACTCAGAGATGCTTTCCTTTATGAAGTCAATCTATCTCATGGTTGGTCTTCCTTTTCAATGATCCCTACTGTGATTCTTCCCCAGTGAGTCTTGCCTTCTTATGATGTGCCTGAAGTACAACAGCTTCAGTTTTGTCATTTTTGTTTCCATTTAGGCCAAGTATGTCCCTGTAGTTTTCTAAAAGACTGTTATTGAACCCTTGTAATTTGATCACTGGTCAGTATAGTGCAGACGTATGCAATCTTTTGTTAAGCACAGAACAAATCAGATGCCCAAAAGACAGAGTATAATGAAGTGGAATCTGCACTTCAGCACACTAAACAACTGCTTTGAGTCCAGCACCAACCGAAACCTACTTAACAGAAAGCAAACTCACTTCCTCCATCCTGTGAGTCAATTCATTCTCCCTGCTTCTTTTTCCTTCTCCCACAACCCACACATATGCATGCTTGCTTGCTCACTCTTGTTCTCTCTGTCTCTCACTCCCACACTCTCCTCACTTCAAGCACATGAAAAACAATGCTCATTTCAGGATCCCTCCAAAATCCACCCTAAGAACTTTCTCCTTCTTCCATTCAGACATGCAAGCACACCCCAGAGGTTCCCAACCTGTCAGGCTGCTCACATCCCTCATTCATTTAGTTCTCATATTTTAATACATTTTGAAATACTTATACACATCCTCCTCAGGTAGCATTTTAGGCAGACAGAGAGAGACCAGTGTTCCTTTTGTGACAACTGTGTATTGCCTAAAAGCTAAGGAAGTTTGTGTTGTATTCCAAAGCTATTGTTTGTATTCATATAGAGATTTAAGTAAAGGTAACACATTAATAAACTAACAATACAGTTAAGGTACATTCCTACGCATCTTTGGGCAAAAAAGGCCTACAACTATCTGTCTAAATGTGCACAGGACTGCTCACTTAGGGAGAATTATTAAACAGTAACTTGTAACATTCATACATTTTAAAAGTCTAATTTAATCCACACAGATACATTGTACTATCTCAGTGCATGTTAAATGAAGAGCACCAACTGAAATGTACAGTGTAGAAGGCACCATTTATATTTCTTCCTTGTTAGCACATCATGTACTGAGGCATTAGATCTTCCCTAGAGGATCTTAAGCTGTGCAAGGGTGTATTGCTCTCCTACACATTTACGAGTCTCTTCCATTAATGAGACTAACTAGGACAATTCAGATCACCCTTTTATTATCCTTGTGACTGTGTCACAAACACAAAGGAAAAGAGTTAAGCACAATGATATTCGGGGGGGGGGGGAATTATCCATCATATAGATGGGAAACACTGGCAGAGTGCAGAGTACTTATTCTGGCCATACATTGCTTCCAGTATCAGAGGCATAGTGGGTTTCAATACTGGTTGAGGAACAAGAGCAGGAGGGTGCTATTGTCCTATCCTGCTTGTGCACTTCCCTCTGGGGCATCTTTGTAGCCCATCTAGACTACCCAGGTCTTTAATCAGATTTAGCAGCCTTTTCTGACATTGTTAAGCTTTTGGAATTGTGGCAGTTGCTTAAAAGGAGCTACTCCTATGTAGCTTCTTCACCGTCTGTCAGAGTACTGTCATCAAAGAGAGGGTAGCTTTCTGGTCTGTCCACAAGCCGAAGCTTACAGGACTTGTGCTGCTGTGCTTTTTCCTTACCAGGTTGAACACCATCCTGGACTCAGACCGAGTGCTGGTGATGCATGCTGGGAAGGTGGCTGAGTTTGATTTCCCTGCCGTGCTCAGTCAAAAACAGGCCTCCTTGTTTCAGCACCTGCTGCAAAGTGGGCAGCAGTGACCTCTCTCCCGAGACTCCCAGACTTGACCATTCATACCTCACATTTGTGAATCTTCCCCTTGCCCCCACCCAGTGGAATTCCCCTCCACCTGCTGTGTACTGAATATGCACTCCATACCTGGCCAAGCATCCAGCTTATGACTTGGGAACAGGCAATAGAACATGTTCTGCCAGGGACATCAGAGGGTGGCAGTAGGAAATTCTTGCCACACCTCCAGCTGAAGCGGGTTGGATCTATGAAGAACAGTATTCCTTCTTGTATTGAAAAGTAGTTGTACATGGAAAATGGTGGCTTTTGCACAACAGCTAAGATCTTCCCATAAATGACCTGTGATTCATCAAATAAAAGTGATATAATACCTGGCTTTTTTTAAACATACAGCTAATGTTCTTCTGAGTTCTCATCTCTGTCACTTGCTGATCCTTGGATGCCTCTCCCTTTTTCTCTCATACCCAATTGTTTGCTCCAAGAGTTAGATTTCATTTTCATCTGCATATGGTGCATTTCATCAGTTTCTATGTGGGTGAACAATGCAGAGATGACAGATAAAATCCTCCCTCCCATAGTTTCACCTCTGTGCTCTTAAATTGGAAAATGAGAAAAACCTCGTGGCTTCCTCATGAAGCAGCTTGCTTAATTCAGTCTCATTCCCTGATAGAAAACATTCCTCCCTTATATAAGCAGTCTGCCTGCCTTCACTACGTACCAGATGTTCATGGCAAAATTTAATTGAAGCAACTCTTATGAAAGATACTACCTTAATGAAATTGTTGTTTCTTATTCTCTGGAGCCAGCATAGCAGGACAGCCCTATACGAAGCTGTGAAAACAGGAAAATGGTTAGGCCATGAGTGGAACAAAAGTCCTTTTCCTGGGTCTTGCTCAGAAAGACGCTCCATAGCTCCAGTCAGAATTAAGAGGGAAATATATATATATATATATATATATATATATATATATATAAACATTTTTATGCCGCCCCATTCGCCGAAGCCTCGGGGCGGCTCACAC
>NW_025335268.1:17210504-17219233 GCF_004798865.1 Varanus komodoensis | reverse complement strand
CAATCTGACCAGCTAGTCTCAAGGCCTACCCCCTCCTCAGCTGCGCCGCCTCAGCACTCCACCTCTACCCTGGCCGCGCCCCCTAAGTGCCCCGCCTCAACTTTGGCCGCGCCACTGCAGCACCCTTCGGATGAAGGTGCTGCTCCAACAGCTACCTTCTCCTCAAGCGCAACAGCTACCTTCTCCTCCAGCCAAACAAAAGGAGAAGCATAAGCATTCAGAGCCGGAAAGGCCCTCCGGCCATAAGAAGCCGAGGAAAGAAAAGGCGGCTAAGGCAGCCCACAAGGGCAAGAAACCTGATCGCCCCAAACACCGAGGCTCGGGTTCGTCAGGGTTCTCAGTACCGACTGCCACAACAGTACCGACTCCCTCGTGACCGGTCCTGCAGTCCACAATGCAGGTGACACTGCCGGTATCCCCCAGGCCTGTTTTTCGGCCCGAGAGCGTGTCTCCTCCACAGGAGCCACCGCTTAGGGAGTCCATCTCTGATGGAGAAATTAGAGATTCCCCGCCGAGGCAACGCTCCCTACGCCAATGCCTGCTGTTGGGCCACCTGAGGGACCAGACTCTCCTCCTAGGCATAGGAGCCGTTCGTTGGAGCACCATGCAGATGACTGGGCTATGCACGGCTATGGTGGCTATCCTGCCTGGAGTGGACTCCATATGCCTTTTTTCCTCCGGACTGTCGCTCGCCGTTGATCCTGAGAGAGGCACCATCCACTTCTGGCCGTACGGAATGCAGACCTCCACCAACTCCTGAAAGCTCTTTGTCCAGTGAGCATTACCGCTGCCATCAAGACTCGGACGAGTCGGAAGTAGACTCCTCGTCTCCGGATGTGGCTATTACTTCCCAAGACCCGGGATCCCCGGATGAGCCCCATGTTTCTTTCTCGGAGCTGGTTTCTTGTCTAGTCCGATTGCTGGAGATAGAGGCCTACCACCACCCCGGGCCCAGCACAGACCGGTTTTACGACATCCTCCGAGGGGAGCTATCTGCCACTGTTGCCTTACCATTGATTACCACACTTTGCCAGGCAATGGTTCAGCCCTGGGACCAACCGGCTCAGCCGCAGGCGACATCTCACCGGTACGAATCTATGTACTGGGTCCGAGAGGATGACATTCTGTTCCTGCTGCGCCACCCGAAGCCTAATTCAGTGGTGGTTGAGTCGTCCCAGGGCAGGGAGGCTCGGGGACATACAACACCCCGAGACAAGGAAGGGAGGAAGGTCGACATGATTGCATGCCAGTTCTACGCGGCTGCAGGACTCAGTTTGCGTATTTCAAATTATGAGGCTACGCTGGCACGTTACCAGTACTTCATTATGCAGAAGCTGGAAAATGTCGTCTCCTCCCTTCAGGACCAGCAGGCAGACCTAGCCAAGGTCTTCTTAAATGAAGCAAAGCAGGTGGCCATTCAGCAGTTGTCTACCACAAGACATCACATAGGCACTGATTCTCGGGCCATGGTCAATGCTTTCTCCCTCCGACGACACGCGTGCCTCAGGAACTGCAATTTCCCTGAGGAAATGAAGAGGAGGATAGAGGAAATGCCATTCGATGGCTCCGGCCTCTTCCACGCGAAGAGCGATCGGAAACTCAAAGCCATCCACGAGTCCCGTATGACGGCGCATCAAATGGAACTCCCACAAGTGAAACATAAGTGGCCATGGTCCAGACACTACAGGCGCCAGCAATATCAGCCTCGCCAGCAGTTCCACCTGCACCAGCAACGTAGAAGGCAACAGCCTCAACAGTGCTTCTCCCAGGACCGTAGGCGGTTCGACACTGAGAAACGTCCCCGTTGATGGTCCCGGTGAACCAATTCACCTCTCTACCTACCACCTTCCCCTTTCCCCTTTGGGAGTCGGCTCCAAAGCCGACTTCCCATTTGGGAGGCCATTGCATCTGATAGGTGGGTGCTGTCCATCATTCAGCTCGGATATAGAATAGAATTTGACATCGTTCCACCATCAAGCCCTATCCGATTTACACCGCCATCTTCGGTTCTGTGCGATGAAGTCCTTCACCTTCTTCATAAAGGAGCAATTCGACAACTCTCTTGCACTGATGGGCTTCACGGATTCTATTCTAGATATTTTACAGTCCCCAAACGGGACAGTGGTCTTCGACCTTTCCTGGATCTAAGAGGAGTCAATAGATATATCAAACCAAGGAAGTTCCGGATGATCACTTTACAGAATATTCTTCTGTTGCTGAGGGAAGGGGATTGGTTCGCCTCATTGGACTTGAAGGATGCGTATTTTCATATTTCTATCCATCCTTCCCATAGACGCTTCCTACGTTTTACTGTTGGATCTGATATTTTCAAATTCAATGTTCTACCATTCGGACTGGCTACGGCACCGAGAGTCTTTACAAAGTGCATGGCCCTGGTTTGCGCCCACCTATGGCTCTGGGGTATACAGGTCTACCCCTATTTAGATGATTGGCTAATTGTGTCACGGACTATAGACAACCTTTTAGCGGCTGTCCGCCTGACTTGTGCTTTACTTGATGACCTCAGACTCTGTATTAACCTTAAGAAATCGTCATTTATTCCCGCGCAGGTCATCAATTTCATCGGAGCATGTATCGACTCCACCCTGCAAAGAGTGTTCCTTCCTCCATCCCACAGGGCCACCCTGTGTACGCACATCCATCGGGTTCGATGACAAAGGACAGTTCAAGCCATCACTATGCAAAGATTGTTGGGACATATGGCAGTCTCAGTAGCCATTGTGCCACACACGAGGCTCAGACTCCGCCCGCTCCAATTATTTTTCAACAACTTGTTTCATCCGCAGTGGGATCTACAAACCAAGTTTCTGCAGATTCCATCTTCGATCCTTCACACCCTGATGTGGTGGACTATTTCACGCAACCTATCTGTAGGCGTTTCGTTCCGCCCACCCCAACCGACAGTGACAGTGTACACCAATGCGTCTCTCATCGGATGGGGTGTGACATGTTCAGGGCTTCGGGTCCAAGGGGCATGGACCCAACGAGAAGCAGCGAGGCATATCAACTTCCTCGAGCTTCTAGCTATTTTCAATGCTCTCAAATCTTTCGAAACTGTCTTACACCGCCAAGTTGTACAGATTGCATCCGACAGCATAGCTGCTGTTTTCTACGTCAACAAACAGGGCAGGACAAAGTCACCTCTCCTGGCCCGTTTGTCAATGCAAATTTGGGACTGGTGTATTCCTTGGGGCATCACGATGCTGGCGGTTCATCTTGCGGGAACCGACAACGTAGAAGCTGACGCATTGAACCGACAGATGTCAACTACCCACGAATGGGAGTTGGATCGAGTGGTTTGCGACCAACTGTTCCAGTTATGGCGACAACCAGATATAGACTTGTTCGCGACCCGGTCGAACAGGGTGTGTGAACTGTTCTGCTCCAGAGCAGGGCTGGGACTGGACTTGAGGGGAGATGCCTTAATGATCGACTGGAACAACCTGTTCTTCTACATGTTTCCTCCAGTCCCACTCCTCATGAAGGTAGTGTCGAAGATCGTACACGACAACAGCTCAGGAATTCTGATAACCCCATGGTGGCCAAGGCAACCCTGGTTCACCACTCTCTTCACTCAGTCCAGAGGAGTTTTTCGACGACTTCCGCTTGTTCCTCATCTGTTAACACAACACAACGGGACAGTACGACACCCGGACTTACTCTCGCTGAAACTAACAGCGTGGTGCTTCCGATAGATCTGAATTTTCCATTGGCTCCGTTGCCTTCCCGAGCGACGGAACTTTCACTTCAATGTCATACACCACCAACTCCTCCCTCGGAACCGTCAAGGTCAGTTTCGGGACCGATAGTGTTATCCTCGGATATCCAGGCAATTCTCGAATCTGCACTACGACCTTCCACACACAAATCGTATTTAGCAAAGTTGAGAAGATTCTCTTCCTTTGCCAATGCCCATTCTTTCTCTCCGGAGTCGGCTTCGATCGAGAATATTTTGCAATTTCTATTTGACCTTCATCGCTCGGGACTCAAGCCTTCATCTATAAAGGTCTATACGGCTGCAATCTTGCATTTTTGTGGGCAGCATTCAGGGGTCATCTGTTTTTTCTCAACCCCTGATTTGTCGTTTCCTTAAAGGGCTACAAAATTTGCACCCGTCAGTTTGACCTGTTATGCCGATGTGGAGTCTTTCTGTTGTACTTCAGGCCCTTATGAAACCTCCATTTGAACCTTTGGCAACAGTGGATTTATGCCTAGTTTCATGGAAAACTGCCTTCCTTGTTGCAGTTACTTCAGCCAGAAGAGCCAGTGAACTGTGTACTCTACGCATAGACCCACCGTTCTTGAACTTTCACAAGGAAAAAGTCGTTCTCTGAATGGACTCCAAGTTTCTTCCCAAGGTGGCTACACTGTTTCATTTGAACCAAGACATCGTCCTCCCTGCGTTTTTTCCATCTCTGTCAACTCCGATTGAGCGCTCTCTCCATATACTGGAGAGGCGCTCTCTAGCCTTTTACAGGTCTCGCACAGATGCGTTCAGGAATTCCAATAGACTTTTTGTCAAGTATGCTGATCATGACAAGGGCTCTCCAGTCTCATCTCAGCGACTGTCCAAATGGATTGTGCAGACCATAGTCCTAGCATATCAACTGGCCAAGCTTGGCTTACCTTCACTTCCGAGGGGGTATTCTATGCGAGCAGTAGTGACTTCGTTGGCCTTTGCAGCAGGGGTTCCAATTCAGGATGTTTGCAAGGCTGCACCTTGGGCTGCTCCATGTACTTTCGTCAAGCATTATCGGCTTGATGTACGCGCCAGAGGGGATTGTTCTTTTGGTAGAGCCGTGCTCTCTGCCATTCTTCACTGACGACACCTTCCCTCCTTCGAGTCTGATAAGCTTGCTAATCACCCATATGTGTGATACACAGAGACCACAACGAAGAAGAGCAGGTTGCTTACCTGTAACTGATGTTCTTCGAGTGGCCATCTGTGCATTCACACAACCCACCCGCCGGCCCCGCATGGTGTCGGTGAGTGGACTGTTTTTTTCTTACTGTCGGTTCCGTGTTACTCCTACGGTACTGACTTTTTTCTTGCTGCAATGCTAATTTTTGAATGCTAGGGGGTGAACGTCGGTCTTTGAGACTGAGTAAAATGGCGGATGCTCCACTCTATTTATACTACAAGGGGCAGGGAGCGGAGCATTTTCCCGCCAAAAACCGTTAGCTTTCTAATCTTCCGGCCTAGGCACTGCACAGGTGCAGCACCCATATGTGTGAATGCACAGATGGCCACTTGAAGAACATCAGTTACAGGTAAGCAACCTGCTCTTATTCCAGTTATCTTTTGGCTTCCTACTTTAGCATTCCAATCCCCGATGATAGTAAGGACATCATTTTTTGGTGTTAATTCTAGAAGATGTTATAGGTCTTCATAGAACCAGTCAACTTCAGCCTTTGCAGCACCAGTGGTTGGGGCATAGACCTGGACTACTGTGATGTTGAATGGTTTGCCTTGGATTCGAACTGAGATCATTCTGTCATTTTGGAGATTGTATCCCAGTACTGCTTTTCCTACTCTTTATTGATTAGGAAAGGCTCCTCCATTACTTCTGAGGGATTCTTGCCCGCAGTAGTATACCTGATGGTCATCTGAATTAAATTCACTCATTCCTGTCCATTTTAGTTCACTGATTCCTAAAATGTCGATGTTCAGTTTTGTCATCTCTTGTTTGACCACATCCAGCTTGCCTTGATTCATGGATCTTACATTCCAGGTTCCTATGGAGTACAGATCTTTACAGCATCGGACTCTCCTTTCACCACCAGATACATCTGCAACTGAGTGTCCTTTCGGCTTTGACGCAGTCACTTCATTCTTTCTGGCGCTACTAGTACTAGCCCTCTGCTCTTCCCCAGTAGCATATTGGACACCTTCTGACATGAAGGGCTCATCTTCCGGCGTCATATCTTTTTGCCTTTTGGTACTGTCCATGGGGTTTTCATGGCAAAGATGCTGGAGTGGGTTGCCATTTCCTTCTTCAGTGGATCACGTTTGTCAGAGCTCTCTGCTGTGACCTGTCCGTCTTGGGTGGCCCTGCACAGCATAGCTCATAGCTTCATTGAGCTACGTAAGCCCCTTCGCCACGACAAGGCAGTGATCCATGAAAGACCCTTCCTATATTTTCTCACAGGGTCCAAGCAGTAATTGAAGCAAGCAAGCAAAATCTCTGGCTTGTGAACTGGATCCAGCCTGCTAGGCACTCCAATATATCCTGTGAAGCCTCTGGGGGTTCCTCCAGGGAGTGGAACTCTAAACCCCACTCACTGGATCAATCCCTCAAAGAGTATCCCCTGCTGCTATCTTTTATCTGAGGTTAGAGGTATCAGCAGCAATTCTCTTGCTGATATGCATCAACATCTGACTGAGACTGGAGATCCAACTGGGAAAGAAGGCAGGGCATGTGAAGCCAGTTGAATCCTCTCTACCATTCTGCGAGAGAAGTGGAGGAGACTTTGCATGGAGGAAGGAAATGGAACACACAGGGCCCCATGAGTCTCCACTGCATCTCCACTGGAGTAACGGAAGTGCCTCAGCTCTTCTCAGTCTAAATGCCAAGTGGAACATCAGCCTGGTGCATGGGCCAAGGTGCAGAAAATATCAGATAGGTGTGGCCCATCTGATGGCATGCAGCCTGCAGTGGACTGAGTGTAGGAGTCATCCATCAACCAAATCTGGTTCTGCAAGCCAGACTAATGAGAGAGATACCGATGGATGTTTGGTGCTCTTCACCAACACTGGGGTTGCTCCAAGCCTGATATCTTGCTCTGCCTTCTTCCCACAGCTTCATCCTCTTGCCTCCGCACCCATCTCACCTCCTAGCTATCGTTTTTTGTAAGAATTCTCATAGCGTTCTTATGAGGTGCTTGTCCACATTATGCAAAGAAAATTGAAAAGGCTTGAAAAGGCTTCCAGCAGTTAACCCAGGAATTGAAGCCATAGCTGTTCAATGCACATCTAAGAGCTAACAAGATATAAGGGTGGACACTAACTCATCATCACTGCTCTATGTTACCTTCAGTATGCCTCTCCATACCTATTGCTGGTGAACCTGAGCAAGAGAGTACTGCTGCATTCATGACCTGTTTGTGAGGGTCCCATAGGAATCTAGTTGGCCATTGTGGTATCAGAAGGCTGGTCTACATAGGCCTTCAGGCTGAGCCACCATGGCTCTTCCTATGTTCTTTAATCAAATATCCCATGAAATTCTTTCTTCCTTTCTACATTTGATGTAACAGTATTTTTTCTGCTCACCCTGACCTCCCTGTATCTTTTGCAGATGTGATACTGCCTGGAAAGGAGATTATTGTGAGCAGTGTATGAGGATGCCAGGTTGCAGGTATGGAGCATTGCATCTGTCAACATGACGGGGCTGGCATGGTCTGTGACCAAGGTAGGTTACTCCAGTTGGAACTAGTTGGGGAAATCTTGAGTACACTTTGGACAGGGAAAGGAAGGGACAATATGAAAGGCTGCAGCTATTTGAGGAAGCTGCCATACAGTGGCACAATATATTTAACATGGATAATGGTTGTCTGAGTCTCTGCCTTGGCTGCAGATGTATGCAAAACATGTGCACCAGCACTGAGCGATGGCCTTTTGATATTTTTATTGGTACTTTCCAGTACTACTAATCAGTCAAAGCTGAATTGAAATTGCAGGCAAGGCATCTGGTCCATCTAATGTCTGCCACTGATGAAACCAACTAGCAGCAGCATTTCAGGGTTGCAGGCAAGATTCTTTCCTGGTCTAACCTGGAGAAGCAGCTTGTGACCTTCTTGTGAAAAGCTAAAACCCACCCAGGAATATATTCCCTCAGCCCCATCTGAGTGCACCCTTTCCAGAAAAATCACCAGAAATGGCGGATGCACTTTGAAGTATAAACAAACTGTACATCAAATTGGGCCCCACACCAGCCCCAGTTCAGTTCAACTCAGAGTTGCCTTTAAAGGTTCCAGTTTATCAGTATGAAGCACATTTGAATCTTAAGGAGGTGGTAGAGATGATAGTTCCCCTGTTTTGAGGCACAGAATTCACCTTATTCGAAGTTACCAATCATACTGCGAATGTTCACTAACTGTGTCAGAGGCTGAGATCTCTTTCTGGGTGGAGCCTGGGATAGCGAGGCTATATAGCAAGGGGACAGCATGCGCGTGCGTGTGCACATAGGTGAAATGTGCAGCACCTTCACACCAACCTTGCCTGCCCCCCCCCCCCCAATAATAGAAATGCATGAGTATCCCAGGTTCGGAGCCACATGGTCCAACACAGACCCCTCCCACATGTACACCATATTTCCATCCCATACCTAAAATACAATTGGAAAGGAAACCTTCCTTGTGCTCTCTGTGCATCACACAAATGGGTTGTGTGCCTGCGTGGGCCTCTTGTCAGATGTTTGTTACAGGTAAGCAACCTTACCTTTTTGGTCTTTTAAAAATACTATCTTTAAATACATATTTAAAGGTGTTAGAGTGAGTGGTGGCAGGACAACTCCAAGCACTCTTGGATGAAACTGATTATCTGGACCCATTTCAGTCCGGCTTCAGACCTGGGTACGGTACTGAATCTGCCTTGGTCGCCCTGTACGATGACCTGTGCAGGGAGAAAGACAGGGGGAGTGCGTCCCTGTTGGTTCTCCTGGACCTCTCAGCAGCTTTCGATACCATCGACCATGGTATCCTTCTGGACA
>NW_025335268.1:17209096-17210404 GCF_004798865.1 Varanus komodoensis | reverse complement strand
ACTGAATCTGCCTTGGTCGCCCTGTATGATGACCTGTGCGGGGAGAAAGACAGGGGGAGTGCGTCCCTGTTGGTTCTCCTGGACCTCTCAGCAGCTTTCGATACCATCGACCATGGTATCCTTCTGGACAGGCTTGCGGGATTGGGGGTTGGAGGCACTGCTTTGCAGTGGTTCCGCTCCTATCTCGATGGCCGGTTCCAGAAGGTGGTGCTGGGGGACTATGGCTCTGCTCCATGGCAGCTATGCCATGGAGTACCGCAGGGGTCCATTTTGTCCCCATTGCTGTTCAACATTTACATGAAACCGCTGGGAGAGGTCATCAGGAGGTGTGGCTGCGGAACCATCAGTACGCTGATGATGCCCAGCTCTACCTCTCGTTCTCCACCAATCCAGGTGAGGCAGTGGCTGTGCTGAACCGGTGCCTGGCCGAGGTAATGGGCTGGATGAGGGCCAATAAACTGAAGCTCAATCCAGACAAGACGGAGGTCCTGTTGGTTGGTGGTTCTGGCTTTGGAGAGGGTGAACTGAACCTTGTTCTGAATGGGGTTGCACTCCCTCTTAGGGACAAGGTTCGCAGCTTGGGAGTGCTCCTCGACCCGGAGCTTTCACTAGAAGCTCAGATGACCACAGTGGCGAGGAGCGCTTTCCTCCAGCTTCGGCTGATCCACCAGCTGCGCCCCTATCTGGAGAATGACTGCCTCGCAACAGTGACACATGCATTGGTGACTTTCCGTCTTGACTTCTGTAACGCGCTCTACGTGGGGCTACCCCTGAAGGCGGTCCGGATACTTCAACTGGTTCAAAACAGAGCTGCCAGGCTGCTGATGGGGACTGGGCGTTGTGTTCACATGACTCCAGTTCTCCGTCAGCTTCACTGGCTCCCCATTGAAGTCCGGGCCCAATTCAAGGTGTTGGTGATGACCTATAAAGCCCTAAACGGCTTGGGTCCTGGTTACCTTAAGGAGCGCTTACATCCTTATATGCCCAGCCGCCCCTTGAGATCGGCGGGGGAGGCCCTTCTCCGGGAACCCTCCATGAAAGAAATTAGGAGGGTGGGTACTCAGAGGAGGGCTTTCTCCGCGGTGGCGCCTAAGTTTTGGAACGCGCTCCCCAGAGAGGTCCGCCTGGCGCCGTCGTTATTTGTTTTTCGGCGCCAGGCAAAGACCTTTTTATTCAAGCGGCATTTTAACTGTTAATATTATTGGTTTTATCTGGCCAGGGCAGCTTATTTTATACTGTACTGTTGTATTTTAATTTTATATATATTTTAATTTATATTATAATTATTTTAATTTATTGATGTGAGCC
>NW_025335268.1:17195399-17208996 GCF_004798865.1 Varanus komodoensis | reverse complement strand
ATTCTCCCTATTCTTCCTGGCCTGTTTGGTAAAGGCCAGGCAATGCCCACACTTATCGGTCCTATGCCCCTCGCCGAGGCAGAGGAGGCATAAGTTGTGCGGGTCCGTGGGAGATATTTTGGTTTGTTTTGTTTTTTTAGAAAAAGAATGAACAGAGGAACTACAAGAAAGAGAAACTGGGATATATAACGAGGAAAAGGTAAGTTGAAGAAGATAACCGTAAAGGAGCACGTGGTCAGATCTAAGCGAGAGACGAGCAGGCACGAGGCACAGTGAATGGCGGTCGCAGAGACTGAGTAAAATGGCGGACACTCCACTCTATTTATACTGCAAGGGGGGGAGGGGAGGGCAGCATTTTCCTGCCAAAAACCCTTAGCTTTCTAATCTTCTGGCCAGGCACTGTGCAGGCGCAGCACCCATATGTGTGATGCACAGAGGCCACGACGAAGAACTGCAAGTTATTGGCCTTGGAGTACAAAATAAAGCAGGGCACAGGCTGGTAGAATTTTGTCAAGAGAATATGATGGTCATAGCAAACACTCTTTTCCAACAACCCAAGAGACGACTCTACACATGGACATCACCAGACGGTCAACACAGAAATCAGACTGACTATGTGCTCTGCAGCCAAAGATGGAGAAGCTCTACACAGTCAGTAAAAACTAGATCATGAGCTTCTTATTGCAAAATTTAGGCTTAAATTGAAGAAAGTAGGGAAAAGCACTAGTCTACTCAGGTATGACCTAAATCATATCCCTGATGAATATACAGTAGAGGTGACAAATAGATTTAAGGAATTAGGTCTGACAGAGTGCCTGAAGAACTATGGACGGAGGTTCGCAACACTGTACAAGAGGTAGCAACTAAAACCATCCCAAAGAAAAAGAAATGCAAGAAAGCAAAATGGCTGTCAGAGGAAGCTTTACAAATAGCTGAGGAAAGAAGGGAAGCAAAAGGCAAGGGAGAAAAAGAAAGATACACCCAATTGAATGCAGAATTCCAGAGAATAGCTAGAAGAGATAAGAATGCCTTCTTAAATGAACAGTGCAAAGAAATAGAAGAAAACAATAGAATAGGAAGGACCAGAGATCTGGGCAAAGATGGGCATGATAAAGGATCAAAATGGCAGGGACCCAACAGAGGCAGAAGAGATTAAGAAGAGGTGGCAAGATTACACAGAGGAACTATACAAGAAAGAGCTTAATGTCCCTGATAAGCACGATGGGGTGGTCACTGACCTCCAGCCAGACATCCTGGAGTGTGAAATGGGCCTTAGGAAGTCTGAGCAACAACAAAGCTAGTGGAGGTGACAGTATTCCAGCTGAGCTATTCAAAATCTTAAAAGGCGATGCAGTAAAAGTACTACACTCAATATGCCAGCAAATTTGGAAAACTCAACAGTGGCCACAGGATTGGAAAAGGTCAGTTTACATTCCGATCCCAAAGAAGGGCAATGCCAAAGAATATTCAAACTACTGCACCATTGCACTAATTTCACATGCTAGCAAAGTTATGCTCAAAATCCTACAAGCTAGGCTCCAGCAGTATGTGGACCGAGAACTACCAGAAGTACAGACAGGATTTCGAAGAGGCAGAGGAACTAGAGATCAAATTGCCAACATACACTGGATCATGGAGAAAGCTAGGGAGTTCCAGAAAAACATCTATTTCTGCTTCATTGACTATGCTAAAGTTTTTGATCGTGTGGATCACAACAAATTGTGGCAAGTTCTTAAAGAGATGGGAGTACCAGACCATCTTATTTGTCTCTTGAGAAACCTGTATGTGAGTCAAGAAGCAACAGTGAGAACAGGACACAGAACCACTGATTGGTTCAAAATTGAGAAAGGAGTTCGGCAAGGCTGTGTACTGTCACCCTATTTAATTTATATGCAGAGCCCATCATGAGAAAGGCGGGGCTAGATGAATCACAAGTTGGAATTAAGATTGCTGTGAGAAATATCAACAACCTCAGATATGCAGATGATACCACTCTAATGGCAGAAAGTGAAGAGGAACTAATGAGCCTCTTGATGTGGGTGAAGCAGGAGATTGCAAAAGTTGGCTTGAAACTCAGCATTAACAAAACTAAGATCATGGCATCCAGTCCTGTCACTTCCTGGCAAATAGATGGGGAAGAAATGGAGGTAGTGATAGATTTTATTTTCCTGGGCTCCAAGATCACTGCAGATGGGGACTGGAGCCAAGAAATTAAAAGACACTTGCTCCTGGAGAGGAAAGCTATGGCAAATCTAGACAGCATACTAAAAAGCAGAGACATCACCCTGCCAACAAGAGTGTGTATTGTCAAGGCTATGGTTTTCCCAGTTGCAATGTATGGCTGTGAAAGCTAGACCATAAAGAAGGCTGAGCGCCAAAGGATTGAGGTCTTTGAATTGTGGTGCTGGAGGAGACTCCTGCGAGTCCCTTGAACTGCAAGGTGATCAAACCGGTCAGTCCTAGAGGAGTCAACCCTGACTGCTCTTTAGAAGGCCACATACTGAAGATGAAACTCAAATACTCTGGCCACCTGATGAGAAGGAAGGACTCCCTGGAGAAGAGCCTAATGCTGGGAACAATAGATGGCAAAAGAAGAAGGGGACGGCAGAGGATGAGGTGGCTAGATGGAGTCACTGAAGCAGCTGGTGTGAGCTTAAGTGGACTCTGGGGAATGGTGGAGGACAGGAAGGCCTGGAGGAATGTTGTCCATGGGGTTGCAATGGGTCGGACATGACTTTGCAACTAACAACAACAGAGGCACAGCAGGAGATTGAGTATTCCTTAATATTTGCAACTGCCTTAGAGTTTTGCTAGAGGTGACAATTGTCACTGTATAGACCAGAGGTCGGCAACCTTTAACACTCAAAGAGCCATTTGGACCCATTTCCCACAGAAAAGAAAACACCGGGAGCCGCAAACCCCTTTTGACATCTTAAATGAAGATAACACTGTATATATCATTTTTTACCTTTATGCTATATATAAAAAAACTATAGTGTGTTGCATTTATGAAATCAATGAACTGCTACAGAGAAAACAAATTTTTATTTCTGCATGCAACAAAAACATTTTGATCTTCAAAAAAAAAAAGACACTGGGTTGAAGGTTACTTTCAAATAAAATACTCAATGTCTATTTGAGTCATACTCATATTTATGAAATAAAAAGACGAACTTAAATTATCCACCTGCTGTCTGCTTCTGTGTGCCCTCATCCTTTTATCACATGTACTGGAGGGTGCAGTCAGCTGTCAACCTGAATAAAAAAAGAACTATTTGATACTTTCATACAGTAAGTAGAGTTTCTGCAATACAACAAATATAAATAATAGTCTGGTGAACAAACATCCCTCTCCCAATGTAATAATGTTGCTGGAATTTTTATAAGAATCTTCTTAAAACAAGGAAGTCGATCTATATCTTCATTATGATTTAACTGCAGCTCTTGTTCAGTCACTAAAAACTGTTAATCTTACATTAGAAACTAGTAGGACTCCTTTCATTTATCTTGAATAGAACAGCTTTCTGCAGAGTCAATGTCAGTGCTAAAGGGCTGCATGCATTAAACAGCAAACCCCATAAGTTTGTCAGCAGTAAAAGCAAATGAATCTACCCACGTACCATTAAACGTTCAGTTTTCTTCAGAAACCTATCTTTTCTTCGATTTATCCATGGCTGGCCTATGGGGGGGGGGGGAAGCTCAGTAAATCTGCACAGGTTGGCTGTGCGGAGATATAGGTGTGTTTAGTGACTGATTAGCAGATAAACAGTCAGGTGATGTGAATTCTGACAGGTCCCAAGTGCAGCTTTTAACATTCAGATGAAGATTACATTGGGACAAAGAGAATCTTTTCAGCAGCGTTTTGTGTAACAAGAGAGCCTGCAGGAAGCTTGTTCCAGGCTTTCCCAGCACAATAGAAGAGGAATGTAGCAATTTACTTAACCTGCTAGCACAGCATTCCTGACTGGATGCCTCATCATCACCTATTGGTATTTTGTAACTCGAGCCTCAGTCGCAGATCGGCGGCTGTGCCAGCACGTATTTTGAGTGATGGAGCCGCAGCAGAGGGATTCAAGAGCCACGTGCAGCTCCGGAGCCGCGGGTTGCCAACTCCTGGTATAGACAATTGTGACTATACACAGGGCCTTAACAGCATTATGGGCCCCAGGCAAAGCAGTGTACTGGGGTCCCTACGACAACTACAACTACTGTTACTTTTGGAAGTTTTCCAATTTTCCAAGGGTTAACATACACAGATTAGTATGGGGCCCACGGGCAAGTGCCCATCAGGCCCATGCGTTAAGATGGCCCTGACTATACAGTGTCAATTTGGGCAGTATACCTGATGATCAGGATCAATGGTAGAATATATGCTTCTACCTCTGTCTCTCCTTCATCGCAGTAGTATCAAAACTATTTTCAGAGGTGGGTGCTGAGAAAATACAGCAAAAGACATACTCGTAAGCTTGGTCCACTGCAGTGCATCACTAAGCATGGGTGGTGCAGATTGACTGATTTGGTGCTAGAGAGGGTTTTTCACACTTCTCACATGTAAACCCTGATGGAAGTGAAAGCTGAACTGTAAGAAACGCTCCAGCAGGTATGCCAACTGCAGCCCTTAAGCTACTTAGTTCCTCATTTAGGGAATACATGGGGGAACACAGATTCCTCCATTTGCATTTGATTGTCATGCTCTGGTCTTATTTTTGCAGAAGTGGTCACTCTACTACTTCTTTCAAGGCAGCAGAAACCCACACCATCATGCAATTATGTCAAAGCTGAAGGTCAGCCAAGCAGAGGCAATGAAACCAAGGCCTACAGCAACAAAAAAAGAAGAGCAGGAGTTTGGGGAACTCCCTGCTGCATGGGATGGAAACATCCGTATGCAACAAAGATCCATGGATTCACCCAGTATGCTGGTTCCCTGCAGAGAAGTAAGTGAGTTGTTGCTGCTTATAACATTCACTGACACCTATCCCTTCTTTCTCATCCATATGGGAATAAATGATACTGTCAAGTGAAGAGTTGAAGCAATCACACCAGATGTTGAAGCTTTGGGATGAAAACTCAAGAACTTTGGACCCAGATAGTTTTCCCATCCATCCTTTCAGTACTTGAAAGGGGAAAGAAAAATACTCCAAGGTGGTGTCAAGATGAAAGATTTAGATATTGGGCTACATTTCCTGGAAGCTGCACCTTACAAGGACTGGGAAGTATCTGTTTGGTCACAAAGTAAAGCAATTCAACAGGAGAGCTTTAAACTGGTTCCTACAGGGAAGGAAGACGTTAACTTGGGAATTACAGTGGACAAAGGCTTATACACCATAACAGAGAGAGCAGCTCAAATAGCACCCAATAATAGTCTTCCCAAAATGTAGGAAGAAAGCTAAACTATATAGCACATTGATGTCTATATACTAATGTCCAGAGTAGGGAAAACAAACAGCACAAACTAGCATGGTTAATCCAGGAGGGTGAATACAACTTGGCAGGATTTGCGTATCTGCCATCCAGGAAAAATGCTGAATTGAACAGTCTTGCCATTCTAGAAGAGTGCAGATGCAGAGTCTTCCATTTGCTGAAGAGAAGCCACTAAAATAAGGAAGAGGAATGTGTGTTCTTCCAGATGGTGTTGGTTTGCAATTTCTATGGGCCCACCTAGTACAGCCAATGACAAAGGATGCTGGAAGTTGTACTCCAACATTTGGAGAGCCCGCCCTCCAAGTAAAGTAAGATATCCACAAACCGATGGGAAAATGTTCACCAGTGTTTATCAGTCATCACTGTACATCCTAAAAAATAATAGCTGAATAGAAGCAGCCATGCTGAATCAGACCAAGCATCCACCTAGCCCAGTGTGGTCAGCCAGCTGCTCACAGGAATCCCACAAGCAGGACATGAGGGCAGCATTCCATTGCTGCTGATTCCCCAGGGGAACACTGCCTCTGATACCAGAAGTAACATACAGCCATCAGGACTAGCAGTCATTGATAGCCTTATACTTCATGAATCTGTTCAATCCCCTTTTGAAGCCATCCAAACTAGTGGCCATCACCACATCTCATGGACATGAATTCCATATTTTAAGTATGAGTGGTGTACTTCTTTCTACCTGTGCTGAATCTCCCACCAATCATGGGATAACTCCAGGTTCTAGTTTTGAGGGAGAGGTAGAAAAATATCTCCCTATCAACCTTCTTTATATCATGCATAATTGTGTGTTCCAATCTCATCTCTCCTTTTACATTCCTTTTCTCTCAACTAAAAAAAATCTGTTGCTGTAACCTTTCTTCATAGGAGAATTATTCACACTCTGTTTGGATAATACTTGGTCTACACTAAACAACCATGGTGGGTCAACTGTCCCCATCCCTTATATGCAGTTTTTGTGGAGAAATCTTCCATTTTTCAAAGCTACACAAACACAAGCCGTATACAATGGTATTGATTCTGTCTTCAGGATACAATAAGGCTAGGATGACATCTTGTGTAATCTACTTCTTTTAAAAAATACTTCAATTTAAAATGTGTATGTGCCAAATAGAACATCGCCCTAAGTCAAACTAAGTGTGGGAGGGTATAATCTAGGACTGAATAAGGAATGTCCTGCATCCTGGAAAATCATTGATTTCTACAGGTCATTAAAAGTGAATAGAGTATTTCCCACTGTCAAAGGTGACAACCACAGAGAAAAACTTGGCATCTTAGAAATTAATGGAGTCATAGACAAGAAGCATGAAAATAAATGTTTTATTTATTAAAGAGAATATAAGAACCATACATTCAAAAATCATAAAAATGAAAATGGTTTTGGCAATGTTAAATGTCAACAGCCATTTAAAAGTCAGTATACAAACTAGCAGTTCATTGTGTACATTAAGACACACAGAAAATGTGAATGGCTGAAGGGGATAGAAACAAACAGGAAATTAACACAGTATAATTCTTAACAAGCCAAGATGAAGTAAAATCTAGAAGGAAAACAACATGTTAAATAAATCCCAGCAAATGTACCATGGAACAAGTGTGTTTGTGTGTGGGGGGCACATACAGATCTGTGGGCTTATGTGACTCCTTAACAGGAGTGTGCATTTATAGCTAATTATGGAGCAAAGGGAGAGGTAGAGAAGAAAGTCCCAAAAGGCTGCAGGATGATTTTCTTGGGAGGACTTGGGGTGGGAAGAAAGCAGATTTAAGATTACAAGACAACATGGATTTGGAAGCATGAGAAGTGCTGGGTTACAAACTGAGCAGAGAAGGTGACATGCTGCTGAAAGTAATTTTTGATCAGGTGCCTGGAACATGTTTTATCAAATTTGCATCTGATAATCAGTGAGAGGTAGGAAAAGATTTAAGTTGGAGATAATTCAGTTGCTAAAAATATGCCTCTCTCTCAGTAATGGCAGAGACTTTGCCTTTCCAAGGCAAGGATGGAGGTAGTTTTCCAGGTTGATGGCACCAAATCAACATCTCCAAATCACAGGTACATTACAAAGGACATTACAGGTACTTTGTAATGCTCAGGCTCAATACAGGTGGCAAATCAATCCCAATGGGGATGACACCTAAGGGATAGGTAGTAATAAAACAAGAGTGATATTAATGACAAACCTTGTGGGACAACATTCTTGTAAACCCTTTGTTAAACATTAAGATAACTGGAGACACAAGTGAGAATTGAGAAAGGGGGAGTGTGCTTGATATAAAATCCCCTCCTAATTTTCAGTATGTTTGTATTTGGTGGGGAGGCGGAGGAGAGTGCCACCATGGATGCAAAAGGAGGTGGTTAGAGGGATTAGACGAAAGAGGCACCTCCGTAGGAAATGGGTACTGGGGCAAATAGACAAAAGGGTATACCGGGAGGAGGAGGCCCATTGCAGAAGGATTCTTTGCAAGGCTAAGGCTGATTATAAGCTGAGACTTGCCAAGAATATCAAGAGCAACAAAAAGGGCTTCTTTCAGCAGGTAAATAGGAATAGAAAGGGGAGACAAGTGGTGGGACCACTAAATAAGGAGGAAGGAGACCCAGTGACTGATATGAGGGAACAGGCACAGATGCTAAATGACTATTTTGCCTCTGCGTTCTCCCCAAAGCAGGATGGGGGATATCTGCATAGGAGATCAGATGAGGCTGGGGACTTAAGGGCACAGATTAGCATCACCCCCCCTTGAAGTCGAGGGGCTCCTCAGGGCATTGGACATTACAAAGGCGCCAAGCCCTGACGGGTTACACCTGAGAGTACTTAGAGAGTTGACAGGGGTTCTCTCCTGCCCGCTGGCCTCCATTTTTGAGACCTCGTGGAGAACAGGTGAAGTTCCAGAGGACTGGAGGGTGGCATCAGTGGTCCCAATTTTCAAAAAGGGTAGTAGAAGGGACATGGGGAATTATAGACTGGTTAGCCTTACGTCCATTGTAGGAAAAACAATGGAAAGGCTCATAATAGAGAGAGATCTAGTGATGCTAGATAGGGAAGGGAGGCTGACAGCCACACAACACGGCGTCCGCAAAAACAGGTCCTGCCAGACAAACCTTGTGGAATTCTATGACAAGGTTTCGAGATGGCTAGATGGAGGGAATGCAGTGGATGTGGTATACCTGGATTTCAGCAAGGCCTTTGACAAAGTGCCCCATGATATCCTGGTGGAGAAACTGAGTTTTGGGATACACCAAAGCACTGTCCGGTGGATTAGGGCATGGTTGACTGACCGAAAGCCGAAGGTAACCATTAGCAGGGAATCATCGGGATGGCGGCCAGTGACAAGCGGGGTCCCCCAGGCTCTGTCCTGAGGCTGATCCTGTTTAATCTTTTCATTAACGATATGGAAGAAGGGGTGAACAGTCTGCTAATCAAATTCTCAGACGACACTAAAACTGGGGCAGTGGACACAACTGAGCAGGTACTCCAGATCCAAAAGGATCTGGACAGACTATGAAAGTGAGCAGGAGACAACAGGATGGCATTCAATGTGGATAAGTGCAAGGTCTTGCACTTGGGGCATAGGAATAGCTGTCATAAGTACAGGTTAGGTGACAAGTGGCTGGAGAGCAGCACTTGTGAAAGGGACCTCGGGGTGCTGGTTGACTGCAGGCTAAACATGAGTCAGCAGTGTGATGCGGTGGTCAAGAGGGTGAACGCCACCCTTGGTTGCATAGCCAGAAGTGTGGCTTCTAGATCAAGAGAGGTATTACTACCACTCTACATGACTCTGGTGCGCCCGCAACTGGAGTATTGTGCTCAGTTTTGGGCCCCTCATTAAAGAAAGGATATAGCCAGGTTAGAGTCAGTGCAGCATAGGGCCACAAGGTTGGTGGCCGGTTTGCAGGGGATGAGGTATGAGGCGAGACTGAGGGAACTGGGTCTCTTCAGCCTGGAGAAGAGGAGACTCAGAGGGGATATGTTGGCGACATACAGGTATGTGAGGGGATGTCACATGGAGATGGGTAGAGACTTGTTCTCCCCTGCAGAGGAAGGCAGGACGCGCTCCAATGGAGCCAAGCTCAGGGAACCAAGGTTCCATTTAGATGCCAGGAAGCACTTCCTGACAGGACCCCGAGGGTGGGGAATGGGCTTCCACGAGAGGTTGTTGAGGCCCCATCGGTGAGGGTGTTCAAGGATAGGCTAGACATGCACATGGTAGACATGTCATGAGCAGAAATGGCTGGAGCCAGGGGTCAGACTAGATGAGCCAGGAGACCCCTTCTAAATTGCGCTGTTTCTATGTTTCTATTTGGGACTTTGTATGTGAGGTGACCTTATCACATGGATTATATAAAGTCAGGCTGCTTACATGCAACTGGTGTTCTTTGAGTAGTCATCTGTGCATTCACACATTTGGGCTCTGTGCCTGTATTGAGCTTTGGGCTCTGTGCCTGTTATTGGAAGGATTCTGCACTGTTAGTTTGGGCAGAAGCCCCTCCTCTTCCTGTTCTCTGCAGCTATGTGGAGATGGTCCCACCCATTCCCTCATTTGCACTGAGACCCCCTATAGATTCCAGGACCAAGGGAAAACTGTTGTACCATCCTGCAGAGGGGGGTAGTTGTGTTCAATTCAACATGAAGTAGGGCCAGTGGGTGGGCTGGCAGATGGCCACTAGAAGAATCAGAGTTTCAGGTATGCAACCTTTCTTCTTCATGATCTCTGTGCATCACACATGTGGACAACTAGCAAGCTTACCCTGGAAAGGCTGGCAGGATGGTGTCATCACTGGAGGATTGTGGAAAGGACTACTCTACTGAAGGAGCAGTCTGCCCTTACATGCATGTCTAAGCTTGAGTAGCGCTTGATGAACATTGAAAGTATGGCCCATATAGCTGCTCTGCAAAGGTCCTGCAAGGGTATTCCCATAAGGAGGGCTGTGGACGTCACCATCAATTGTGTGAAGTGAGTTCTTGGAAGGGCCAAGAGTTGTAGTCTGGCATGCCTGTAGGCTGTGCAGATGGTATTCATGACCCAGACTGCTAGAAGAGGAGATCTTCAGCCCTTTTTGAGACAGTGTGTGTAGAAACTGGAGGATGTGCTTGATTGTGGTATCCTGTGGGTCAAAGGCTTCCTGTCATGCAAAGGTGGTAAATGCCTAGCTAGGCAAGGCTTTCTCATTGAAAAAGAGCAGAATCGAGGATGGTTCTGGTACCCTGTGGCACAGTATCAGCTATGGAGTTTATGGTGTAATATGCCATGCTATGAGGCATAGACTGTTGATGTCAGGGTGGAGGATTTTGCCTTGGTTTTGTGAAATCAGCTCTGGGCTGTGAAGGAGATGGAGGAATGTCCAGAGGCACTAATGTAGAAGTTAAGCAAACCACAGTTGTCTTGGCCATCTGAGTGTGATGAGGATGCAGTCTGTCTTGTCTCTCCTGATCTTCAAACCACCCCCATGATCAGGTGGCAGAAGTACAACAGTCTTTACAATCAGTGAAGGAAAAATGCATCTCCCAGGGAGCTGATCTCTTGTCTCACTTGGGAGCAGAAGTTCATGTAGACCGTGTTGCGGGCTGTACCAAATAGGTTGACTGTTAGTGTGTTCCATGTATTGAAGATCTCTTGGAGGTCTCTGGTATTCAGCTGCTACTTGTGCATGTTGAGGCTCATGCAGCTGATAGAGTTTGCTAGCATGTTGCTTGTGCCTGCCATGTGGATGGCCATGCGGGTTAAGCCCCTCCTGATGCTCCAGTCCTGGATCCTGATGGCCAGTTGTCAGTAGAATGAACTGTGTTCTTCCCTGTTTGTTGAAAGAGAATGCCATGGTGGTGCTGTCAGTGGCCATCTGGCCTTGGCATCCATGTAAGGATGTCTGGAAGGCAGTCAGGGTTTTGTGGACAGCTAGCATCTCAAGAAAATGTACACGTCTTCTGGTCTCCTGTCGATTCCAGGTCGCCTGGCTTCTCAGGTCACTGCAGTGTGCTCTCCATCCCAACTGATGGGCCTGGGGGTAAGACGCTGATGCCTGTTGGCAAATTCCAAGGGTTGGTCCATCAGCACCAGCTGTTCCTGGTGGACGTCAAGGCATGTCTTGAGTGGGCTGTCCAATGTGCAGTACAACCCACAGCCTTGCGAAGGGGAGCACTGCCACTGTCACAGCCAAGAGTTTGAGCAGCTTTTATATTCTGTGGGCAATAACAGTTACTCCGATGTTGAATTTGATGACCATCTTGATCAGCATGGATGCTCTGGATGATTGGAGGAGAGCTTTCACTTAGGATGAGCTGAGGGGAACCCCTATGAAAAGAATGAAGTGGGTGGGGAAAAGAATGGATTTTTGTGGTTTATATATATAAACTCTCAGGTTGTGCAGGAGAGAGCAGTTTGTGTGCATGTATAGCAGGAGAAGTAGTATGTTCTGTATGGTGACCATGCAGAACTTCCTCAGTGGGAAAAGAGATTGATACCTCTGAGGTCTAGGATCAGTCTGAGTACCCCATGTCATTTTGTTACCATGCAGTAGTGAGTTGAAGCCTCAGGAAAGGCTGGAATGAGGGACTCTCTCTATGGCCCCCTTGGAAAGCAGTGCATTGACCAACATCTGCATCAGGGATGATGCTCCTGATGGCCTTGATCCGGTGGCCTCTCTCCATGATGGATAAGACATTAGGATTCAGGATTCAGAAGTTATTGCTTCCTATAAGGGAAGGAAGAGAGAGAGACATCCGTCAAAATTGGTGGTGGTGGGGAGCAGCTGGCAAGAACAGTCAGCAATGGCACTTGTTCCCTTTGGGCACTTTTGCACTTGCTTGAAACAGACCATGGTGTTGCACCTGAGGGGGCTGCTTGGGAACTGTGCATGTGCTCATCATAGGCCTTGTGCTGGCATGGAGGTTGTGGCCCCATGAACCACTTATGAGGTCTGGTGGGTGATTGCTGAAAACCCATCCTCCTTGCTGTCATCCCAGCCTTCTGCAGAGTCCATGCACTCATCCTTGTGCAAGTTGAAGGAAGGAAGGCCCTCAATACAGGAGTGGGTGTCCTGTGGCAACCTTGCAGAGCATAGCCATGCATGCCTCCTGATGGCTGCAGCACCTATTGTTGCCTTGGCATCACAGTCAACACGCTTTGCCTTAGCAATCTGTTGATAAGACAGCTTCAAGGTCTCTGACTAGAAGATGTAGACCAATTCTCTGTAGTTGTTAGGGAGACGTTCATGCATGGCATTGATTTTGTCCCACATAGCAACAAAATCATAGGAAAGAGCAACATAGGAAGCAGGCCATGATGGCCTCATAGCTGGAGATTCAGAGGTCATGTAGACCCACCTGGTCAGACTATCCAGGTGTTGCCCCCATCCCCTGGTCCACCAGCACTACATATTCCTTTTGCAATTAGCCCTCAACAATGACCAAATTGGGTCTCAGGTGCTGGAAGTACAATGGGATGCATTGTTCTAGGACCCAGTATTGCTGTCAAGCCACTGGATCTATGTCAAGGTTGATAGATCTGGACATCCTTTCAAGATCAAGAATCACGGTCTTCCCCATGGGATGTCATAAAGCTCTTTCAGGATCAACAGGAAGCTGGTGATAAGTTGGAGGCACAATCTCATTCCAGTTGCGGTGACTGGGTGTCAGTCCCAGCAAGATGCCGGTGGAACACCAGGACACTGAAGCCTCTGAAAGTGGTTGGGTGGATTGCCTTGACAATGAAGCTTCCAAGCGTGGTTGGGTTGGAAGCAGGGGAGGAGTGTCCCATATTTTCCCCTCCGATACCAATGCTGTGCTTTGGTTTGTAATGAGTGCTCAGGCTGCTCTGGGTTCAGAATTGAGCATTCTGTTGGGACTGACCAGCCCCTCAGTGTTGATGGTAGACAAGGACTCCTTCTTGGGACTGAACCATCTTTCAGGTCCAAGTGCTCTCTCAGGACCAAAGTATCTCTTGGCTTCAAGCATCTTCTCAAGACCAATTGGGCCTTCAGAGTCAATGGTAATAGGTGTTCCCTCTTGGAACCAAATAATCATTTGGATTGAAAAGATGGGTGAAAAGGAGGCTGAGCATGGAGCCAAGGAGAATATGGTAGAGAGAAAAAGGCAATAAACACTTAAAAATACATGAGGAGAGATGCATTTCCTGACCTAGGCATGGAAGCACTCCAAAAGGAACTGGGGGA
>NW_025335268.1:17091249-17195299 GCF_004798865.1 Varanus komodoensis | reverse complement strand
CCTGCCCAAACTAATGCTTAGCTGTAGTATCTTCCTGACAAGTTCCATGCAGACACAAAGCCTATGTATGTGATGCATAGAGAATATGAAAAAGAATTGCTGCTTTTAGACCTTATGTAGAAAATCCTTTTAAAATGTTTGTTAGTGTTTCTCCCTTTCTGTGAGGTTGTTCTTTTGACTTCTGTGCCTTGGAAATACTATGTGCACTCCTCATAGGTGGGCTGTGGGTAGCCTATAATGATAGTTATTGGTAGGAAAACCCTATGAAGTTTAGGGTTTGACATGTCACAGGCAAAAGGAGACATGCTTAGACATTTCTTTCCCAGGGTCTCCCAAGCAGATCATACACACTTGCTTTCTCACCTGGCTCCCTGTCTGTTGGCACAGACTGTACATGCTAGGTGGGTTCCTAAGATCTACCTCATGCAAGATTTCCCTGTGAATGAGAATGGTTTCTATTACTGATATCTAGGTGGGAGAACTGGAGTCCATCAGTGCTCTCCTGCATACTTGGTTTAGCACCAGAAGGACCAGAGTCATGACAAGTGCTGTCACTGAGATTGCAGCAGGCCCCAGGGAAATGCACTGATTTGTACCCACTCAAGTGGCCAGGTCTCATGAATAGCTGGAGGACTCCTAACCCTAATGAGACCAGGATATGAGATTTGGCCAAATCTCACAAGACCCCAAATGCTGGCTTTATTATGAGATCTTTATCATGGAGAGCCAGTGTGGTATAGTGGTTAAGAGCATGGGACTGGGACTCAGACGATCTGGGTTCTAGTCCCCGCTCAGCCATGGAGCCAACTGGGTGACTTTGGGCCAGTCACAGACTCTCAGCCCAACCTACCTCACAGGGTTGTTGTTGTGGGGATAAGATGGAGGAGGAGATGTAAGCTGCCTTGAGCCCTTTGTAGGAAAAAGCCAGGCTATAAATAGAAAAACAAATAATAAATAAATTTGGGGACAAAACTATAGAAGGACTTATTTTATGCCACCCTTCCTCAGTCAGAGGCTGCATGAAATAGTTCTACAACATTTATTCAGTATCACAGCATAATGTCAACTGGGATGGTCACATATATTTACCTAAGAACATAAAAAGTCATGCTGGATCAGAGCAATGGTTCATCCAGTCCAACATACTCTTCACCTGGTGGCAACTCTCAGGACCCTTCAAGAAGGATGGATATAACACTTTCACCTGCCTAAGCTCCTCAGCAAGAGGTGCATGCAGGCATATTGCCTGTAATAATGGAAGTAGCACACAGCCAACAAAACTAGTAGTCATTGCTTGCCCTCTCCCGCATTAATTTGCCAAATCCTTTTAAAGCTATATAAATTCACTACTTCCCTTTGCAGTTAATTCCATAGTTTAACTATGTGCTGTGTGCAGAAATACTTCCTTTTATTTATCTTGAATTCCCACCAGTCACCTTCATGGGGTAACTTCAGGTTCCAGTATTATGGGAAAGGGAGAAAAATGTCTCCCTTTCCACTTTCTCCACACATGCATAATTTGAAACACTTTGCTAATGTCTCCACTTATGCACCTTTTTCTAAGTTAAACAATTCCAGCTGTTATAACTGTTCCTCATTGAGGAGCTGCCCCCCTATATAACTGCCCATATAGATCTGGTCCTTATATTTGGTACTCATGGACCCAATATTGATGTGTATGTCACATCTATGCTCAACCCAGGGTGCCATGTTCATACTGGAACCTAAAGCCTGTATGTAGTAATACCCAATCCTTATGAGACAGATTGGGTTATGTGCAGTGACATATGCACACTGTGTTTGGTGGTACTTGTCCAGGTTGTTAAATAAGTAACATATTTGGACATTGCTACCTTTCATTTTACAGCCTTATGGATAAATGGTTATCAGAACATGTCCACCAGCCTCTCTTCTGCTTGTGGCTAACTGTCATACCACAGCTCATTGTTTTTAAAGTCAAGGTAGGATTGAGGACCACCCTCATTCTGGAATGCTCACAGCAGACTCAATGACAGTCCATCAATGGTTGTTCATCACAGCAGAATCAATGCTAAAGCTGAGAGAAAGGTGTCCTTAAAATTATGTCATGGTATTTGTTCATGGCTGAAGCCAGCTGGACCACTATTATTACACATCTAGATTATGTATCCAGATGACAAATTACTCCAAGATTTCTTTGCTATGAGCATGTATATTACCCTAAATGGATACACTGATCAGAATACAGTCTTTACTTTGCATCCTTGGATTCCAGAACAGAATGGGAAAATGGTCAGTATATTTCACTTTCCAGAGCTTCTCCTTAGTAGGTAGGTCAAACACGTCAGGATACAGGCTGCAGTGGGAGGACCATGGTCTTCCCAACTCAATTTGCTTGGAGGGAGTAGTCAGCCATGGGACCCAGTTGGCTGGCTGTCCCCATCCTATATATCTGCTATGTAAGATCAAAGCATGGTCTACATTCCTGATCTAGCTGTTGCAGCTTGTGTTCCTCCTCCTGAATCTGGCATTCAGGATACTGTCCTGGTTTGAAGTCACAGCCATTCCACTGGGAAGGCCATTAGCTGGGGCCCCATCACTTGACAGGAGTTCAACCAACCCTTGCTATCCAGGTCCTGGAGTAAATTAAAAATACTATCAAGCTTGGTCATTGTATTGTCCTGGACTTCAGTTTCTTGCAGCTCAGGAGATGCATTAATTTTATTCTTCTGGACCAGGCTGATCCTGAGGAGAAAAATTCCTTTCCACACTGTCTATCCATGAATTCAGAGTGTTCAACATTTTGTGGATTTGATCTAGCTTCTTTATGCTGGGTATTGTTGGCTTTTTTCTGGTTCTCATATTGCTGCCAGATGCTTCTGCTTGGAATGCCACTTTCTATGGGGGCAGGTTAGGGCTGTCTCCACTGGATGGCTGCACTGGCTGTAGTCCCTTGGGAAGGCAGGTTGCAAATGACCCCTTCTCACTAGATGATTGAATTGCAACAATCCTATCACTTGTTTCCTTGCTTGCCTCCATTGTCTCCAATGGGCCTATGGAAGATGAATTATTAAGCCTGAATAACCAGTATTAAATCTGGTCATCCAGGAGAGAACTGTGTGCAAACCTGGTGCCCCCTGTTAAGGCAATCTTAAAGCTGGCAGGCAGGGAACCAGTCAGTTGGCAGTTGGGGGGACAGGAAGTTCATGCTGCTGTATTCCTCCTAAGGTTGGGTCACAATTCCACTATGCAAAGTGGATGAAGTTTCTGTCTGATCCAAAACCACCTTCCCTTGGAGACAGTCCACAAAACACAAGGAGACACCTCCATCTACTTTTCCCCTGAAGTACTTACCTGGGCTGAAAAGCTAGTGAGCTCAAGCCCAATATGAATTCACATTCCACTTCCTTCTCCTTCAGCCATGACCATGTGGTTTGCAGCCTCTCAAGGACTGAAGGACTTTTAGACAGGGGAGACATGCTTGCTGTAGCCTGGAAAAATTCAAGCTTCCTCTCCAGGCTTTCTGTATGTTCCATTATTAATCTGGAGCATACTGGTCACTCGGTTCAGAGTAAGGGTTCTGAGTGTGTACGCTTCATTCTTTTGCTCATCAGTCTCCACAAGAGCTGATGAGACCTGCTTCAGTTTGGTGTTGAGAGCTCTCAATACAATTGTAATGAGAGACCTCAAATCCACATTGAGGCCACCACACCTGGGGCAGTTCCAAGATTTCACACCTATGGGTCTGTCCCAAACTGACATCAGCCCAATGCACAAAGCAAGATGCACTCTCAATTTGTTTTGGGTAGATCTCAAAGTGGCAAGTTTTCTATCAACTTCCTAGTTATGGTCTACTGAAAACATTATATTTGAACTCTGACTTGTCATTGCTCCACATAAACTGAGAGTGAGTCCTAGAAAACATATACAGCTTGTCCCTGAAGATGTAGGGACAGCTTCTCTATACTCTGTAGAGAAGGGCAGCATGCTGAGGTTTGGAAGAGGACTTTTGGGAAATCTTGCCTGTCTTTACTGATTTTATTAGAGGGTTCCTAATAAGCTTCCAAGAAATTGCAGCATTCCCTGAAATATAGTTTAATAGCCACTGTTCTAAACAAATAATGCTCACTAAGAAGCTTAACAGTGCAGACCTTATTAGATTTATATCTCACTTTGTCCTTACAACAAACTCAAAGTGGCTTGCATCATTCTCCTGCTGCTGCTCTCAGTCTTAACCCCACAACAACAATCCTGTGAGGAAGGTTGGGCTGACAGTCTGTGACTGCCCCAAAGTCACCCAGTTGGCTCCATGGCCCAGTAGGGACTAGAACCTGAGTCCCAGACCCATGCTCTTAACCACTACATCACAATGGCTCTCTATATGTCTGTTCAGGAAATAGTCCCACTGAGTTCACCTTGAGTCATCAGGTGATACATTTTCTAGTAAGTTAATTTCACATTTGCTCAAAGACAGTATGGCTCCTTAGAAGGTGTTAGTAAGAAGCCACCTGAACTTTAAAAGGTTGCCAATCAGTTTCCAAAAAGTACTGTTTTCACTCTGGAAGAGGACAGGAAGAATTCACCGGAACTTGAGAAAGCAGCTTACATCTCCTGATGACACCTTACTAGCAATGCAATTGTCAGAACAGAATGTATTACTTTTTGAAAGAATACACCAACTTCCATGGATATGGCAGCAGAACTGCACTGACATTTAATCAAAGAAAAGATCAAAAGGACAACATATTTCAACTTCTATGTCCCTTTGGATAGCAATGTGTGTGCACGGGCACACATGCATGCTAGGATTCAATAATCCAACTGTATTGGTGGAAGCTGATTTTCCCTCTCCTTCTTCTTCTCACCAGCCCACAAAGTTCCCCTTGCAAAATGTTTTCCTAAGGCCAAAGGACCTTGATGTACGGGGAAGCTGTAGTATAGGGGGCTGAAAGAAGGGTAAGTCAGATGAACACTAGGCAAAGACATCTTCTGTGAGTGGAAAATAAATGGCCTTCCACAGAATTTTGCCATCTTTCCCTTCCCACTCAGCCCCTATACCACAACTCACTCAGTGTGTCCCCCAGCTCATGGATGGTCTTTTTTGAAGGACTCCAGTGGCTGGCAGGGAGAAGAGGGGGAAGGAAAGTCACTTTCCAACAACTCTGTTATGTGGGTGGCTCTCTGCATCCAACCCCCAGCACATCAGGATTATAATTCAACAAAAAAGAAAGTTTAGCTTAGAATCTTATTTACAGACGCTAAAAGGTGCATAAGTCAGGTGGAGTGCACAGACTTTACATCAAGGTTGGTGAACACTTTATGGCTGAATATCTTATTTCCAATTTAGGAAAGTTCTCAGGGGCCACATTTTAGCAGTAGACAGGGCCAAGAACAAAATGTCTGAAGCCAAAACACATCAGGCAGAACCAGATATAAACTGTAATAATTTGGTCATTTTTCTACCAAGCATACAGACCATGGCTTATTTCTATGACTTTCTACTCAGGAATAAGCCTTGGTGAAACAGGTTTCAAGCTCATAAAATCTAACATTTAAAAATACTCAAATATTCAATACCTGGAATGATTTTAAAAGTTTTAACGTCCTTATATTACCATTCTCCTTGACCATGGATTAGAAATAAGAGTAAGGATACCGTATACTGCGCTGAAGAAAGGCTGCCTTTCTTGGGAAATCCCAGCTCTAAGCTCTACTCAGAGGTAACAGCAGGAGTTCTTGCACAAAGCTGAAGCCGCAGCTCACAGAACTTTAGATGCCTAATCATGATTCAGTCTTTGTGGGGGGGGGGGGGAATCCCCATCCCTGCTTTATATCGTTTGTTCTCATGCATCCTGTTTCTTTACTGGACAAATAATTTTATATACTTTCTCATAACTAAATAGAATAAAACAAGACAGAACTCCATAGCATTTTAACAAACAGATTTTCTTAATTATTTTCTGTCTTAAGTTTTGCTAACAACATGACATGTGACAACATTTGCATTTTGTACTTAGAACTATAGTCTTCTTATATTGATTTATAATGAACCTCTTTCAATCCTATTCATTCTGACACATAATTTTTCACATGTTCTTACAGGAAAATCATTAATGCACAGCTACTATCTCATTCTTATATTATTGTTCTCTTTTAATCTCACTGAAATACATATGCTATGCTAGTTGCAAAGTCATGTCCGACCCATCACGACCCCATGGACAACATTCCCCCAGGCTCTCCTATCCCACTGAAATACAAGTGGACAAATGCAAGGCTGAATCAAAGCCATATGTTTCTTTAATGTCTCTGGTTCTCCCTCTTTGTTCATATGTTTCTAAATAGTCTACACTGATAAGCCAGTGAGGACTGATGGTACTGTTGGGATGGTGGGAGTTCAGGACTTTTTTTTGCCAATAATGCATAGGATTGTGTCCTTAAAGCTGTTAATTATTCAGCTGTTCCTCTTAGAGACATGCATCAGATCCCAAGCCTAACTGGGGCCCCTCAGACCACTCCTAATACATTCTGAGCCTGCCTCCCTCTAAAGTGATCAGAACTATATTAGGTTTGTAAAGGCAGAACTGCATGATTCCAATAACCAGTGTTTTTGGTTTCATTTAAACACTGATTAGGGGAGAAAGGAAGAAAGAGGTTGAGTGACTGACAGGTACACCACTGAAACGTAGAACACATCCTACTAGGTGATCTCCAATCATACTTTGTGGAAAGGCATGATCTGAATAGGTCTGGGAGATGTATCTATGTATGTATTTATAGTATCTGTGTACTATTCCATATCCAATGACTTTTCAGAGCAGTGTACAGTACCAATTTGAAAGAGATAAAGAAATAAAATTAATATATTAAAACAACAAGAAATCCAAAACCATGGCTGGTCAGCAAGAAAGCTTCCCAGAACAAAGATGTCTTCAGCAGGTGCCAAAATACACAGTATTTGGTGCCTGACTGATTGCTAAAGGCAGGGAATTCCACAGAAATTGCACCACCACACTGAAGGTTCTTCTCCTGGTGGATTCCAGTACGGCCAGGCAGCCATGTGGAACCCCTAGGAAAATGGCCTCCAATGATTAGGAAAGCTGACAAGCACAAGGTGTATGTTCAAGTGCCATGTTCCTAAACTGTTCAGGGCTCTGTATGCTAGCACTAGAACCTAAAACCTGGTCTAGTAGCAAATAGGCAGCCAATGCAGCTCCTTTAGCGAGGAAATTACATGCTGAAAAGGAGAAGCTCCTAACAACAGCTGACATGCTGTATTCTGCATGAGTTTCAGCATCCAGACCAGGCTTAACAGCAGCCCCACCTAAAGCAAATGGATAAATCCAGTCTTGAGGTTACCAGGGCCTATATCACTAGGGCCTGTTCAAGAGAGCCCATAGGAAATGCCAAAAGGCACTCCAAGTTACACCAGTTACTCTGATGGAATATTCTTAGATTATGACTTTGATCTTTCAGAGGGAGCGCAACCCATCTAAAACAGGCAATGAGCCTGTCTCCCGGACTCAGGGAACTGCTCACCCACAGAGTTTCCACTGTGCCAGGCTTCAGCCTCAGTTTACTGGAGTTCATCCAGTCCATCCAGATGACTAAACTTCCAATGCTACCAGGCTTAGGCTTCACTATGAAAACAAACCTTTTAACTGGTTTTCAATCATTATGTCTCTCTAGACCCTACATTGATCCTCAGAAACTTTTCAAGTTTCTTGTTTGAAGACCCCTCTAAAATGCGTGTCATCATCATATAAATTGCCCAGAACAACACAGAGAAGGTAAAGAGAAGCAAAGCAGTCCCCTCCTCTGCCCACTGAGGACTGCTATTCCACATAAATGGATGAAACGGTTCTTCTGAAACACCGCAATTTGCTTAATCATGGAGACTTTTTATGCTGCCTCGCATTTTCAGAAAAATACAAGAAACACACGCTTTTGAATACCCTCAGATGTAAAGGCTGCTTCTGCACAAAACTCCCTGCACCTATTTTCTGAAACTTGAAAGAATTGATTCCATCAGAAGGGTAGCAAGCTAAATCTACCAAGAAAAAAATAAGAATATTAGCAGCTCTTTTTAAAAAAATCAAAATCCAAAATACTTCACCTATTTTTCTGAAATTTGGAAGATGTAGTCCCTCCAAATTGGCTACTGTACTTGCTAAATGCACATCTGATAATCAGAAAAAGAATTAGAATCTTTCAGAAATTTCCCATGATAGTAAATGCGAGGCACAAAATCTATACTTCTGAATTTCAACTAAGTTATTTGAGTTGAATCAGACAGAATCAAAAAATTGGAAGGCCAATGAGTCTTCCTCCTCGTTCCAATTCCTCAACTACTTGAGGGCTGGCTGGAACATGATTGCAATAGGAAGAAAAGCATGTGTGTAAAGTCATCCCTGGACACCTTCCTTCATATTTAAATCACTTACCTAAGCTGTGAATCTGTGTCTTCAGTGGGGAGTGTAACCCCATCCAGCACAGGCTGAATCCCTGAATCTGGTCCTCACCTTTCTGTTTTCCAATGTCTTTATCTTAAACAGTTTTTTTTCATGGTGTATGAATAATGAATGCTCAGTTTGGTGTCAATTCATCCTTTTAAGAAAACGATTTCTTCATTACTCAAACCCAAATTTATTTTTGATGTATTCCCTTTCAGGGAAATTGAATTAAAATATCTTTATATCCTATAACAAATGATCTACAATTTCCAATGATCCATGCATAATTTAGCTTATATTTATTTCATATACTTGATAATCTAGACTATCCTGAAATGTAGGTAATAAAATTCCTATTGGTTGCTCTTCTGGTATTAAAATCTTATTCAACTCTATTCCGCTCCAATATAAATCACTCCCACATACACCATATTCACAATTCATAAAAGGAAAAGGATCTGTAGCTTGATTGCTCCATTTTTTCGTCATCTCTGGTCAGATTTCTTTACTTGTTTATGATTCTGTTGGAAGTATAGTATTTTTCATTTGTGCTTGGGATGTCTAATACTGGGTTTATCCCACATGGCATTTGCAATTTCCATCTAGACACATCAGTATTCTTGAGGGGGAGGCTTCCCTCTTTATTCTAGTCATGAGACTGAGTATTGAACTTCGTCTGTCTGTCTATTTATTTATTTAACTAATATTCCACATTATCAGCCCAAGGACTCTTTAAGTGGCTTACAACAGAAATAGAAAAAACAATATAACAATCAAAAATGAACAATCAAATAAAATATATGAAACACTTAACAATATAATAAATGATTGAATTCCTTTGAATTCATATCATACTTGAAGTTTCAAGATTAGAATGAAGAAGTAATCTGACTATAACCTTCATTTTTCTATATTTTGAATCTTCTAACAACAATACCCTTGCCTTTGGGAGACTCCTTTTCCCCCTTGTGATTTCATTGGAAGCCAACAATGTGATTTTCTCAAATAGTCCAGTCCTAGAATCTAAAAGGTATTATTCACAATATATGAAGAGTATTGATACAGCCTTGATTATTTTCTTATGTATCAAATCCAAAGTGAATATTCAATACCTGAACATTCTAGGTTTATCGATGTGTAGGATCTTCTTGGATCAGGGGTCTCCAACCTTTATGGAACACTGGGCAGATTTAAATTTTTTGTGGGTGCTCTCACAAAATGCCTGTCATATAGAATTTGCCCATTCATTGACATAGTGCATGTAGCCAGTCACAAACACACATTCCCCAGAAGGCCAGTTGGTGTTGCTAAAATAATAATTTGACCAAGAATCTAAATACAAGGTAGAGGTGAACAAAGTAACTACAGAATTTTAAACAATTTATTTTTTAAAACTGTGTTCTGCTTTATGTATCACTAGGTCCCTACATGAAGCACTGTTTGCAATTCTGCCTTTGGTCAACAGCAGTGACAGGCAACTTTGGGTGAACATTTTTGCCCTCCCAGAAACTCCTCCTGAAGAACATGCTCTTTGGGGCACTAGCTAAAAAGCTGGCAGTTTCCCACTGAAATCCAGGAGGCACTGCAATGGAATTGACATAGAATCAAATGTGGCTTGTTTTTCAAGCTAAATTAGAACATTTAGTACTCTGTGCTGCTAACAACAGTGACTGTTTGCAAATGAATTTGGCAGAGTTGGGGCTCCATGCAGTTCGCAGGCTACATGATATCTGCCCCTGTTCTAAGTATTTCCTTTTATATATGAGAGTCATAATTGATCTTTTCCAACCTATTCAGTCCAACAAAACTGTCTTCCAATTGAAACATTATTTCATTCTTACAAGAAGATAATTACTACAGATGTGATTGATGCTCATGTCCAACTCAGATGTTGACTCAGTGCTTTGGAAAGTAGTCCAATATTGTTCTGCTTGTTTTAGTTGCTGTCTACTTCAGCTTAGAACCAATCCTGTGTCAAGTTCAAAAATCTGAGACTTTGTACCTCCTTACTAACTATAATGGAAATTCAAGATATAGTCTTAACTCCCCCCCCCCCCATGCCTCTTCATCTGAATGATAATTGAGAATTATATCTCCCCAATCTTGGATAGATAGGTACGGGTACCATGTACCTTTAAGTATATTGGGGGGAGGGCAGGTGATAAAGTAGCACAACAGCAGAACAGCAGGCTCCAGATTCCCTGGGGATACATATTTTAATAAGATTGACCGTAAGCTAGACAGCCTAATTTCAAATAATATTTAGAGCTACATCACAGCTATTGATGAAGTTGGCAACCAAAACATTTAGCTCAAAAAGTATTTTGAAATTACAGTTATTAGTCTATCTAATGTTTTGTATGTATATATGAAAATTGCCAATAATGTTTCTGTTACTATGAAGAAATGAATTAAAACTGTAGGAATAGTTGCTACTACAGAGCATATCAAGCTGCCAAATCTTAGGATGATGGTTACAAAGATGTTTTGTACAAGAGCAGCCTTAACATTTTTAGGATCTCCAAAAGTGGACATGCTTTGCCCCTTATGTTTCTTGTGGACCATTGTTCTTAAGATTACATATGTCCTTAAGTAAAAGGAGCTGCAAAGTTTCAGAAGGAGAGGTGCAGTGTTCATATGGAGGAGAAGCCCTCAATTTGGAGGGACAGGAGGAAGTGATTTGCTTGGCCTTCCTCACTCCTATGCTTTGAGGGGTAATTGCACACACCCTAGATGTGCCCCAGACAAGAAACTGGTCATTTCAGATACACAGATTCAAATGCAAGAGTTATGGAGCTTAAATCAGTTTAAGAGTTTTCATAGAGAAATACAACGGTACTGGAAGAAGGTTCATTCTTTGGTTCCATCCCCTCACCATCACAACTGCTCTGGACAATCCACCAAACTGTACTACTCTGAATGACTGTACAGCTGCAGCACTGTGGGGGGAAGACTTCACAACTTTTACTATTATTAAAAAGATTGGTGGTTGAATGTGCAAGCAAGGAAGCTGAGCAAATAATGTGAGAAGACTCCTGCTGCATAAACAAACAGAAATGCCAAAAATATCACCAAAGCAGTAAAGTGCTGAGCACAGCCAAAAGGAAAATAAAAAGAACTATCTGGGAAGAAGCTTGAAGAGCACTTTTTGAAGTAGAACTGAGCAAGGCAATTTATCCCCACCACCTTAATGCCTCATTTGAAGGACTAAATAAGCCCACAAGAATGGAGTTCTCTTTCCTTCACCCCTACAAATAAGAGTCCCCTTTGCTCAATACTGCTTAAATTGTACTATTTAACTGCTATATGAGACACGATGCATAGACCTGGATTTGTTTGACCCACACAAGAGACACATTGATAATTTGAGCCACAAAGGCATACCTGGACTATCTGGCCCATTAAGGTATTGTACTTTGAGGGTTTATAACTACAGAGGAAGAGTTAGAGGCATAAACAAGACTACTGAGGCTACAAAGTGGTATGAGCACATTTCTAGAGGGTGCCATGGTAGATCACACTGGTAGCAGGAAGCACTGATGGGCACAACAGTGAGGCTACCTGAGTGCTTTCTTGTTTATATATTCATATTTGATGTACTTAACTCTTAGTATGACATTTTAGTCTTGGAACTGATTGTAATCTAACCAGAGAACATTGATTAGTTGGTGAAATAAAATAATAATAAATACTATCTCAGGCTTAGACTGACTGCACTGACAGTGCATGTGGAGGCTGGCAGGTGGCAGTGGCAGCTGAAAGCCTAGCTGAGCGAGAAAATGGGGATGAAAGAGGCAAGAAGCAGCAACAGCAACACAGCAGGATTCCAGCAGTTGCATTGCTTCACCTCCTAGAGCACAGTGTCCCAGCTGCCTGCCTGCCCTAAACTGTTATACTACAAAAGGAAATGCTTTGTCCAAAGAGCAGCAGAAACTTGCTGTGCAGCACTAAGGTGAAAAGACCATTTCTGACCATGACACCAACATAACAGGGCAAGTTCTCCGGATGGAGAAAGTGGAGGTGGTCCAGGAAAAGAGGCACAGACCACCCACACCACATGAAAAAGAACATCACCAATATAATTAATTCTTTATAATTAAAAAGCATAATGTGAAACAAATACAAAACAAAGACTAAGCAAGAACTTGGTTGCAATCATATTTTCCAAGGGCATGTCAAACTGTACTGCCTGCCTCCCATAATAGACTACAAGCTGGCAATAAAAGATGTGGAAGGGGGTGCTGTATGTGCATGTGCATGACCACAAGACCCAAAGAATGAAGTTTAGACTTCTGTTGCTTAGCAAATAATGGGAATTTCATTAAACCAAATTTGGAAAAGAAAAATTTTTGTGTTGAATGCAGTGATATTTTTGTTTCTGTTCTTGTTAATAAAAAATAATAATAAATTATAATGTAATGCAGCATGTACTAAATAAAATCAAGAGAAAAGGAGAAAGGCACCAAAACACATTGGTAATCATAAATTTATAGTACAAAATTCGTAAGGGGGAAACAAACCTGTTGGCTTGAACTGCCTGTCTAAAACACACAAAGCAGAGTAAATTTCAGAACAAAACTAAACACAAATATTATAAGTTATAATTAATGAAAATACTGATGTGCTGCAAATGTTTGAATGAAACCAAAAAATAAATATGGCAACAAAATGATGGGGAAATTCAATGAGGAAAAAGGTTCAAATTGAACTATATGGGAAAAGAATGACTATGTAAGGCACTAGCACTGTTCTCATGATATGACAGGTAACCATGGGTTATTTAACTCACAGTGAGACTATGGTATATGCAGGGGACATGCAGCCATCATTTTGATTATTCAATCTCCATTCAGAGGTTTTTATGTTATGCAAACTCACTGAGTTTGTGTTATACAAAGGTTAAACAACCCTAGCACAACCCATTATCAGTTTTAGGGTTACAAAAGGCTTGTTTAACCCTCACATAATTCATGCTCTCAATTTTCACAACATAACAACCCCCAAGTTGGGCTTATATATTAACTTGTTGTCCATGAATGCCATGTCTTGCCTCAAATCCAGCCACTGTGAACTGCCTGGCAAACCAAGAGACATCGATAGAAACAAAGGATATGTTTACACAAATACACAAACAAGAAAAATTACAGGAAAATTAAATTCAAATAATTTAATTCCTTTTCATAGCCAGGAAAAGGGAAATTGGATCAATACACAATAAGCAACACAGAACTACTGAGAAATCAAAGGCTATCTAAAAGAGAAAGATTTTGCAGGAAAAATGCTGATAGAAGGATTAAGTTAAAGCAGAAAGAATTAAATCATGAACAAAAGGAGACAAAAGCTGATACTAAGCTACTCCATCCGAACTCACAAGAAATACCTACCAGTTCACTTCCCAGTCCCAAGCAGTTGCACCACAGAACTGCAAGCAATGGAAAGCACTGAAATTTTGACTGAAACATTCAATGGAACTCAGTCTTTTCCCAAAAGCACAATCACCTGATCCCCTGGTAAAATATACCCTAGCAATAGTAGGTGGACCTGTGGTCACTCAAGTACTCCCCTCCATCCACCCTCTACTTGCTAATTGCTCTGGGGAAACAAAACCTAAGCGACTTTTGTCATTTTTCTTTTTTTGCCTAATGCCTCCCCCCCCCCCAAAAAAAAAAATCCTCATAATTTCTAAAACATGAGTTCTTCACAAAGTCTCTCTTGGGAGCAGAGTTGGTGTAATTGCCTTCTGTGGGAAAAAAGCTTGGATGCTAGAAGCAACGTAACTGAACCATTCCTGTTCTCAGGTTTCATCCAAAACTTGATGCACAGCTCTAATGATAACTATACCAATAACTTGCTCAATCTTACCTAAAACACTGTTCTTTCACCCATAGATTCTATGATACTGGCCAAAACTAGAGTTAAAATGTATTGCAATCCCATACCCACTTATCTGGGAATAATTCATACTAATTTCAATGGACTTTACCTCGGAGCTGAACTGTATAGGATTGCAGTGTAAATCTAAAGTTGACTAAGGCAAGAGAAACAAACCCATTTTTTCATTAACATCTATTAAGTTGTGTTTGGATGATTTTATCTTGTCTTAGCAAACTGAGACATTTACAATCTATTTGCATATACATATGGCCCCTTTAGTCCTCCCTTCATCTGAACTGACAGTTAGCTCCTGCGAGCTGGCAACTAACAATGGCTTAACCCATTTCATCCAAACTAGGAAACTGAAGTGCATTAAACTTTGTGTAAGCTGACACTATCATGCAGTAGAAATTCCTCATTCTTCTGCTGCAGTCCCCTGCACATACCAGTGAGTCCTGAAGCCCACCAGCACTGTTTTAGGAGGCTGCAAAGAGAACTCACTCAGGTGCTATGTCAATGAAAGGATATAATTTAACTCTCACATGAACAGTTTAGGATCAAGTCAGGACAGTAATCCAATTTGAAACCTGGTTTAATATCCTGGCTTGTTTTGAAGTTGTTAACCATAGATCCTCAGGTCAAATGCAATGGGAAATTATAGTTAATTGAAGACTTACTGGTATGTTTGCTAGTGTGTGTAAAGGGAGGAGCAAGTGGGCTGTATACACAAGTAAAAGAGTTGTTTGTATTTCAGCCCTGCAAGTTCATCTGTTAGCATCAGTATCTAGAATTTTACCTTGATCAGGCTCGAAGTTATCTCTTCACTTTTCTGACTTGCTTTTTTCTGAGTCTTTATTTTCTGAAGATAGTATCCAGGACTTCTCAATATTAATGCCCAGAATTTGAGCTACCTTGTCAAGTTCAGATTGTTTCTTTTCTGCAGCAACAACATTCATTTCCAGTTGAGCAACTTTATTTGCAATATTTTCTTTTTGTCTGTTCACTTCCACTAGCAAGGGGTCTATCTCTTTACGTTTCTTCCGCAGCATCCCCTCTTGAGTTGGTCAGAGTGGTGGAGTAAGAAGCACAAGAAAATCATGTTAATATATGCAAAATGATTGTAGATCATCACGCTTAGTAGATACAATAGCTCAGTTCAACTGCCAGAAGTTGGGTGTATTACTGAATGTAGAACTGGCAAAATACTGCCTACAATGATATGCACCCTATTTAATTTCCCAATCAGGCATGCCTAGGAAAGGAAAAAGGAAAACATAATCCCACTCTTTCCAGAACATTATTCAAACCCAATTCTCTTCACTAAAGAGCATTCCAGGTAAAAAAAAGACACATAAAATGAGACAAAGCAGTACCTTGCTGTTTTGAAAGCCTATTTAACTCAATCCTCAAATAGTGTAGTTTCTTCTGTTGTACTTCTTGTTCATCCTTCAGCTTTGCTCTTTCCTGTATTATCTGAAGGACATGAAGGCATTAAAATGGCCCCTTTCACTAACCACAGTCAAGCTACCACCACATGGACCACTATGGTCCATGGACCACTATGAACCACTATGGACTTGCAATGCTTCTTTTTGAATCTGAAGAATTGCAATAATCCTTTTTAAAATGGTTTAAATAAAGTTGATGTAAGACTTATTCAATATCAACAATGCACCAATTGTAAAAATGATTAACTGTTCAGATGTTCATTTAAGAGTTAGATGTCTGTCTTTAAATGTTTCAGCATGACTCAGTATGGAAGCACTATATTAACAGTACTGCCTCTAAAACTCTCATATTTTCACAAAAACAATCCCTTTATTTTTCTATCCCAGTCTATCTGACCTGGTATGCTGGTTTCCCTATTAAGATAATAGATTGATGTTTATTTTACCATATTGAAAGATGTCCTGTTAATTCTTTTTTCCCAGAAAGATGGTATTGTTAGTTGTGCTGCTAACCACAAAAATGTTAAGAGATCTTTGTGCCTTGAAGTCTGTTTGCTCAAACCCAATGCTGGAGGGAACTCAGTTTTTTGGTTTGTGATTTCTGCAACCACTTACAAAATGTTTTTTCTAGAACTGATTAATTGTGGGACAAAGCCTCCACATATGAAAGTATGTGTTCATGTTTTCACAACCTGTATTTCTGTGATTTAAGGTTTAAGTTTAAATTCATTTCAACTGTCAATGATCCTCTTTAAATGCATCTCTATTTGCAATGTTTCTTTCAAAAATTGTTTGAGTTATAAATGCATCCTAGTGTTATTTTTTCATCTCTGAGGTTGCCTTTAGCAAATATAACACAGTGAATCCACTGAGGTTTCAAAAATATTTATCTTTCATTTGATAACTTCCACTATTGTCACTCTTATTGATTTTGAATCAGTAATCATAAATAATGATTTGAAATTGTTCTCTGAATTCGTATTTGATGTAAATGTAGCTTTTACCAGAGATGGAAGTAATTTCTTATATACCATTTATGTATTGGTACATAGTCCTCAATTTTTTGAGTCATTTAAGCATAATTTGGAAAACAGGACTCAGTCCCTATTGGTATGTACCATTATGGCCTGGAGATATAGGTACAAAGGCAAATGCATCCATCCATCACAATAGTAAGACACTCAGAAATATGCCTATTAGGAGACCATTCAACTATGTGTTTCTCATTTACAATGACTACGTTGCAGGCAAATGTTTTGATATGTCAAAAGAGGGAAAGAAGACTGAAAAACAAAGACAGAAATGTAGCATTGTTATGAGTTAATTATGTACTCTAAGTACTAATTACATTGCATGTATATCCTACTTTGTTTTCCTCTTGTGAGTAACTCAAGGCAGCTTATATAGTTCCATGTTATACTCACAACAACAATCCTACCAGGTTGGTTGGGCTGAGAGTCTGTGACAGGCCCAAAGTAACTCAATGAACTTCATGGCTGAGCAGGATCTAGAACCCAGAATTCCCAGGTTCCTAGTTGAACATCCTAACCACCATACCATACTGGCTCTTGTGTACTTTGGTAAGTATCAAACTAGTTAAATACTCACCTGTTGCTTCTGAGAAGTTCGATTTCTTTCATCAGATATTTTTTCCTTATCACTTTTTTGAGAAGACAACTGAAGTAAGTCTGAGGAAGAAGAAGTGGTAGGTCTCTTTCCGCGTTTCTTCTTAGGAGTCACTTTGCTTGGGGGAGCTCTCTCAAGAGCTCTGAGGTTGGGCCGTTTAGGATTTGGTAATGCCTTTCGCTGGACAGGCCCCTGTATGGCCGAAGGTCCAGGGACAGTCTGCTGAGTTAACATGGGCCAGTCAGAAGTTGCATAAGACGTGTAGAGTCCGTATGTATTACAGCCAGGAAATGCTATTGTGGGAAGTGGATAGTTTTGTGTATGACTTGCAGTGAATGATGAAAAGTGTGGAACGTACGGGGGGAAAAAAGTGGGAGTAGGGCACAAATCAGGAAAAGGTGGAGCTGATGGGATTAAAGTTATTGAGGGAGCAGGCTGCTCTGATGTGCCAGCAGAACTATCCTGCCAAACAGCATTGCTTTTATTGTGCTCCAAGTTTGAAACAGAGGATTTATCTTTATAATATAATGGGAAAGAATCAGAGGGTGACAGCGCATACTCCTGGTTTGCCTCTAGAGAATGTATGTCACTTAGACCTTGGTGCCTCTTCTGAAATTCTGGTTTATGAGATGCTACCAAATGATGTTCAGGAGAACAAGATCTTTTTTTCCCACGGAGCCGTTCCTTAGTTCGGGCAGCAAGCTTACCAATTTCAGCCACCCCAATGTCAAGGCCAATAGTTTTGAGTAAGTCATGGATTTTTTCATATTCTAGTCTGGCCTCTTCTGATGTGTCTATTTTCAGAGATTGATTAGGATGAGATGGAGAAGTTACTCTCTGGCTTGGTACACATTCTCGCTCATCTGTTAGCATCGGCTTTTGAGCAGAAGGTAAGCTAGCAATAGATCCTACTTCATCACCATAAAGAAATTTCTCTTCATCCTCAATGTCATCCAGGAAGCTGCACCTCCTCTTCTGAGCACTTGCAGACTCTGCCATTATGTCCAGAATGCAAGAAAAGACACTTGCATCCTGGCTGGCTCTTTCACGAGGAAGCACAGACTCACTGTGCCTGTTGACAGGCTCCACTGTCAACTCATGAAGCTCTTTCTGTTTTAAAAAATCCCCAGAGTTCTGTTCAAAAGAAAAAGGTTCTGTTGATTAATTGATCATACTTTTAAACTGTTCAATAACCAAAATTCTTAGGGCAGTGTACAATACATCAAACACACAAAATGTTAACATTAAAATCAAAAATATAATCATCACAAAATAAGATGAAGATTCCTACTTATGGCAGTGGCAGTGGCATGATAAAAAAGACACATCAGCATATTGTTAGAAATCAGTACATTTTTCCATGCAGAAACTAGATAAGGATAGAGAGAGATGCCAAGGAAAGTACTTGACCTATCAGTTTATTTTTTAAAAGCAATTCAGAATACTAATATTGGGCTCCTCAGTTTCAAGCAGAGAAAAAACTCGCACTAGATGATCTAAAGCTTGAGGATCAAATAGCATTTCTCTGCTCCATCCTCCTTCCATAGAGATGTAAATGGAGAGGCCTTCTTGGTGGTGGCATCCCCTTATTTTGAATGGTTTCTACAGGGAGGCTTGTACACTGTCATCTTTTTGATGCCAAGGTAAGACTTTCTTCAACTCTTTCTACCGGAAAATATAGAAATAAAATCAACACATAAGGGTGCAATCTTATTAATTGCAGCTTTGATGATTGTAAGTTCTTGAACTTGGAAGCTTACAATCAACCTACAGTATGTAGGGGAGAAGGAGCTGAGAAGGTAATTTCCATTATCACTGCCTGGATGCAGCTTGCGGTGGCATCCAAGAAAGATGAGCTGTTGTAGGGTTACTGGAAATTTATTCCCTTATCCAGCAAGTCCTGTATCTCATGCTTGCTGGAACATGCTGTGCTGTCCATTACAGATATAGTACTTCAGATATAGTGACCACTAAAGAGATATAGTGACCATCAAGGATAAGTCACGGTTGCTGATTTTGATTATGCAAACTACTTCAGTGATTGAAGCCTACATTGTGATCTGAGGTTGTCTGTTTTGGAGATTAACTTAAATATTAAGGTCAAATAAAAAGCAGGAAAGTGTAAATAACAGTTTACAAACCTGCATTAAAGAACCATCCACCTGTTTCTTCAATATAGATTTTTTGGGCATTGCTAGAGTGGCAGCAGGGCTATAATGGTACTGAGGTTCAAATGACTGTGCTGGGTTAATTGAGCCAGTGCTAGGCAGTTCTTGACTTAGATTTTGGCTCCGTTCCAGTTCCTCCCTTTTTCTCCTAGCACTTACAAGCTTAAGGAAATCTTCATCCAGGTATGTTGGGCTTGGACCTCCACTAAGACTTTGTGCATAGTATGTTTGTGCTTCGGACAAGAGACACTGAGGCTCCATGTTTCTATCAAGCAGTCCATCATATCGAGGGTGTTTTGGTTCTCTCCCTCTATCCTCTGATAAATACAGGGATCTCCCAAGCACCTCACCACGCGTATCGGTTTCTCTTGGTTGATCACGTAGATGGTCATAGTTCATGCTATAATCTGACTGGCAAATGAACACATCCCTACTGTGATAGTCCACATCACATCTCACTTTGAAACAGCTAGAAGAATTTTCCTCAAGAGAAGGATATTGCACAAGGCTTCGAGAAGGTAAAAGGCTTCTGCTAAATATTGCACCATCAGCCAGGTCATCCCTGATGAGAGAAGCACATTTGTTATATCATCAGCAACTGGAACACAGGCTGGCATACAGTAGGCTGTCTATAGCAAGTCAATACTTCTTGCTTTAAACCCAACATGGTGGGTTGCAGATTTTGCACTGTTGGAAATAGAGTCACCCACCAACCACCACAAACTATGTTGCTTCTATGGAAATAACTAGACTTCTGAAGATAGGATACATATTCAAATAGAAACAGAAGGGAAGAGCCAATCATTCATGGCACTCTGGATCCAATCTTAATTTTTTCATTGTGGTATTGAACCATTTCTGTATGTGCATATGTGGTCTGCCTATGGCCAGCCAATACTTTTTGCTTTAAACTCAATATAACCAGATAACCAATACAACTTGATATTTGCATCTTCAGGAATAGTGTCATCCACCAACTACCACAAATTCCCTCTCTCTTTCTTTCTCTAACACATACACAGTTAATCTTGTGTAAAGTTTGTAACTATGTGTCTATTTTGTGAGGGGCACATTTTGATCACTATTAAAACAACAATCTCTTCAGATCATATAAAACTTATTTGACCAAACTGTAAATAGTTCTCTCTCTCTGCAATGCTTAACTATACTTCCCTGAACCATAGTAAAATTATTCTTGCCACTGCCGTTAATATGGCTGTAAAACTTTCTGAAGGATTGGCAGGGTCTCCCAAAAAGGATACGTTATCTGCCCAAAAGACTAAGTACAAAGCAAAGGTGTGATCTCAGCTCCAAGATACAAAAGAGATAATTTAAACCTACAGTTTTCTGTGTAAAAAACAAAAAACCTATTTCACAAAAGGTAAAGTGTTTTAATCTCTCTTCCCTCTTTCTACAAGCCAGTGCATTTTGCCCATCCCATCACTTTTTTCTCTCAGCCATGTACACAAGAACATTCTCTCATCCCTGCAACATACCTCACACAATTACAAGCATCTCACATATCCATAATGTAGGCATAAACATTCATGCATACACATTGTTGTGATCATGTCTTTCCCCTTTCCAACAGATAAAGGAGAGACTTCTAAAATATAGCCTTCATTGAACTAGAATGGCCAGTCAGGCCTAACTTTGTAATAAAGAGTAAGTACAGTGGTACCTTGGCTCACGAACTTAATCCATTCCACGACTCTGGTTGTGACCCAAATTGGTTGAGACCCAAGTCAAATTCCCCCGTAAGATTCAATGTAAATAAGGCTAATCCATTCTGCCCCCTCCGAATGTGGTGTGAGCCAATCTTTGGTTGTGAGCCAAGTCAAATTTCCCCATAAGGTTCAATGTAAATAAGGTTAATCTGTTCTGTAACTATTTTTTTAATCAGAAAAATTTGAAACAAAGTGACAAAGAACAACAAAGTAACAAAGTACTGCACAGAGGAGAACACTAAACTAGGTAGGGGGGAGGTTATTGTTTTGAGGGAGAGTCCCCCTCCATAAGGACAGTGGGGAGATCTCTTTCAGGAGTTTCCTCTCTTCTTTGTCTCTTAGCTGCAGGGTCAAATTTGGTGAAAAATCTGTCTATAGTCACTTGTTTTTTAGTCACTATAGTCACTGTGCTGCATAACCCTCTGGAAATGAGAGACCATGTTATCATTCATAAGATTCAACACTCTGTTCTGGGGTGGTGCTTCTCAAAGAATTCCTGGCACTCATTCCATTTTTCATAATGGATTGTATCACATCACTGCTAACCTCCTCCCTGTCTTCCTCTTCCTCAGTGGAATCCTCCTCAGCAAGTGCCTTCTGCTGCTCACTCTGGAATTCAGCAGGTTCTTCTGTTGTCAGCTCCTCTATGTCTTCCCTGCACGAATGCAACTGCAATCATGGCCATCTCCCCACTTGAGGCGGGGGGGAGATGGCTGTGATCTTGGTTGCCACCCAATGCGGAGTTTGCAACCCAAGCCAAAATTTTCATGAAATTTTTATTCATGATCCGACTTGGTTGTGAACCAAGGCGTTTGTGAGCCGAGACACCACTGTAATAATAAAGTTAAAAAGTATAATCAAAGTAATGATTCCTTGAATTGATAGAGTTAGTACTTGCCCATGTCAGGAATTGATTCCAAACTGAGTCCTGCTCCTCCCTTCTCCTCCACTCTCAGGGAAGTCCATGCTGTTTGTGGGTCAGACAGCAGGAAAACTGGACAGTATTTATTTGGTCCAGTCACTTGGCTTCACTATAACGTACTGGATAGCTCACGCCCCCCCTCCGTACCTCCTTGTTCTAAGTGTCTCCCTGAATCTGTTTTTCACCAGTCACTTGGCTAATCTTGCTCAATAACCACGGCGTTTCAGTAATACACTCCAACTCCAACTCCCCTTCTTCCAGCTCACCTCAGAGTCTGAGCTTTCCAGCTTGGAATACTGCAATTCAAGAGAAGCAGGCCCAATTCTAACACATAATCTCTATTCTTCTCCTAATTGCAAAAACCTCACTTGGTATTTTTCAGGATTCTTCCAACCTTTCCCCTTCTATCAGGATCATCCTTAATCTTCTCTCTCTCTCTCTCATATATCCCTCCCATTCATTCAATGATACATAGCTCAAACATTTTACATTGGGGAATGATGATGATGATGATGATGAATTTAATCTTACTGTTGGGTTTTTCGTTAAAAGGTTTCCTATGTACTTTGCAATTACTTGGAAACACCAATATGAACATAAAGGGGAAGAAAGCAAAACACTTCTGTTCCAGACCAGGAATTTTCAATTACACCCATACAATGTATTTTTCACACCTTCTCACAGAAAGCTTGGTGTTTCATATCTTGCACAGGACAAGGACTGAGAAGTTTAACAGGTTCTTCTTCAGAAAGCCATACCTGTCCATACTGCTATCAGCAGAGCCTAATCGCTTTCTTTCAGGTGAATCAAGGATGTAACAATCATTGTCAATTACAATTTGCAAGCTCTGTTCCACTGAAGATTCAGAATATCGACTTGGAGAGTGCTGGCTTGGAGAAGGTGGGTGCTGGCCCAGGAAATAGCTCTGCAATTGGAGTGGGAGGGGAGACATTACATAATTCCAGTTATCCTTTTAATAAAAACCAGGTATGAAAATCCTTCCCACATACCTAAATATATTACAAATGAATTACACAATGCCTTTTAAAAATAATGAAATGTAATAGCAGATTTTACTGCATGTCACTGACAATCTGTAACATACAACACATCTAACTTTTCCCATCTCCAAAAAAGTCTTCTGAGAATAAATGTGTACATAGAAAATGTAACTAGAAACAGAGGGATTCACTTTGAAAGTTTCCTCATTTCAACCTGGAAGGGGTATTCAGTTTGGAACTAACTTCTTATCCTTAAGCAGCTTTTCTCCAATAGTCAGTATTTTAACCTTGCTTGTTTCTTTTGTTATTGATTGCTGCTTTTAGGCTCAGGTTCCTTTTTTTTTTTTGCATTTAAACTATTTTTGTGTTTATTGTAAGCCACATTTTATGGTATGGCATACAAGTAAAGAAATAAATGCAGAAATGCACCCATCCATGGGTGCATCTTTCTAAAAACAGGTTGAATTTAAACCAAAGACATAATCCAAACAAGCTAATTTAAATCAGAATTTGTTTAGGACACTGGAAAAAATCAGTGAAACTTGCAGTACAAAATTTTATGTGAATTGAAGTCCCACTAATGGACTTCATCCTGCTCCAGCCACCCTATTGATAAACAAATGAGAATAGTCCATTCAAAACATTTTTTAAAAAAGAGAAATCTTCAAATTATACAAAGCGTCCTGTTCACAAGAAAAAAAAATATAACCATTCCCCCAAAGTGCTCAAGTGGTTAATTGGAGGGGCTGTCACTGGATAGTCATGCCATTTTAAATTTGAGTTCAAAATGTGTGCAAACCTTTTTCTAATTCTGTAATTTTTAATTTAAAATTATAACGCAATTCAAAAAATTATAGTCAGACTTACTCAAGTGCAGAGATGCACACTTCCATGGATCCAAAATGGGAAGCCTCACCTTAGCAATGTCCTGAGGGATACCTGCTGTCAAAATACAGCAGATGCCAACTCTAGACATTGGCCCAGAAATGCTTCAAATAACAAGCAGGGACGTTCATATGTATATTTTCCTGTCCAAATTACACTGTTTTGCCATGCCCAAAACCCTGCTAAAAATACTTCTGATAGCTGTCAAAGAAGGATAGGTACACTTTCACCTCCCTGAGCACGTAAAGTATCTGGAATGGTGAAAAGTTGGGAGAACTGGGATCCAGGGGAAGGACACATGAAATCTTGAGGATTTCACTGTGATGCAAGGAGAAAGGATGCCAAACTGTTTCACAAACAGGGATCACATACAATTTTGCTTTGACTTGATGTCTTGCCTTTTGACAGGTATCAAGAGAAAACAAAGTTTAAACAAAAGAAAAATTTGAAGCTTCTCTGGCAATTTTACAGCAGGTATCCTCCAAGGACATTGCCCAGGAGTTTTTACATTTTGCGCCCATGGAAATAAACGCAAACATGTCAGTCTATTTTTTAAAAACTAAAAACATTAGGAAAAAATGCTCACATTTAGAAAATTTTTTGAAAGTTATTGCCAACCAGTGTCAGTCTTTTCAATGTGCACTTTCCAAGATCATAAAGAGCAGCAAGGGTTTCTGCTGCTTTTGCTAAGCACCTCACTCAGTGCTTCACTTTACCATTGGTAGGATTGTTTGGGATCAGCTGATGTGACAACCCATCATGGTGGCACAACCCCTAGAATAGGGGAAACTAAAACAAAAGAAGCTAGCTTGTAAGTAGTCAAGCAGTCTCAGTTTGGACAACACCACAACTCACCATTGGTTGTTGTGTCATGCAGTGTGAACCAATACTAGCCTTGGCTATTGATAGCTATAAAAATGAAATAAATGAACCAATAATGATAGGGAAAATAACCCATAATGCAGACACTTCCATTTATTTCACCTGCAGGGCAGCTTTAGAAAAATAAATTTGTGTAAACCATTTATGTAAAATATGATTTCAGTTTACATTTACAGTGCAAAAATAGGAGCATGAAACTACACCAGGTGTAGTTTCAAATGGAAAGTTATCACAGAATATTCTCTTCAAAAAGTCTTCATGCCCTTCGCATAAAGTCTGAAAAACTTAATGACAGCAACTGATTCCAGAGATGTACTTCAGAGAATACTGGTAATCAAAGATATGCTGAATACAAGTTTATTCTAAACAGCATTAACCACTCACAATTAGATGCAACTACTCAGAGGTGGCCAGGCTGCTCGCCCCTAGCCCAGGGAGGTAGTCATTACCCACTTCAGAAGGAAGGAACAGGGCGCCTCCCAAAACTTCACAGAAAAGTTGGGGAAAGGAAAGCGCCAGCAGCCATTACCACTAACATGGAAGGGAAAGGAGAAAGCGGAGTACATGTTCCGAGGCCGCTCCAACTCCCCCGTGACAGACAGCGTACCCTACTACTGCGGCGAGAGGGCGGCGAGCAGCGGCTGCTGAACGGCGAGAGGCGGCGGCGGCGCCAAGGAGAGGGCGAGCGCCGCCGGCTACGGGCACCAGTCGACCTGGAAGTGGAGGCACCGGAGCGGGAACTGTAGGAGCCCGAGCTGCTGCTGCTGCTGCTGCTCTTGTAACGCCAGCTGGAGGACGTCATGGCCGGGCGGCCGCAATCAGTACGGTGCATAACGGCAGTAGCGTCACCGGTCCAGAAAACGTCCGGGACCGACCTCGCTCGCTCGCTTACCCGCCTTTAGCCTGATCCTTTCTATTGACCTCCCCCTCAGCACGCTCCAAGCGCATTGGTCGCAAGCACCGGACGTGAGTGAAGGCGAAGGGAAGAAACGTTTCCTTGGATGCCCTTTCAAAATGGCGGAATTGGAACTTGAGTCACGTGGCTCGAGAAAGGCGGGGTGGAGCGCGCAAGGGAGCGCGCTCTCTGCGTCTGCTAGTCGGTCGCAGGTTGGTGTGTAGACAAGATATACAAGCTCGCCTTTCCCGCTGTAGGGAAGACCAAAGCAAGCAGAGGAAGCACTTCTGTACTAAAATAGGAACAATTGCTTCTTTCCGAGACTTAAAATTCAGGGGGTAAGAAGGGTGGCTACCACAGAAGAATTGCAATAGCACACTCCTACACATGTTCTCCAGCAACTGTGCCCTTAAGCGTACTGCCTCTGATACTAGAGGTAGCAGGTAGCCCTTGATAGCCTTGTTCTCCAGCAGACCATCCTCCAGCAATTTGCAGATAAAATCCTGCTCATCTATCCAAGACAGCTATGCTGCATTAGACATTCTTCCAAGTGGTTCCAAGTATCCTACCACCAACTAGTACATACGTGCATGCATCATCTTTATACAATCCAAACTCCAGTGGTGTCGCAAGCACATAGGAGGGACTTTCCAGAACAACGTTCCCATTTATATGAAGGAAATCTTAGAAGATTTCACATTGCACATTGCCTTTTATTTTGTGTGTGTGCATATTTTTGTTGCGATGTGCACTGCACAGAATGCATGACACAAATTGGATATTATCCTCACCAATGCACAAAGGACAAAAATCAATGGGAAATAAAAACTGAGTGCAAACTGCAACATACGGACTAACACAAGTTACATCTTGAAAAGTATTAACAGCATGTACCCTGTCAACAATCGAGTATATTAATCCTTAGAATTCTACAAAGTTTTTGGAAGAACAAATAGAAACCGTGTGCATATAACCTGATCTGTCCAGCAGAGGTGTTACAGAATAACGAAGAGATTGTGTATTTAATCTCCCCGTGGAGCCTTAAGATGGTCCTAATATGCTTTCTGTCTGATTTCAGCCTTAGTAGATACTGCTAAGCTTATGTTAGGTTCAATAAAACTTATTTTCAAATATTTATTTCCAAATAAGTGCATAGAATTGCAGCCTTTGGTGGCCTTCTGAATAGGAATGTTAAGGCTTAGGTTTAATTCTCACAAGTACCACATGAGGCAGCATACCTTTCTAGAGCCTATTTGATTTGAGACTCTGGGGGAAGCTCATATGATGCAGTTTACCCAAAAAATCAAACAATCCCCAAATCGCTACTCCTCTGCTGTTTGTGAGAACTGGGCCTCTGTTAAGGCAAGCACCAGAGACCATTGCATATCAGCTGTTCACTGCATATTAATGGAGAATAAGGGCAATACTCATTCTGGCCATATATTGCTCCCAGTATCAGAGGCACAGTGGCCCTCAATACTGGTTTCTGGGGAACAGGAGCAAGAGGGTGCTATTGCCCTACTATCCTGCTTGTCCTCTTCCTTCTGGGGCATCTGTGTGACCTCTGTGGGAACAGAGTCCTAGCCTACCTATGCCTTGCTGATCTCAAAATCCCTCTTGTTTTTTTCCTTCTTCCTAATGGATTACTGAAGGCATTGGATTTTTATTTTTTCTGCACATAGCCATGGGCAAGCTATGCATGGTCTGCAAATAAAGTTCCCTGTAGATGAAGCCTCCCCCCACCATTTCATTCATGTTTTTAGTCTCAATAACCCCAGAAAAACACCTCATGGCTTTGTTCTCAAGTAGCTTTACTTCACTCTGTCCCATTCCCTGACATAAAACTTTTCTTACTTTTTGGAGCACATTGCCTGCCCTGACTTGATACAGAACATTGAAGTTGAAATGCATTGAAAAATTCTGTTCAAAGTTGATACCTTAACACATTTGGTATTTCTTATTCTCTAAAGCCAGCATAGAAGAACAACATACACCAAGCTGACATAACCACAAAATGCCTACTTCTTTGCTTCCTTTATTCTTCTAAAATCCATCCATTCTCAGCTGCTTCCCTTCCATTTTGTTTCCCAGCTGTTGTACCTTTCCCCTTTCTACTGTCTCTAATGCCTGGAGCAGCTTCTCCTGTCTCTCTCTCTCTCTGTTCCTCCAGACTGTAAACTTCTTCCCCAGATCTATTTCTATGAAACTTGTCCTCAATATTTATAGGAAATTGGTATTTGTGGGAATACTGGTACTGGGTACAGATTGCGGCAACCTTCCTTTTATTTTTGCAAATATGTTGAAAACAAAATCTTAAACCTGCAAGAATGCTCTTGAAAGTGTGAAAGCACAAGTGAAATCTCAAAAATCAGTCTGAGCAGGATTTCTGAGGAGGATTGTAGCTTGTCAATTAAAATTTTATGTATTTTCTCACACTAAATGGGGAAATCCAGATCTACAAAGTGCTAAAAAAATGTTCACAAGGTGGACTTTGATGGACAGTCTTGAATAGATTTTGAATGAATTAGTGGGTGGGGGTGATAAATGTTTGTCATGTTCAGCCAAATATGACTTGCCTACTTCAACAGCAACATTTTTAGACTACAAATTTGGTCTGTTGCTTTTACAATTTCATGGTCTTCTCTGCTATTAGAAGTATCGATTGAGGTTGAACAGTTACATTGACCTACAATTCATGTTTACAAATACAAATTTATCTCAGTAAGTATGATACACACTTATGGTTCTATTTGGTCTAATTAATAGAATATTGCATTTGCATCTGTGTCATAAAGGTCTATAGATCTTAGGTTACATCTTATTCAGCAAAAACTTGTTTTGTGTTTATTGGACACCACAATGCCTTTTTAAAAAGGGTTTGCCTGGGTCAGCTAACTGTTGGACATGTAACACCATTAATGCTTTACTTACCCACTTGCATAATCATTTCACAAGTAGCTGAATCTAGCATAGTTCAGGACACATTCACTATACCCTTTGCAGTGGGCCCTATTGTTATAACCAATTTATTGTTTTCCTTCTCTGCATTTGCCACGAGACAGGCTTTTTTGCCCACCTCGCTGGAGCATCATGGAGGAGAACAGAAGGAAGGTGAAGAGGCATCATGATAATTCACATCCTGGCCTCTCCAGTCTCCTCTTCCTATCCCCATCCTCCAGAATGCTTTCTTCTCCAAGGTTGCTTTCCCTACCTCAGAGAGAAGCCAGCACAATTCTGTGCTGGCTGCAATGGAGCAGTTTAGTTCCAATTCCTAGCTCTGATGTCAGAGCACTGTCTCTGACCTTGAATTTGGGAATTCAAACAGATTCTGTCCAGGGGCCATGGGACTTCTCCCGAAAACACTTTTCTGGCTATACGTTATATAAAGAAATATTAAAATAACAAAATACTGCATAAATGAAAGATAGTTTAATGCAGTGTGTGTTTCAAACTCTTTTTAGTCAGTCATTTCAGCAAGACAATTAATGGAACAAAGTTATTTATTTATAGTTTAATTTTGTTTAGCAGCATAATGGGAGTATTGTACTATACCCCACAAATAAACTATGCTTAGTTTTAAAAAATCTTTGGAAAAAGACACTGTCCTGGTCATCACTGTAACAATTTTTCTAAACATGTAGTGATTGGAAAGGGAGGGTATTTCTCATCAATATATATGTGTGTATAAATATTACATTTTAGTATAATAGGAACTGAAGAGTCTCATTAAGTGATATTTTGCTTTTATCCAAAAATAATAGGTGGAATTCTGCTTTAGCACTATTTGAAAGTTTTAAAAAGTGATAAAACAGTGTCTGTCTCAAAGGTTATAGTGAATGCATCACTCAGGTCACCTGCCCAGTATGTCATTTGTCAATGTCAAAACCCACCGTTTAAAAGACAGAACAGTAAGAGCATCTGCAGCTGTGGTGATTGTGCTACTGTTCTGTCCTTCTCAAAAGTCAGATTTTCTCCAGCAATAAAAAACAGAACTGGGAGAAATGGAAGGATTACAAATGGATGCAATCAGGTGGACCTCGTGTGAAATGGAAGTGAAAAAGCCACAATAGGCAGCTCTGGAGTCTGGAAATGGCAGGAAGGCACTGGATTGGCTATTTTAGTTCTTGTGTTTATTTTATAAAGTTACATCATTCATCAACTGTGTATTACAAAAATAATCTTTCTGTTGATATCCCCACCCCCATCCCCTTCCCCACTTTTTTAAAAACTCAAGTTATATTTTCAGCCACACAACCTGCAGCACCTTGGAGGCAGAACTCAGCTACGCGTGTATTCCTAGCATGGGATGAGAGGGAAAGAGCACCTAAAGTCAGTAAGAAAATTATGTTTATTTCCCCTAAGCCAGAGCTCCAAGGTTCTCCCAGGGGGAGTACAACCTTTGCCTCCAGCACAGAATGCTAGAACATTCCAAATGGGTTTGGTGCTATTGAATGCAGTGCTCTTTGCCAGTCAAGAGCAGGAATAATCAAATCTTTTTTAATTACATCATTACGTTTACTCCCATTTAGGGAAGGAGAAAGGCTGTAACTTGATGGTAGAACACCTGCTTTAAATACAGAAGTTGTAGGCTCAATACCCATCATCTCCATGTAGGGCTAAGAAAAATCTGTCTGAAACCCCAGTTAACATCAACAGTACTGGGCTAGCTGAACCAGGAAGTCTGAATAAGGCAGCTTCCAATTTTCCATTAAACAAGGAGTGCCAAATATGGAGAGCCAATAGCTGCAAGCAGGTGCAAATGGACAGGAATTTTGGGGAGTGGATCTTGTACCCCCAAGAGCATATTTTTTGCTTCAAATCTTCACTGAGCTCTACATGTTTTCCCTCCACAAAAGTTACTGCAGCTTCTGGAGTTAGCCTCTGTATGAGGCCTCCATCCCCTTGTGTGGTTTGAAAAGTGCTGTAATGTTTGATTCTGTTCTGCTCCCCAAGTATGTTCTCTTGGAGGCTAATCCCTGGGTTATGCTGAATAAGCCAGACCTCAATTTCCAGCTTCAAACACACACATTTCTACTATGGCAAGTGGAAAGGCTCACACTGATTATTGGAAATGGGGAATTGATACTGATTTTGTATTTACTTTTGCTACTTCCTGACACCATACCTGTGCAACTTATGGTAAAATAGGTTACTAACAAACCTCCTGAAATGGTTTGCTATAAGAAGCATAGAAAGACAGCTTAAGAGGTTGTGAGCATATACAACCAGATATAAAAACAGAAATGTGCAGAGCAGAATGGGCAAGACATGATCCTGGACTCGTGGCACCTCAGGGCCTGCAGGCGGGCTTATGGTGTTTGAAATAAACTGGAGCTTCTAGGCAGAATGGGGATTCCCGTATTGTCTATGCCAGAGCTCCAGAGGAGAGACATACACAAAGCAGTTTTTAAGCCCCCTTGAGCAAATGAGCCATGCAATACCTCCAATGACACTGGCCACGAGTTACCAGACACCTGAGGGCCTAACCAAGTTTCAGCTGCAACAGTGTGTTCTGGCACACTTGGTCTCACGCTAGAGATTCCTATTTAGTGCATGCAGGATGAAATCCATTCATTTTGCTTGCTCTTTCCAACCCTGGGCTATCCTCCAAGCCCAGTGCTTCCTTGGCTGCCCTGAAAAGTTGACATCACGATGCCAGAGGCTTAAGCTGTGCACATTCGAGGGCTCCACTTTCAAAGGACATCCTCCTTCTTGCTGACTCACATCCTTAAGTTTTACCAGAGCCCTTTGGAGATGTGCAGCCAGAACAGCCTCCAGGACATGGCTTGAAGGATTCAGTCAGTCGTTGGATGTATGTAGGTTGGTCAGGTTCCAACTCTGAGTTCTTACAGCTCTGTTGTTTTCCTGGGTTCTATCAAGACTGTGTTTAACATTCCCACTTGACACTCTTGGTCTTGAAGTTTTCTTGCAGACTGGGAGGGGCTTTGGCACCTCTGGCGCCCCCTCTGCCAGTTCTTCAGCAGCAGCAACACAGTTACCAAAACCAACAGAGCAGTGAACAGCCCAAACACCAGAACTAAAATCAGCTGTGACTGACTCAGCCCTGAGTCCTGCTGAGTCACCACTTCTTTCACGGAGATTAATAGCCCTCCCCCATTTGATTTCTCACTGTAGTTAGTGATTCGCTTGCCAGTAACTGCAACCCTGATTGGCTCAGACTGGGTTGTCCAAGGATCACCACTGGTTGTGCTTCTCACAGCACTGCTGTGCTCCTTGAGATCAGGCTGAAATGCAGTGACCCATGTTGGCTCAGGAGCAAGGAGCTCGCAAGTTTTGCCAGCAAAGCCTTCCAGACACAAGCAATCAAAATCATTGATGCGGTCATAGCACTTGGCCCCATTTCTGCATGGCTGGCTGGCACAATCATCAACATTGATGGTGCAGAAACGCCCTTCAAAGCCAGGCTGGCATTGGCAGGAGAAGCGGTTCATGCCATCAAGACAGGTGGCACCATTGGCACAGGGACGCATGAGGCAGTCATCTATGTCGATCTCACAGTGTGCACCAATGAATCCTGCCAGGCACTTGCAGGTGTAGTTGCTAGCAAAGCCATTCTTGTCCTGACACAGTCCACCATTCTTGCATGGAGATCTGAAAGAGACATCAAAGACAAATTGCAGCACCCATCTGGATTGTTCTGGAGAAATTCAACCCTTGTAAATTCCAGTGCAAACTTCAATTACCTGGTTCACACATAACGAGGAATGTGGGTTATGTGGTGGGTTGCATGCCATGCACAAGCCTTTGCCGATTTGTATAATCAACCTCTGATCAATGTAATTGGAGGTTGTTGCATGATGTGGGAACCCAAATACTGTAAATTATTTGTAGGATAAACAGTCCAAAGATAATTAATTGAAGCACTAATCATACATTAAGAATCTAATTGGACTGGAGATCAATTGTGCAAATTAGCACAATTGGAACCCGACTGTACAAATTAGCAGTGGCTTGGATGGGGTACAAAACCAAGCAAATTGGGAAATAATTAATCTATGGATTGCAGTTGCTTATGTGTACCTGGATCCAATGCATTCGTGCTTTTAAACACAAAACTGTAGTTAACCTTTTGTCAGGCAGCTAGAGTAAAGGCACACCCCCAGCTACATTTGGATGGGGAAACCCAAATAGAATGTTCTTCAAGTAGTGGGATGTAATGTAGCCAAGCAAAAGTAGCCTGGTCCTCAAGTGATCCACCCAGTATTTCTACTAGGATCTCTCACCCTGCCTTCTCACATGGCCCTGTCTTCAGCTCACAGTCTTTTCCATGAAACCCTTCAAGGCAGAGGCAGGAATACTCCCCATCACGGTCATAGACACACTGGGCTCCATTCTGGCATGGGGTCTGATGTTCGCAGATGTGCACATCTGAAACCAGTTTTTGGAAAGGAGAAAAAACATATCAGAAGTGAGGATATTTAGGGCTGATTTCTCACACCAGACATTCCTTGCTAAACACACAAAAGCAAATAAAGCTTTTTTGGCAGGATGAACAGAAAGTAAATCTCCAGATGTGCTGCACTTCAACTACCAGTGTTCCTGGCCATTGGCCATGCTGACAGGTGCTCCTGGGAGTTAAAACTGAAAACACACCTTCTGCCCATCCCTGCTTTGTGGTATTTGTATTTATAGTAATGCAAAAATATGTGCCTTAAAAATAGGATAGGGTGGCCAGATGCAAGGAAAAATCAGGGTCCTGTATAAGAACATAAGAACCTACCTTATTTTAGGTAACTCAAGAGTCTTTGTATTGGGCCATTAGGCCCATTTCAAATAGCAATTTCTCCTGAAGGTGCAATCCTATTCAGAAACTTGCAGCCTCTGATGCATAGGAGGTGGAACATTGGAGGGGATCTGCACCTCCCCACTTCTCCTGCTCCACATTTTCAGTAGATGTCTAACTGGAGGATTTGAGGGGTAAGGGAGGGAGGCTAGAGTGGATGCCTTTTATTCTGGTCACCCCAGTCTCGTTTCTGTCTCCCCAAATAACCCCCTTTCTCCCTCTGTAAGGTCTTTTGCCCAGCTTTGGAGAGTAACCAGTGTGGTTCTTTTGGCACCAGCCGCAAGGAGCTGTGGGAGAGAGGCAGAGTTCCAATTCGTAGCTCTGAGATTGAAGTGCTGTCTCAGGCCTTGGAGCTGGGAATCGGAACTATCCCCCAGCAGCCCAGACAATTTATAATGGTCATAGGATTGGTCCCTCAGTTGCATATTGGCAATTCTTTTGGTCCTAGGCAATGTAGCTAGTTCTAAAAACCTGTTAAAGATTCAGATTTTCTAGGCAGATCAAAAATATTCACCCATTGGCTGAAGTGTATAAGACATTTATTGCTCGGCCCCACAGTTATTTCCTGCAGTGCTTAGACAGGATTTAGAGAGGCTTGTTTGTTTTGCACAGGTTAATTAAAATGAGAGAAAAGGGATTTATTAAAGGAAATTCAGGAAAGCTACCATTTGTATCCTGCAAGGTAGTATCTTTCTTCACCAGCAATGAAGATTAATAGGACTGAAGATTAGGGAGCTATGCTGTGTCTTTTTCTTTTATTTGTCACCATGTTTTAAAAAAGGATTGACCACATGGAGAAGGGGAAGGGAAAGAACACTGGCTCCATTGGTGTCCCTGTAGTTTTTTCTTTAGCCTTAGGGGTCTGCCAGAACTGGTAATCTGCTCCAAACCCACCCCCAGGAAAAGAGAATTGAAGCATCTGAGGTAGATGAGACTTATGCTCTATCAAAAGACAAGGCCTCTAGGTTTTACCTATGTCAGACACTTGAATTACACTTTTCAAGTTTAATCATTGCTCTTCAATTCAAGAAAAGGCGCCCCTTGCAATCCCATAGGATAAGGACATCCAGTGACATCACTGGGTCCAGAAATGCCTCCCAAGCTGCAATGCCATCTCAAACAAATTGGACGCCTCCATCTAGATTAGAAGAACAGCCTCTCATCTGGATTAAGTTTCAGGAAAATAGACAGGGTCAAACTCCCCTTCTCCCATCTTATGACAATGTAGATCATCCATCGGGGAAACCACAATTTCAGACCCTGAACTAGGCCAAGGTGATCACAAAGATCAATGGAGAAAGCAAGGATTTCAGTGTAGTTGGGAATGGACACAAGTGTGTCCACGCTATACAACTCTGAATAAAAACAAACTAGTGTGGAGGATGACGTAAAACAGAAGGCCATAAAATGCAAAACAGGTCAATGAGAACTGAGGGTGCTCAGTGGGCATGGAATACTGACTCAGAGTGTGGAAAACAACGTTGAATTGTTACTCACTCCGTGAAAGAAAGAAATTGAGATAAATTAAGAATAAGTTTTGGTTCCTGTATTTACACGAGAGGGGCAACTTAACTTGAAAAGAAAAAGTAACACAGTGACTGAGAAACAAAGGAGCCATTAGTTAAGTCATGAAGCCTGTCTGAAGGAATGTGGAGGGGAGAAAGAGAGCCAGTGTGGTGTAGTGGTTAAGAGCATGGGACTGGGACTCAGAGGATCTGGGTTCGAGTGCCCGCTCGGCCATGGAGCCAACTGGGTGACTTTGGGCCAGTCACAGTCTCTCAGCCCAACCTACCTCACAGGGTTGTTGTTGTGGGGATAAGATGGAGGAGGAGAGATAATGTAAGCTGCCTTGAGCCCTTTGTAGAAAAAAGGCAGGATATAAATAAAAAAAAAAAAAATTGGCTTGGAAGAAAGTTTGCTACTTCCTATCTCATCCTCCCAGTAGTTTTATGAGATAGGTGGTCATAGGGTGAAATCAGAGAGGAGTGAACTAGTGAACTTGTAGTTATAAGCATGAAGAATAAGTTGATGAATATTAATTCACACACCCTGAATAGACAATGGGCTAATTATAATGCAGATGCAATGTATGTAATGGGATAAGACAGGAATTGCATGAAATAGGTGGACAGAAAGGCTGTGAACCCTCCATTACCCAGCAAATGGGGAAAAAGGGGAGGCTCCTTGCGAATGGAGATAGGGAATAAAAAGAAAAGGTGAGCTATGCTTGGTGTGCCTGCTCTGTGGGACACCTGCCATTGCAATTGCGATAATAAATCCAGTGCTGCTTGAATTCATGTCACAGATTTATTTCCTTGAGGAACTAAGTAAAAGAGTGATTCTCACAAGAGGAAAAGCAGTTCAGAGAGAGGATGGAGTGCCTGTAACCTTGAGCAAAAACAATGCTTTGTTGTATCCCACTTGTAGATTTGCTTTTTGGCTCTGGCCTCTTGGCAGAGCAGAGAGCAGCAGAGGCACAGGCTGGGAGCGAACGCTGAGTGGCCAGGGGACTGGCGAAGGCAAGGAAGGAGCTGGGCAGGGGAGCGGAGGGTCAGGAGCAGCGGAGAGGAAGGGGGCGGGGCCAGAGAGGCTAGAGGGGCCAGGAGGGAGCAGAGGGGTGGGGCGTCGTCCCTTGGCTGTGTCCCTTGGCTGCAGCCCGGGCTGTCCGGAGACTCCCTTCCCTGAGACACAGAGCTTTGATTGTTTGTTTGTTTTGTTTGCGCTGTGCTTTGCTTTGTTTTTCTTCCAATTTAAATTTAAGTTTATTTTATCCTTGTATGTGTGTGTGAGTGGGTTTTTGTCTGGGAGAACTGGGCAAGTGAGAGGAACTGCAGGACAGACAAGGCAGGGGACCAAGGTAAGGTCTCGGAAGGGATACCGATGACAGACCAGGAGATGGCCTTGGCGGGAGTCATGGGTGTTGCTGTCCGCTGCAACAGCTCTGACATGTTCGTCCTTCTCCCCCAGGAGAGGCAGGGATACACTTGCCCTCGGTGCAAGATGGTGATCCTGCTAGAAGAGAAGGTGAGGTGCCTGAGGGCTGAGAAAGCTCTCCAGGCCCCCCCCGGAGCAGCCCCCCTCTGGACAGAGGGTTAAGGGAGAGGCCATGGGAGGAGCAGCTGCGGAGACATGGAGGTATGTCACCCACAGGAGGAGGAGACCAGCACGGCCTCCTCCTTCTCCTGGCACCAATCTGGAGCTGGGAAACAGGTTCTCTCCACTTGGGGAGGCTGGGGCTGATGAGGCCTCAGGGGACCAGCAGGACCCCCAGCCTGGGACGTCAGGCGGCAAGGGGGCCGCTGCAGGAGAGACGAGGGCCAGGGCACGGCTGCCCACCAGCACCGGGAAGGTACGGCGGCGGGTGATTGTTGTTGGGGACTCCCTGCTGAGGGGCACTGAGGCGGCAGTGTGCCACCCCAACCTGGAGACAAGGGAGGTTTGCTGCCTGCCGGGCGCACGCATCCGGCATGTGAAGGACAGAGTGGAGCGTCTTGTTCACTCCGGGGGTCACCAGCTGCTCCTGGTGATCCATGTGAGCACAAACGATGTGGCCAGGCAGGGTGTGGCTGGGACCACCAGGGACTTTGAGGCCTTGGGGAAGAAACTCAGGGAGCTGAAGGCCCAAGTGGCCTTCTCGTCAATCTTACCTGTCTGGAGATTTGGGCCAGGCAGGGACAGGAGGGTCTCCGAGGTGAACGAATGGCTTAGGGTGTGGTGCCAGAAGGAACGCTTCGGGTTCCTCGACCACGGCACTCGTTTTCTTGCCAAGGGATGGGTTACACCTCACGAGGATGGGGAAAGGGTCCTTTGGAGATGCTCTAGCAAGCTTCGTCTGGAAGACTTTAAACTGAGCCAGGGGGGTGGGTTCAGGCCCCCCAGTAACGTGTCTGCACTGGACAAGTGTGGGGGGAGGATCAGGGCTCTGGGAGCAGGGTTTTAGAGATACTGCAGGGACTGACAGGACTCCTACAGAGAGGGCCAGGTATTAGGGAGGATGGGAGGAAGGAGAGGGCTGGGAACTCCAAGGAAAGGAAGCGGTGGGAAGGAGTTGAGGTGTATGTACACCAATGCTAGGAGCATGGGTAATAAGCAGGAAGAGCTTGAAGCTCTCCTGGGAATAGGAGGGTATGATCTGGTGGGAATCACAGAAACTTGGTGGGATGAAAGGCAAGTCTGGAATGTGAACATAGAAGGGTACGTTTTTCACACAGAGTGTCCGAGAGGCGACGAGGGGGGGAAGCATCCTTGACTTGGTCTTGACCAATAGAGAGAAGCTGATAGATGAAGTACAGATTAGGGGAGCTCTGGATGCGAGTGATCACTCCATCCTTTGCTTTGAGATTGTGGGACTGGGGATGTGCAGCAGGTCGAGCACTAGAAGCTGGGACTTCAAGAGGGCCAACTTTGGCCAAGTGAAGGCCAGACTGGGGAAAGTCTCCTGGGATAGGTTACTGGAAGGTAAGCAAGTTGAGGAGGAGTGGATAGCACTCAAAAGGGAGGTTTTGGAGGCGCAAACCTTGACGATACCTCTAGTCAGTAAGGTGGGGAGGCAGAGGAGAGTGCCGCCATGGATGCAAAAGGAGGTGGTTAGAGGGATTAGACGAAAGAGGAACCTCCGTAGGAAATGGGTACTGGGGCAAATAGACAAAAGGGTATACTGGGAGGAAGAGGCCCGTTGCAGAAGGATTCTTTGCAAGGCTAAGGCTGATTACAAGCTGAGACTTGCCAAGAATATCAAGAGCAACAAAAAGGGCTTCTTTCAGCAGGTAAATAGGAATAGGAAGGGGAGACAAGTGGTGGGACCACTAAATAAGGAGGAAGGAGACCCAGTGACTGATATGAGGGAACAGGCACAGATGCTAAATGACTATTTTGCCTCTGCGTTCTCCCCAAAGCAGGATGGGGGATATCCGCATAGGAGATTAGATGAGGCTGGGGACTTAAGGGCACAGATTAGCATCACCCCCCTTGAAGTCGAGGGGTTCCTCAGGGCATTGGACATTACAAAGGCGCCAGGCCCTGACGGGTTACACCCGAGAGTACTTAGAGAGTTGACAGGGGTTCTCTCCCGCCCGCTGGCCTCCATTTTTGAGACCTCGTGGAGAACAGGTGAAGTTCCAGAGGACTGGAGGGTGGCATCAGTGGTCCCAATTTTCAAAAAGGGTAGTAGAAGGGACATGGGGAATTATAGACCGGTTAGCCTTACGTCCATTGTAGGAAAAACAATGGAAAGGCTCATAATAGAGAGAGATCTAGTGATGCTAGATAGGGAAGGGAGGCTGACAGCCACACAACACGGCGTCCGCAAAAACAGGTCCTGCCAGACAAACCTTGTGGAATTCTACGACAAGGTTTCGAGATGGCTAGATGGAGGGGATGCAGTGGATGTGGTATACCTGGATTTCAGCAAGGCCTTTGACAAAGTGCCCCATGATATCCTGGTGGAGAAACTGAGTTTTGGGATACACCAAAGCACTGTCCGGTGGATTAGGGCATGGTTGACTGACCGAAAGCAGAAGGTAACCATTAGCGGGGAATCATCGGGATGGCAGCCAGTGACAAGCGGGGTCCCCCAGGGCTCTGTTCTGGGGCCGATCCTGTTTAATCTTTTCATTAACAACATGGAAGAAGGGGTGAACAGTCTGCTGATCAAATTCGCAGACGACACTAAAACTGGAGCAGTGGCCACAACTGAGGAGCAAGTACTCCAGATCCAAAAGGATCTGGACAGACTATGGAAGTGAGCAGGAGACAACAGGATGGCGTTCAATGTAGGTAAGTGCAAGGTCTTGTACTTGGGGCATAGGAATAGCTGTCATAAGTACAGGTTAGGTGGTAAGTGACTGGAGAGCAGCCCTTGTGAAAGGGACCTCGGGGTACTGGTTGACTTCAGGCTAAACATGAGTCAGCAGTGTGATGTGGTGGTCAAGAGGGTGAACGCCACCCTTGGTTGCATAGCCAGAAGTGTAGCTTCTAGATCAAGAGAGGTATTACTACCACTCTACACAACTCTAGTGCACCCGCAACTGGAGTATTGTGTTCAGTTTTGGGCCCCTCATTACAGAAAGGATATAACCAGGTTGGAGTCAGTGCAGCGTAGGGCCACAAGGTTGGTGGCCATTTTGCAGGGGATGGGGTATGAGGCGAGACTGAGGGAACTGGGTCTCTTCAGCCTGGAGAAGAGGAGACTCAGAGGGGATACGTTGGCGACATACAGGTATGTGAGGGGATGTCACATGGAGATGGGTAGAGACCTGTTCTCCCCTGCAGAGGAAGGCAGGACGCACTCCAATGGAGTCAAGCTCAGGGAACCAAGGTTCCATTTAGATGCCAGGAAGTACTTCCTGCCAGTTAGGACCCCGAGGGTGTGGAATGGGCTTCCACAAGAGTCATTGAGGCCCCATTGGTGCGGGTGTTCTAGGATAGGCTGGACGTGTACATGGTGGGCATGTCGTGACCGGAGCCGGCTGGTGCCAGAGGTCAGACTAGATGCCCCGGGATGCCCATTCTGACTCGCTCTGTTTCCTAAGTTCCTATGTTTCCTATGTTCCTAGATACTTAAATTGCTAAGTTCAAATGTGGGTTTCTTCAGAAGGCAGCTTGCACTGTCCTTGCGCCTTCTGACCCTCACATAGATAGACCCATCCTAGCTTTTATCTGCCAGAATGGAGAAAGATCAAAAGCACAAGGAATTATTTTCTTCAAGGAAGAATAGAAAACGTCTATAATTTCTGTTTAAGCTGAATTTCTGCTACTGCTGTTTGAAAGGCCATAGCTGAGGGTAGAAATCATGCTTTGCATAAAGGAGGAGCTCAGTTCAGACTGTGGCATGTTCTCGTAGTACTAGGTTAGTCCCTCTCAGAGGTCCTGGAGAACTATAAACAGTCTGCAGAGAGCAGGGTGGGGAACCATAACCCCAAGGGCCAAATTCTGTTTTAAAGAAGCTACTGCTCCAGCAGTAGGACCAAAGGCAAAAGGAACAGAGCCAAAAATACAACCTCCTCCTCAATTTATTGACCATCAGTAACAAAGCCATATGAGAGACATTCAACCATTCAGAATGGGCAGAGGGGACTGCACAAACCCGAGGAAACTACCAAATAATCAATGTTTGCGGGAAAGGGTGGGGCCATCTGGTGCATCCCAGAAAGCTAGACTGGTCCCCTGGGCCTGAGGTTCAACAGTCCTAGTATAGAGCAAATTGAGCTATATATAGGCCAATAGTCTGACTTCACAGAAGGCAACTGCCTAGCACAGCCATAGCCTTTTGAGATTTCCCCAACCAGTTCCAAGTGGAGTGACTGACCTTTGTTGCAATACTTGCCAGCCCAGCCACTTTGACAGATGCATTGCCAGGGCTGGTGGCACGTCCCATGGCTGCAGCCCGGCATCCTCACACACTGTTCGCAATAATCCCCTTCCCAACCTGGATCACACCTACAAACAACAGAGGGAGGCCAGGGTTAGTGAAGAAAACCACACCATATGACACATGGCAAAAATAAAGAGAAAGGAAAGAGCGATTGTGCAGTTTTACAAGGTTAGAGATTTGCATTTAACAGGTATGTGTTCAAGCTCTGGGTTAGGTTCTGAGGAATGGGTGGAGCCACAAGCCTTTTCTTGAAATTCTTCATTGTGTTATTTAAGTGCATTTATCTGATGTATTTGTCTTGATTTTGGCTAGTACAATACACTTTTGGAATGGAAAAAGAATACTATAAGGGATCTTATGAAAAGCAAAGGCAGGCAGGCAAGGAGGACATAGCTGGGTGGAGTCAAGGTTGAGGCAAGAAGGCAGAGCTTTGAGGACACAGAACCAGGGGTGAGCCCTTGCCCTGCTTCACATATAGCGACAGCTGAGTTTGGCATGTTGGTGAAGTGCAGGTTGCAGTTAAATTATGAGTTGCTATTAGATGCAAACTCTGCATGATGGAGTTGTTGACCACGGTCAACTGAGGATTGATAACCCATGGTCTGTTGCTGGGTTGTGAACTCTGGATTTTTCATGGTTACCAACCCATAGATGAATGTTACACACAGAGTTCAGATGTGCGTACAATCTATCAACAACCCATATGCAAAGTTGTCTTTATGGGTGAACCAGATCTTTGAGTACAACAAGTTTTGGTAAAGCCTGTGAAGACAACCAATCCCCAGTGGTTCTTTCTCTAATTTTCTCCTTGGACAAATTAAAATTTCCACTTTAATCATCATGTGGAAGCACAGCAGAAGAATGACACTTCCTCAGTATTTGCATCTGCCTTAGAGGTTTGCTAGTAATAATCTGGCCTTTTACTTGATATGCAAGATCAGCAATGTGAAATATGCTTCTGTCTCTGACCCTCTTCCATCCCAATAATATCTAAATTGCTTTCAGAGGGAATACATGCGTCATATAGTACTATAGTACATATAGTAACCCTATACACACTTACTTGGGACTGGGCTATAAGAATGGTATACAGCAGGCTACCTTTCATTTGTGAAATTAAGCAGATATGCAAACCTAAAAACATGTTTGTATATTTGTATGTCATTGGGGAAAATACAGAGAGGAGAATAAAATGTAAGCATGTATCCAAGGAATCGTATTGTAAGCTTCTTCCATTGCCAGTGGTGCAGCTTACCAAAGGCCCAACTGGCACAAGATATTCATAGATATTGCATAGATATTGCAGCATATTTATTGTCTGTCCTTTAACCAATGCTAAAAGAATGCAAGCCCTACATTTACCCAGCAATTACCTGGTCCACATCCAAAAGGCTGCCTCCAGACTTTATGAGTTTGGCTTCCTTTAGGCCACTCAGTCATGGATAACACATAATCATCCATCACTCCCTTAATATCAAGAGAAATGCAGAACTGCACATTCCTGCCATCCCAAAAGAATGCAGGTACAATTTGTACAGCTTCAGAGAAAAGACCCACAATAGGCTGACTTCATCTGCACAGATCGATCCTGGTGACCAGTGAGAGACTCAACACATCTTTTTTTGTATATATGCTTGGTCTCAGTGGAGAAATTCGCCCTGCTATGCAACTGAACATTTTCAACTGTGTAAACACAATCTGTTTGAACCAGTATGGAGTCTCTGATGTCTTTGGGTAGGGATCTTTTGTCATCTACTTTAAATTATAGAAAGTAGATCTCTCTTAGTCAACCAGCATATGTTAAATGTACAAAACAAGAGTGCACACTCAGAATCTCTTGACATTTATGATATAACTAAATGGGGTACCCAAAGCCCTCTGACCGTGGCCATGGGCAATTCAGCTACAGGAGACTAAATGTACCCTTTGGATACCCAGAACCCTCTGAACTTGGAGAATTATAGGCATCCCATCCAGGACAGGAGGAATGAGGACAATGGTCCCCTCTGTGCTCTTCTTACCATACAAAATACTTAGATAGCTGATTTCAGCTACTCAACTGCAGTACTTTGGAACAGGAGAGAAGGAGGCTGAGGTACCACCAGGATACCTCAAACCTTCACAGCACTGGTCTTATCCCCTCCTTGTTCCTAGGAGCTTGGACGTGTAGCCAGTGTGTTTCTTCCCATGCTGGTTGGAAGGGAGGGAAGGATGCTCTGAGTGCAGAGTCTTAGTTCTGACATTGGATTTTTTTTCAGACATCAGGCTGGACCTCCAAAAAATCCTATGTCCATCCAGATGTTGCCTAGAGGCCATAGGATTGTGTTGCCCATCAACTTTAATTCAACAAAGAAACTGGAAGTACAGAAATTAGATCCAGGGCTCACTTACCTGTTTTGACTACCATAACTCATCCATGAAAGGAATGTATAAAAGTAATAATGATACAAAACTGAGGCTGAAAATATGCTGAGTGCATTTTCCTCACCAAAGAGGAAGCTTACCCTTTCTTACTTATCTAGGGTTAGAAAGGCAGGGAAAGCATGGCTTTTGGGAAGGTTGGGGCCCTACATTTTCTAAAAGAAAACTGATGGACAGGAAATACATGCTCATACCTGAAAATTGAAAACAGTATAAAGAATATATAAACAAAGCTCCCAGAATAAATTCTAATTACACTGTGATTTTCAAACTGTCTACTTTGACAGGCATAATATCACGGAACCACTTGCTGAAGCTAACCAGGTCTGAATCTGATCAGCATTTGGATGGGACTCTTCCTTGGAACCCCATGAATGAACTCCAAGGTAGAAGAAAAAGTAGGATGCAAATACACTAAATGAGTACCTTCAAGGAGATCTTTATGTGTTGACTGATTTTTTTGGACATCCCTGCATGTACACTGCAGAACATGCACTTCAGAAAATGTTGGCATGCTGGTGATAGCCTAACATAAAATTGAGAGTGTGCCCTAGAACAAACACAACTCTACAATAGCTCCAGACTTGATGCAATAATTTCCCCTCCTTTTGACTTCAATGGAGTCATTAAAAAGCCACCAGTGCGTTGGCAACCATTTTACCCATGTTACTGCAACAGAACATAGGATATGGTATAATCTCAACACACTATCACCAGTGTATAAACCCCACACAGGGAACCTGCAGTTCAGAGTATAAGTATGTGGCTATATCTCTTTGGTCCTGTGCCATGTGCATGGAGAGATCACAAAGGGCAACTATGGAAAAAAAGAGCAGTTTGGACAAAACACCTCTCTTCAAAACAGTCCTGAAGGCTTTGTGCACACAGCTGATCCCTCATGAATGTCAACCTGAATGTGTTATCTTGCCTTGGGATTGCCTTGTCTCGGGAGACAGACGTCTAATACCAAGCTCCACTTCATTCCAAGCAGCAGTGCTGCTGGGACAGAGCATCCTACACAGGTGAGTGCTGCACTCCTGCCATTGCCACTGCTGGCCAAGCCCTTGTGAGCATTTTTGCCTTGCCAAGGTCTCAGCCTGGATGCTTGGAGTAGAACAGATTGCATACACTGTTTCTCTACAAGCCCCAAGGAGGAAGTATATTCACAGTCACTGCAGTTTTGTGCTCCTGCCCACTACAGCAAAGGAGGGTAACTCACCTCCAACCAGCTGGCCTAAAATCTAGCCCAGGGAAGACTGGGCTGTCCCTGCAGCAGTAATAACTGCAGCTTACTGGGCACAAATAATAGATTCTTTGAACACAGAACACGAAGGGTTGGAGTGATGTGATACTTGAACAACTCTTATTCAGCATCAAAATGATGTTTCACCTGCATTTGCCGTCCTCTTCACAGCTGCCATGAGCCAAGTTACAGCGGTCATTGCATTCATCACCTGCAAGACAGAGTAGAGAGTAAGAGTGAATGAACAAGGCAGTTGGGAATGTAGCTATCGCTAGGTTAAATCAACGGAGAGAGGATGGAAGTGCCTGTGCCACTTACGGTGACAAGTTTACCTGGATGAGCCTGTCCATATAAAACCTACTGGGATGCCGGTTCCCACCTGGAATTCCCATGCTCACTTCACTGGAAAGGAACAGCCCACACATGTATTTCCCTGTCCGTGTGGCATTCTTGTCTTCAAGGAAGAGAATGCAGAAGCACTTGCGGGTGTGTGTTTGTGTGTGCATACATCAGAACTCCTTGTGCCCACCACAAATTGTCTCAAATCTCATTTTCCGTCCAAGCATGTACTGAGTGAATGCATTATATTTTCTAGCCGGAGATGCATTCATTTTTGTAAGCCCACCTTCTTAAATATAGTTTGTATTGCAATTTACTTGTTTGCCTTGAACAGACGGGCACACCAAGACTAGGAAATGCTGTACACCAGTAGTGAAGCATGTGTTTTGCACACAGAAGGCTTCAGGGTCAATCCCTGGCTTCTCCAGGTAGAGCCAAGGAAGAGTCCTGCCTCAGTCCCTGGAAAGCCACAGCTAGTCATTGGCCTGTCGATAAGCTACTCCTCACTCTGATTGCTAGTCCTTTTCATTCACTACTGGGTTGTTGGTGTTGGTGTTTTCCTTTTTCAGAGTGTTAAAAATGCCCAGTTGGATCCTGTTGTTTTGGACCCTGAAAATCACACAATTATGTTTGCAGTTTGTTGGTGGTAACACTCTTCTGCAATCGTGAGAGTGAGCATTTATGGCTGTCTGATATGCGTAGCCTTGCCTGATCAATTTCTTTGTATGTTTCAGCTACCAAAAAAAGCTGTAGTGGAGTGGGTAACATAGATAGAAATTGACAAGGAAAGTTGGCATATGGGCTTATTTGAACACAGTGCTGAACTGACACTTCTCAGTGCCTTCCATTTTTCAACACTTTTGTAAGTCTCCAGTTATTCCAACAAGGGGAGATATTAGTACACATTATCGCTCCTTTTTAGAGTACTTAGTGCTGTGATTACTGCTAGAATATCCAGATAAGAGTAATGAAACAAAAAATCAATATGAACTACTCATAATGAGCACCACTTTCAGTGTATTTAATTCTACAATGAATATTGGACTAATAGACATATATAAAGGAAATATTTATTTATTTATTTATTTATTTATTTATTAAAACATTTTTATGCCGCCCCATTCGCCGAAGCCTCGGGGCGGCTTACAACATAGATAAAACAAGTTAAAATCCATATAAAATAATCTTAATTATATACAAAGGAAATAGAAACATAAAGAAAGCAAGTCAGAAGGGGCCTCCTGGGCCCTCTAGTCTGGCTCCTGGCTCCAGCTGGCTCTGCTCATATAATCCCCAGCATGTGGTAGTCCAATCTTTCCTTGATCACTCTCGCTGATGGGGCCTCAACCACCTCCCATGGAAGCCCATTCTATATCCTAGGGGTCCTAGGAAGTACTTCCTGAATCCAAGCCAAAGTCTGCTTGCTTGAGCTTTGCCCCATTGGAATGCATCCTGTCCTTCACTGCAGGAAAGAACAGGTCATGGCCCTCCTCTACATGACATCCTAAAAGATCCCCTCAGAGTCTCCCCAGGCTGAAAAGACCCAGTTCCCTCGGTCTCTCCTCATATGCCATCCCTTCTAACCCAGCTACCATTCTTGTGACCCTGCGCTAAACCATTTCTAGCTGTCACTCCTATAATGTGGAGTCCAGAACTGGATGCAGTACTCCAGTTGTGGGTGTACCAGAGTCATCTAGAGTGGTATCAACACCTCCCTAGATCTGAAAGCCATGCTTCTGGCTACACATCCAAGGGTGGCATTTGTCTTCTCAACTGTCATGTCACACTTGCTGACTCATGTTCAGCTTGCTGTCAACAAGGACCCCAAGTGCTGCTCTCCGGCCACTTGTCCCCCATCCCGCACCTGAGACACCTATTCCTGTGTCCCAAGTGCAGGACCTTGCACTTACCCACATTGAATGCCATCCTGTTGTCTCCTGCCCACTTCCGCAGCCTGTCCAGATCCTTCTGGATTTGGCACAAGTGCGAGTCCCCAGAAGGAGCAGGATAGGCTAACTAGTAATGGTTTAAGAGGAGCTTGCTAGAGTGTTTAAGGGGCTAATTATACATCTTAAGACTATGATTATGCAGACATTATAACTTCAACCTTGTCAGCCTCCTTTCTTCATCAAAGCCTCCAACCCCACCAACCTGTAATAGATTTGTAATAGATTACAAATAGTTTTTGTAGTAGATTTCCAGATGAAGATATTGGGAAAGCTTGAAATCTTGCACCTTTTTTGTTCCCTATGAGCTGGCCTAATAAAAATGTCTTATGGCCAATACAGCTACCATTGTTTTTGGTACGTCTTAGAAAATACCAAATTTAGCTATTTGGCAGTGGAACACTACACTGGAGGATTTTATGCCACCTGAAGCTGGGACTTTATTCTTTGAAGGTCCTTTCCCTAAAACTAATAGGTAAACTAAAATGTCCCATTTTCCTTTTCGATTGCTTTTCTCTTATATAGCACATCATCAAAAATAACTTCTTGCTTTATTAATATAAAAACTACTAATTTTATATCTTCCACTGATTTCTACCAATCAAGGAAGCTGTCTTGTTTGCCTAGGAAGAGATCATTCACAGCTGAATTTTATATTTTCGGAAATGGAGGGTCGACCATTGTCCGCTACTTTCTTCTTCCCAGTGGTTCTATGGGCAACATGACAAACTGGTATTCTGAAGTCCATGTGAAAAGTGAACATGGACCAAGAAATATGAAACTGCAGAAAGAAATGCAATGGTTGGTACCTAGCTATGTCACTGGCACCAATTGTGCACATATTTGCCAAATATGCTTCTTGATAGCCCCTTTCATGAGGGGAACATAGTTCAGAGGCATAGCACATCCTCTGCTGCAGAAGACCTCTGCTTCCACCACTGGGACCTCAGGCTCAATGGCTTAGGTAGTACACAATATGAAAGACCACTGTGCCTGAGCTCCTGCATGGATTGGATGAAGGAGAAGGCTATCCATGGCTACTAGTGATAATGGCTATTTGCTCCCTCCAGTATCTCGGGCAGTATGTCTCAGTACCATTTACTGAAGCCATATGCCTAGGTATACCATTTGCTGAGGAACTTGAACTAGAGAGTCCTATTACACTCATACGCTGCTTCTGGGATCCTGTAGGCAGCTGACTGACTATTGTCTGAACAGAATACTGGCCCAAATAGACCCTTAGTCTGATCCAGCATGGCTCTTCTTATGTATTGGAGAATAGGAACAAAAAGGTATGATTGCATTCCAGTTCTGCTTGGGGCCCTTGTGGGAACAGAATGCTGGATTGGTTAGGCCTTCAGGCCTAACCAATTCAGCACAGCTCTTCTTACATGCTGCTAAGGTATGGCAATTGTACTTTAGTCCCCATGAAAAGGGAGAAAGACTCACTGAAATTGATGGAACCTAAATTAGTCTCATCTATGCAAGGTATGGATCCAAGCCAGGAACTGCTAAAATGTCATTCTTTCTCTTTCCTTTGCTACTACTATTTCTACTGCAATTCCTAAAGGATGGGTTGCCCTGCACCTTGCAAAAGAGCATGTGTGCACACTGGAAGGATTATAGTTTAATTTTAAAAACTGACACAGCAGTGACAACACTAACAAGACTGTGCTCAGCTCTGAATGCAAAGAAACTCCTTCGCCATAGAGGTGGAATTGACAGGAGGCTGCTCTGCAAACATGGTAGCAAAGAAGAATAGGAGAAAAGTGGATGGTTAGTGTCAGAAAAGCAACTTATTGGCAACTAGGAGAGAATTACACTCCTTCAACAAACTGCATCAAAATATACTTCCAAACCCTGTGAGACAATACTATGACATCTGTTTGCACCTAAAATGCTTGGGGTGCCATTGCAATGGAAGTTCCAGTAATTGCTATAGACAAGCATTGTTAGAGAAGGAAGGGGCAACAGCAAGGAAAATGCAGGAATGTATAGATTTGGGAAGAATGTTCTCAGCATTTTCCAAAATAACTATGCTGAAAAAGGCTTGTAGGGAAACACTCCAAGTTTAAATCTGGGTTTATTTATTTATTTATGAAATCTATAGGCCATTCATTACTGTCATCTCTGGACGGTTTACAATATATTATCATCCTAAACAAAATAAATTGGCTACACCATGACGGAGTATAAAATGACATGGTTAAAATAAATTAAATTAGTAAATACACAATTAAAATTAATTAGCTTTAAAATATTGGTCAAATGAAAAGGTCTTGACCTGGTGCCAAAAAGCATATAATGATGGCGCCAGGCGGACCTCCCTAGGGAGTGCATTCCAAAGCTGGGGCGCCACCACAGAGAAAGCCCTCCTCTGAGTGCTCTGTCTCCTGGCCTCTTCAAAGAGGGTTCCTGGAGGAGGGCCTCTGCTGCCGATCTTAAGGGGTGGGAGGGCATATAGGGAAAGAGGCGTTCCTTTAGGTATCCTGGTCTCAAGCCGTTTAGGGCTTTATAGGTAATAACCAGCACCTTGAATTGAACCCAGACTTCAATGGGAAGCCAATGGACTTGATAGAGGACTGGAGTTATGTGAGAATAACGACCAGTCCACGACAGTATTAATGAGTTGTCCTAAGCATGTGAAATGAAGTATAAAAAAAAGCTTGTGCAAGCTTCCAGTGGATCATACAGGATGGATCAAAAGGCATTTTCAGAATGTTACACCAGATGCTGCTGACAACCAAACAGTTCTCCACCATCTTCAGGAAAGTTGAATACAGCACAATCCTGTACATCTTTAGACAAAAGAAAGCCATACAATTCCCAGCATTCCCTAGCCAGCAGTGTTGGCTTAGGCATTCTAGGAGGGCTGTTTTGTTTAGTATTTATTTATTTATTTATTTATTTATACATACCAACATACATGTATATATTGGCCACCTATAATTGCCAAGACCTTCCTTTCTGTCTAATCATGCATGGGATCACACCTTTATTTATATTTTTCTCAAGAGTGCTCATCTGTTTTAGCTCACAAGTACTTCTCATTTGGATGTCTCTCTCAGTTTTAGCTAATTTTGTCACTCTCTTTCTTCAGTAATCTCTGAGGCTTTTGTTATACATATTAAACCAGTTCTGGCCCACCTGCCTTGGCTGCCTGTATGCTTCTGGTCCCAGATCAAGGTGCTGGTCTTAACCTATAAAGCTCTGCATTGCTTGGGACCACAATACCTGTCAGAGAGCCGTTCCCAACCCTGATCTACCCACACACTAAGCCTCTGAGGCCTTCTTCCTGGTGCCAACCTCTTAAGATGCTCGGGGTACCAACTGGGGGAGGGCCTTCTTGGTGGTAGCCTCCCTTCATTGGAACAACCTTCCTGCTGCAGCTTGCTTGGCACCAAGCAAGTTGCCATCTTTTCAACACCAGGTTAAAGTAGCCCTCTTTGCTGAGGCTTTTAAAGACCTCCCTAGCCATTTAGGGGCCTGATACAATTAACCCGGTATCAGGTATTCTTTTATTCTTGGGCAGGTCTTTTTAAATGGTTTTTTATTGCCTTAATTGTCTTTTAATGGTATTTTATGTTATTTTAAATTAATTGTTAAATCTTACTGTTTTCATCTATTGTATTTTATTGTTTCTAAACTTTATGTAAACCACCCAGAGAACTTTGGCTATGGGTAGTATAGAAACAAACAAACAACAACAATGCAGCAAATAGACATTTTCCCCATTACAGCAGTGCCCTATTTCAGGAAGATGGCTATGATCTCCATTACATTTGTACAGTTTTATTTTTTATTACTTAACGTATGCACTACTTTCTATAGAGATATGAAAGCAGTGAAGATGGTATCAAAACAACAATAAGTATAACAATACAATACAACATTGAAAATCAATGTAACCACCAGCTCTATTGTGTGATGAGAATTGTAGCTGGCTGGATCACACCTCAGGGAAACCCTGCATAAGAACTCATTGGGGGCTGCCTGATGTAAACTGGTTGAGTGCTCCAAAGGAGGGTGCTGCAACACTAAATGCCCCAGAGCAAATGCTTCTGAGACAAACCTCAGGAGCATGTGCTACCCTCAGAAGCACTTCCTCTAAAGGTTGCAACTTGGTCCCAAGTTGTTTAGGGCTTGATTTGTTCACAAGTCCTTGCATTTGTCCTGGTAACTTACTGACAGCAGTGGAGCTCTTTTAGCAAGAATGTAACCTGCTGACAGAAAAAGACTGCATTTAGTAGCCTCCCTGCCACATTCTCCATCAGCCACAGCTTCTGTACCAAGCCCAAGGGTAATCCCCCCAAAAGTGCCATACAATAACCCAGTCCTGAATCACGAGATCGCCTGTGCCACTGCGCCTGCAGCTAGGTTATCATGGTCCAGGAACAGCCACTGTTGGCATAGGTCAATCCTAGCAGCTGAAGCTTCCTTCGTCTCAAGTGACAAAGATGAATCTGTAACCCCAGGTTATGTACCTGTTTATTCAGGGGAAATGTAACCCATGAATGAACAGGAAGAGAAACTGGCTGATTTCCCAGACCGGTGACTCCCACCCTCAGTGCTTCCATCTTGCCAGTTTATTACATAGTCCTCACCCAGCCTAGCACTGTGTCCAAGTACCAGTCCAGAGCCTACATGCATGTCCACACCTAATCCAGATATTATGGGGAGGCAGAGCTGGGTCTCATCCACAAGCTAATGAGACCTTTCCCCAAGTCCATGATGGCCACTCCCAGCAGCTTCATACAGCTGTTAAACAGCACCACGGTCAAAATAACGCCCTGCCACATCCCCATAGCGCAGGTGCCAAAGGGGCAAGGTGCGCTGGCCAAGCAGCATTCTCTGAGACCAACCCCACAGCTCTCTCAGTGTTAGACTATGACTCCTATCACTCCTGACAGCTGGCCATGTTGGCTGGGGCTGATGGGAGTTAAGAGTCCAGACACATCTGGAGAGCCACAAGTCATCAGCCCCCTCACTCCTGATTTAAGAAGAAAGCTGTGGTGAGACACTGAACTATTCTTGGTCCCCTAGTTGACAGAGAGAAGCATCAACCAGGGAAAGGAGTCTGCATGCATTGCAGGATATTGCCTGCAACGTGACATACACGGGGGAAGGACTATACACTCAAAGCAAGTATAGCTGAGGAACAGTCTGCTCCACCTTCAACCTGGGGGCCACTGATATTTCCACTCTGCAGTCCCACTGCTTGAGAAAGGAGAATTAAAACTGTTCAGAGGCATCTACTCTCATCAATTATGTAAATTTCTCCAAGGCTGTAACTGAGCCCTGCCTTGCTCCATTGTCTATTTTTTCCCTTCTATCCTTCATTTGTCCTTTGCACGGACACCCCAAAGCTCTCCTGCTTCTCCAGGTTTGTGAATTCTTTCCTTCCTGTTTGGTCCCAGTGTCCATGTAATGTATGGTGACCCAGAGCCCAATGATGTTTGTTGATTTGCATCCAGATGTGATGGACACTTAACTCCTACCATTCTCAGCCAATATGGTCAATGGCCATGCTGACTGGGAATGGTGGACATTGCAATCTAACACATCTGGAGGCTCCAGCTTTGAGAAAGCTGTCTTGGACTGTAACTTCTTATGCCATGTTCATACCTGTTCATTATCTACCACAGCTTCCCTCAAAAATCCATGGAAGTTCAATTTGGTGATAAGACTCATCCATTACTATTAGAAATCCTCGGGATCCTCTCACAAAACTACAATTCCCACAATTTCCTGGGGTGGAATGTTAAGCCAGCATACATCTAACATGTAGATACACTCATAATCACAGGAGCAAACTAGACAGAATGTTAAATGCTGTAAACAAAATTGTATCTCCTGAACATGAATAAAAATAGGGTCCAGAGGAGAATCCAATCTGGACTGTGGCATGGAGAAGCAACTGTTTCCCCTGTGCCATTTTCCTGACAAGAACAGCTCCAAAAGCTGCTGTGTGTACAAATAACAACTCTCCAAGGCATATAACAGAAGGGGGCAGGGGGCAAGGAACATTTGGTCAGGAAAATGGTGCAGGGGAAAATATTAAAAGTCTAAAAAAGAGCCCTCTTCCCACATCATGGTCACAGTTCAAATCAGGAATATCTGCAGCTGCATTTGAGATAGATGGCTAGATAGACGGACAGACAAAGGTATCCATCATATTGTATATTTTGGCCCTTGGACAAGGCTGGTATCATGGATATTTTAAGGCCTTTTACAAAGTGTCCAGCAGGTGTCACTGCTTGCCTAAAAACACAGGCTAGAGGTACAGGCACAGCTCCAGTACAGGACATCTGGGCAAATGCCAAGGAGCAAACCTATTAAACATTGACAATGTTAGTTGCATATTACTGTCCTCAGTGCATTTTTCTTTTTCATACAAAGCAGGCTCAGGTGGCCCAAGATCTGACTGAAAAATATTAAGGCAGGAAAGTGACTTAACTATTTTTCCCTCTTGACTATTTTTCCACTGAAAAGCACCCTCTAGCTGTTTCTGTACCAGCATGGAAAAGGTATGGGTAATTTCCCACTGTGAGTGGAAACGCAGTGGTGGGGGTGGGGGGGGGTTGCACAGCAAAACACCCAGATGGGAAAGAGCTAAACCACCCACCCACAAACTATTCCATCATTCAGATCCACTGCCTACCAAGGTTGCTTTGGTTATAGATCAGAAAATGAGGAAAGAGGCGCACACTTGGCTTGTAACATCTATGTTGGCACTTAGGAAAATCCAATAGAGAACTGCACCACTAGCTGGCAAAGCTAGGAGGCTAGGAATGGCATTTTCCTTTCAGAATGCCTTCTGGATGCTTTCTACAATGAACAGATCCATTCAATGCCATCAGAAAAGTGCTACAGAAAACTTGTTCCTAGTATTACCATCATTTCTCCTGCATAATCAAATAAGATCCCTCCTGCTGGCAGCCCAGGCATAACTATGATGAAAACCCAGAGTGGGTCTCATGCTGGATTATGTCATGGGAGCCCTTAACAACACACCTTTCCTCTGCCTGAATTCAGAGAGGCATATCTGTGCACATGGCAAGCAGTGCTCCCTTGTCCTGCTAACATCATCCTTTGATTTACAGCGTACAGTTGTTCCAGTACATAGGAGGGATGAAAAGAATGCTTGCACTTTTCATTTGCTCACACCTGGGGGAACGTGAAACATCTTTCCTTCCCTGACACAAAAACAGAAAGTAGCCACACAAGCCCATTCTGGTCTTTTGGGAGGGACAGAAAATGCATAAAAACCTGCACATTATTTAGCTCCAGATTCTGCAACATACAGGACAATCTAATCAAGCCATCCACACACTGAAGTACTGTTTAGGCTGATGTGTTTACTTGGCATATGAAGAATGACGAATTGTCCAAAACAAGACCAGTCACTCACAGATTTAAGTCAAGGCTTCTTTGGACCATGGAAGAGGAAGTCCACCCCTCCTCCCGGTTGTTGGTCTTTTGCAATAGATCTCATGTCCTCAAATGAACATTTAATGAATCCTCACCTTGGGTAAAATGGTGATGGGCCACCAGGATCCAAAGCAAGGACATGAGCTGAAAACAGAAGCTCCTGAGCATGGTCAGTCTCACCCTACCGAGATAGTTACCTATAAGAACATGAAGGCAAAATCAGACTAATATGCTCTTGGCATCTTTACAGTGCTATGAGGAACTTCACATTCCAAACTTTATTATTACTACAAGTTAGCATCATTTCCTTTGAGGTATGTTCAGCTTGGTACAGGATACTTAAAGAAACAATAACAAAAATTAAAAACACTTTAAGCCAGAGATAAGTAAAATGACAAAGTTAATCCTATTGAATATATTTGTAAAAGAGAAATAAAAGAAAAAATCAACTGTTTTTGTTGACAACTGCAAGGCAATTAATAGCAAATAACAGAAAGGCACCTTGGATGTTGGCAATATCTTGGTGGAAAAAGAAAATATGGGATATATCAATTAATGAAAAGTTGATACAGGAGTTAAGACTATATTGTAGAATAAAGAAAAAAGATACTTTTAGGAAGGACTGGTGAAAATCTATATATCATATAAAGAAGGGTTCATATAGAATGCTTTTAGAAGGTTATAGAAAACTCTGGGCCTCATGAAAAAGGAAGATTAAAAAGGAATTAAACAGGACAAATTAACATGGATCAAATCAGGGCATGAATTATGTATTTATAGGTATTAATACAGATGCATTCTATTTGCTTTTGTAGGTATTATTTTTGAAAATGTAATAAAATTTTAATTTAAAAAGTATGTCCAGTTGACCCATTGCCACTTTGTCTTCAGATGCTTTGGCATTCCTATTCTCTTCAGCCTCAAGATTAAATGTGCTAGAACAATGAGTGTGCAGAGTTCACCCTGTGCACTCCAAAAGCAATACACCATGGCTCATGAGACCCTTTCATTACCTCATTTGCCTTCAGACCCTCTGTGCCTCTTCTTATGGAAAAAGAAAAACTGCTCCCACACCCATGCAGCAATATTTTCAATCATGGAGCCTTAATTTTGAAGGTGTTACATTATTTGTTCCTTCCCTAAGGTGAGCCTTAAGTGTACTGAGCCAGACAGCTGAAAACATGGCTTTTGCAAACTGTACATTGAAAAAAAAAATCACACATGTTAAGAGTTGCTTGACAATCATATTGATGAAGTCTGGCTAAGTTCAATGGGGCTTATTCCCAGGTCAAAGAGTATACAACTGCAGCCTAAATATTAATGTTCCTTCTGTCTTTGGTGGAGCCTAAGGAGAAGGGAGAGCAGACAATTACTATCTCTGTCACGGAAAGGTGTTGGATACGATTGGGAGCATATCATGGAGATATGGGTGAGACTAAGAGATGGAAATCAGAAGTTCACCAATCCATAGTTTAAAACTATGTTGATCTATTGCTACATGTCTCCTGGCAGAGTAACTGATGGAGAGTTCCAGCTGCCATTTCTCTGTCTAAAAGAGTATTGTGGTTTCTTTAAATGGTTAGGCTTAGTCATTGTCATGTCTTATTTGTATCCTACCTTTATGACACCTCAGGCAGCCTATATATTGGTCTATATGGCCTAATATATAGCCCAGCATATGGCCCCTTCCCTTCCTCCAAAGAACTCCATGCAGCAAGCAGGGAAGTATTGTATCCTTACAGAAATAACAGGAGAGAAAGTGCTTGCTAGGCAGAAAGTTCCTTGCCCAAGGCCATCCAACAAATTTCTCTCAGAGGTACGCTGCACATATTGGGAGGCACCATTTGGCTGATATACCTGCATCATGAAACTTAAGGTTTGTTGATTTTTTAAAAACTTTGGCTTCAGAAAATTAAAGAATATCATTGTAAAAAAACCCTTAGAAAGCTAGACACAAGGGCAAATAGGAATTAAGAGAATCATTTGAAGCCAACTTATTTTATGAGTTGAGGTTTGTTCACAATGTCTGACTTTATGGGATTGACAATTCAGGGGAAAAATGAGGTTAACACAATCAGGCTTAAGGTAGAAGCAATCCAGTAAGATGGAAGACTGTTGATAAATCAGTAACTGATAACTGGTGCTCTAAATTTTAGAATCTTAAAACTAGGAAAGTATACAAAGCGATAACCCTTCTTTCTTCAAGGAGAGACTTCTGCTGAAACACAACAGGACATGCATGAGAGATTCCTAAGTTTTAGGGCAGGAAACAAAGTATATCCAACCTCTATTCTTCCTCAAATGCCAAGTTTCACCCAATGACATTTCTACAGACTAAGCTTAACTACTACTACTATTATTGTTGTTGTTATTATTATTATTACTACATTGCATTTATATTCCATATTTTTTCCTCTTGCAAGGAAGTCAAGATGGCCTTCAAAGTTCTCTTTTATCCTTATAACAACAACCCTGTGAGGTAGCTTGGGCTGAGAGTGAGTGGCTGGCCCGAAGTCCCTTTGGGAGTTTTATGGCCAGGTGCGGACTGGAGCCTGGATCTCCTAGCCTGGATCCAGCACCCTCATCACCACACCACACTGGCTGCACTTATTTCCTGCATGTCTAGTGCTACCATTCGGTGGAGTGTGACAGCCTTTTCTGGCTGAGGGGCAAAAATTGCATAGAACTGTGTGTGCCATGTAGCACGCCCTGTCTTCTGCCATCAGGATGCTGCACTTTACCAAGCATCCAGTTTGGTCAGCTTTTACACATGGAATAGAAGTGACATCTTGTCCTTGACTCCAGGTAGCAACATGTCATGGACTGATTTTGATTCTTCTAACGTAGGGGTGGGCAAATTGTGGCCTTCCAAGTGTTTTGTCCCACAACTTGTAACAAACCACTGACCTAGCCAATGATCAGAACAGAATGTATGTATGTTTGTGTACATTATATTTATATCCTGCCTTTTTTTCTTGTAAGGGTCTGATGATATCCTACATGATCTTCCTCTCCATTTCATCCTCACAACAACCCTGTCAGGTAGAGTAGGTTGCGAGTCATTGACTGACCCAAAGTCACCCACTCAGCTTCACAGTCAAGTAGGGACTTGAACTTGGATCTCCTGAGTCCCAGTCCAGCACCCTAACCACTACACCACACTGTGCTCATTTGCAGGAGCGGGTCACTTGTGACCTTCCTGATGTTTTGTAGGCCAAAACATCCAGAAAGCCACAAGTTGCCTATTCCTGCAAAAATTCTCAGCACTCCAAACTACAATTCCCAAGATTCTTGGATTGAAGCCACAATAGTTAAATAGGCATAAAACTGATGTAAGGTTGTAGCGTAGAACTATCTCAAAGTGAGTTCCATTGTGAAGGGGTCATAATGCTACTCCAAGAGAATGACATCTGTGTCAGAGCTGTTGATTACAGTGAAATAAAATGTGCTCCTACTGAAAGGATATTTTGGATGGGTTTTCAAACAAAGATTCTAATCATGTGTGAATATTAAAGGCTGTTATTTTTATTAGCCTACATAAAATGCTGGTCGTGTTCTGCTGTGAGTAACTGTACTCTACTGCTTCCCAAAGTCTCATTGTTGTTACAATAGGTTAGAAGATTCTCTTTCACTTCCTGCTCCAAAGTATTGTGATGTGGTGTGGTGCTTTGTGCTGCTGAACAGCTGCTGCATTTCAGGGAAGGGCAAAATGATTCCTGTGAATCTTATAAAATAATTTATGGATTAAGGATGAACAGTTGGCAGCCAATTCCTCCTGAGCTGTTACAACCCCAGCTGAATACTGCATGTCATTGAAAAGGTCATTTCTCTGTTCCATTCCCAATAAAGTCTTCAAAGCAGAGATATTACCTCTTGGAGATCCAGGTCATCATAAAGCGTTTTTTCCTAATTGTTTCTCCATGCACTACAATTGCTTATGCAACCACTTCAGCACCAAAGGATCCTTCTGAATTACTGGTCTCTTTAGCAATTCTGGAGGATTCTCACCATCATAACTGAATCTCTCTAATGGCCAATTGTGGGGGATAACTTGATCACGGTAGGGTGGAAAAAGTCACTAATTCTAACAGCAAAAGTGATCATGAAAAACTATACTTAAATTTGTAACTGATTGGCTTTCTTTGTTTACCTGGGGTGGAGTTCACCAGATAGGGTCATCTCCATAAACGAGGTATGTCTGCAGGGGCCTTTCAGGGTGGAGTTACAGGCCATGGAATAGACCTGGGTTTACTGGACAGGCAATGGAGAAATAGAGTTGCCAAATCACAGATTTGTAGATGGAAATGTCTGTTTGGAAGATCAGTAAATTTAAGATGCGCCAGGACAGGAAAGGGTTATTGTGGATTTTATTGGATTAGACAGGTTTGTAAATAGGATATTGGCTTCCCTGCTTTAGAAGGTCAACTGATAATACCATAGAATTATTAGACTGACAAGCTATAGAGGCTAAATCAGATGGATTATGGGACTGAGGCAAGGTATTCAGGAAGAGGGAAAACATATATTATTGTTCCAACCCAGAAACACACCTTCTGTTGTTGGTGGTTAACAAGCAGCACATGTCATCCCCAGCAACCAATGGTTCAATAACTGTGTGGATGTAAGCCCTAAGTTTGGGTAATCATATTGTGTGAACCCAGTCACTGTACTTCCAGGTGGATGCCTAAGATGTTTCAAAAGGCTATCTAAAAAGGTAACATGGAGATGCGACAAACATTTGTATCAGACAAGAACATTCTGATAGAGGGAATCAACATATTCTCTGTTAATTGTACATCTGGAAGCAAACCCTGGGTTTCCCTTACTTCTGGGTAATGTGTAAACTAGGGTCTCAGTGGATTAGGGGGTGAATGGTATAGAAGTTGCTGCTTTCTGGAATCTGCCTTAATTGGATTCCAAAATATGGCTTTTTCTCATCGTTCCCCTCGGGGCTGCAAGGTGAAAAGAAATGCTTTTATTTAGGAGTGGGAGGGAGTTCCCCCAAAAGGCCCTCGACCCCCAGGTGCCTCCCAGTCCTCTTGAAGGTTATGCATTCCTGGGCCCACTCCGGGCCCAGATCGCTGCCCTCCTGGGGGTGGGGGGAGCTGTCGGGGATGACTCCGTCACCCCACGGATTCCCGGCTCCGCAAGGTCGCCTCCGGGGCTGCGAAAGACGAAGGAACCTCTCATGATTACCCCTCCCCGCGGCTCCGCGCAGCCCCACGTGCTCCTGCCGCCAGACAGACCGACATCCCTCACTGACATCCTCTTCGCGGGAGAGCCCCACCCCAAGGTAGGGCGGGAGCGGCAGCCCCTTCCCGAGCGCACATGGGGCTCTGCCCTTTGCGGGGGGGTCCTCCCCGCTCCTCCCCCGGCGCACATGCTCCGGATTTCTCCATCCAGCTATAACCGTCACTTCAGCGTCGCTGAGCACCTGGAGGGCCCGGGATGAATGGGCCCAGGGCGCTCGCGCCTCGCGGGGCATCTCCGTGGGACTGCCCCATCTGCCGCCCGTGCGCTCCCCAGGCCGCCGCGGCGCGCTCGTCTCGCCCTCCTCGTGTGCGTGGGATCCTTCCTCGCAAGCCAGCCTCCCTCGCCTTTCAGCGCTCCCTTCTCCGCCTTCCCTCAGTCCCTCCCTTCCCCTCCCTGCCCTAGAGCGCGGCTTTCCCACCTCGGACCCCCGCGCCCGCCTTCCCCCCCCCCCCCCCCGCGGCTTCCCTCCGTCCTCACCTCGGCGATCGTGGCGGCAGCTCCTTTCTCTCCCCTGGGGGCGTGCCTGTTTGCCTGCCTGCCTACCTCTCTGGCCCGGGACTAGCGTGCTGGGGATCGGCGGAGGGGGGTCGCCATGCCATGCCTTACCCTGCCCGAGCACGGCGATGGGATGGGGAGGGGGGCTTCGGGAGGCGCAGCGAAGCTGCCCGCCAGCCTCCCCGCTCCTCCGGCTGCTGCCGCCGCCGCCGCCCCTGCTGCAGCAGCCGCCGCCGTGCGCCGCCGCCGCCGCCGTGCACGCTCAGGCCGGCTGCCAGGGGCTGCGTGTGGCTACACATCCCTGCTCCCTCCCTGGGACATTCCGCCTCCCGCAGCCCGGCTGCTGTGAGAGGAGGGAGGCAGCCAGCAAAGCCAAGGCCCCCAAACCGCACGCGGGTCCCCCCCCCACTGCGAGCACGCGCACGCCCCTTGCCCAACCCCGCTCACCTCTTACCTGCGATTCCTTCAGCCCCGACAAGGGGTGGGGAGGAGAGGAGGAGAGGCGGCTTTCCATGAACTGGGAGCAGGCTTGGCGCCTCCCCCGCCTCCCTCCCTCCCACTCAGGCCAGGAGTTCTTCGCCCCCCTTTCTCATCTCTTTTTGGAAAACTGGCCCGCTTTTCTGGCCTGGTCCACCCAGATCTCCCTTCTGGGGATTCGAATTCGGGACTGTCTGGACCAGGGAGGAAGGCCGAGGCCCCTGAAGGCCCCGTGGCCTGAAGAGAGGTGTCCCAGAGCTTATCAGTTGTTGCTGCTGCTTTTAACGAGAAAAGCTTTGGAAGGTTCATAAAACCATGTGAACAGTCAGGGCTCTTAATACATGGGCCTGATGGACACTTGCCAGTGGGCCCCATACTAATCTGTGTATGTTAACCCTTGGAAAATTTCCAAACTTAACAGTAGTTGTAGTTGTCATAGGGACCCCAGTACACTGCTTTGCCTGGGGCCCATAATGCTGTTAAGATGGCCCTGTGAACAGTGACTGGTTTTCTCTCTCTGTCTCCACCCTTCTCTCTCTCTCACCGTTATTCTCTGCTTGTTCCAAAAGAGGAGGGAATACAGCAGACTTCAAAGCCAGTTGGCCTGTAGAACTCATGGCCACTGGATATTTGTGATGGCAGCCAGCAGATAAATAAAATGGATTTTAGGAAAAAGTTGAATGAATGTAAGGAGAACAGATCTAAGGAAGGGCTGTAACTCACTGGCAGAGTACGTGTGTTGCTTGTGAAATTCCCAGGTCCATCCCCCAGTTTCTCCAGGCAAGGAAAGTCCTTCTGGAAACCCCTGGGAGCAGCTGCCTGTCCATGTCAACAGTACTACTAGTAGTCTGACCAAGTACAAGGCAGTGCTCCCTATATTGTTGATCATTGCCAGCTATGGGAGCCCAAAATGAAGCTTGTTTTCAGAAGCTGCTGAGGATTAACAATAGATGATGGATATCACTATTATGCCCTACTTGTAAGGCTCACAGAGGCATCTGTCTGCCAGCTACTGTCAGTGGGCAGAAGGCTTGGCTGTGAGATCGATACATCTGACAGGTTGTAAATCTGATGTTCAAAGCAGGACAGAGAAGGCAGAAATGTTTCATTTTATTCAGGAAAAGATCCTGGTGTTACCCCTTGCCTTGTTTGTGATAAACCTCCTAAATCATCTCCTTTCAGCCTAAGGACAGTGGTGCTGCCCAGGGTCCCATAGCCCAGTCCGTGATCACCCCAGAAGTCAGCTGAAGCAAATGCCATTTTATTCCTGTAGTCACTACAGTGCATTGAAGCAAGTTTAAAATGTAAAATTTGGCATCTCAGTCGTTTCTTGAATAAGGTCTGCAATTGTTCTAATATGTCAGAAATATAGAAGCAGTTATAAAGCATCAAATGGGTGTTGGTGCAGGGAAGCAAAAAATATTAATTGTCTGAGATGTGGCTGTCTAAAGGGATGCTCCCTAAGATAGTTATGTCCAGATTCTAAAATTATCTAGCTGTACCACTATGGAGATGCCATCCTGCATGGGGCAATGGCATTTGAGGAGCAATCACAGAAAGCATTGGTAAAGCCTTTGTAACAATGGGATGAGAAAGTGTGCAGAAAAAAGCACAAAACAAAGCACAAAATATCTTGGCTCCAATAGCAATTTTCTATAGTTACAGAGGTCATCACTATTCAGGCATTTCAGTGTACCATTTCATGGCAGCAAAAGCTTCAAGTGGCTTTTTCCAGACTTGGTCAAGAATTCTATGATGAGAGGGTTTTTCCCTCTACTCTTTTTCCAAGTGCCAGTCTAGGCTTTTAAGTTCACCATTCATTGGATCTTGAAAAGCAGAACTTAACTGAATTTTACCAGAAATAAGTCCACCTATAGAAATCCCATTGCAGAACAGACCCCTCACTCAAATTAAGCCTCAACAAGAACTGAAACACGGAGAGAGTTGTACCTCCTTGACTAATTCTAAAAGTCAACAACAGAGAAGATGAGTGCAGGCAACATTCATCAGGTAGATGTACTAACTTTGATCCATGTTCTGTGAACGTTTTAGGCAAAGCAGATTCCTTTCCTTAGGGAAGAACAGAGCATAGAAGAGAACCGTGAAGAACTTGCACAAGATTCTCTGGCCCTTCGTATCTTCTTTTGCCTACTCCAACATATATCCCCAAGGGCTTCTTGAACTAATGAGCTGCTGGATCAGAATCAGGAAGATTTTTTAATCTCCCCTTGCTGCCACATGATCAAAAATATATTTATCATGAACAGATCCTACTGTGTGAGAAGGAGCCTCCATGCAGGTGAGGTGTTTCGCTATCATTCCACCTGAAACTTCCTTAGCAGGCTTCCCTCTCAAATTGCCATCCCCAACAGACAAGAGGAGAATTACCTGCTAAAATCAGCTGGTGCCGCTCTCCTTTCTTGGCTGGCTGAAACCTGCTCTTTGCAGACAGCTGGACATCAGTGGCATAACGCAGACGCGGAGTAGAGGGAACAAGATTATATTATGATATCCCCCCTCCATCCACACCCCCACACAGAGGGACATTCCACAATGCAAAGAGAAAAAAAATGAAGCACTTTGCTACTCAGGAACGTGATGAAACACTCCCTGCCCCATTCTAATCCCTAAAGGGAGGTGGAGGAGCTGTGGGGGGTGACGGGCAGTGGAAACCAGCTGGAGAAAAACTACGGACCCCACCAAGCTGCCAACTCAAATTAGCATCTCATAAATTGGCATTCACTCCAGGTCAGTCTGAAGCAAACACATGTGCAAAAGTCAATGTGCCAGTTGGACTACATGAATTGAAATAAATGTTCCCCCTGCCACACTTGTGCTCCCACCCTCTTTTCCCTTTCCGTCCAGGCCCACAACAAATACAAGCAGCTTGCTGGCCCTGCAGCAATGTAACCCAATGCCTAGCTATTGTTCCCCCTTCCCCTGAGGTCTATATTTGACTCTGAAGCCACACTCTGTGTGTGCATGTGTGTGTGTGCATGTGCGTGTGCATATATATATATCCATCCATCCTTGTGTGTGTGTGTGTGTACACTTTGGTATTCTACACGACATTCCCAGGATGCCCAGGATTGCTTAAAAATAACTTCTATGGGCAGTAGGTGTGTGCACTTGGGAGAGAAGATGAGAGGGAGGAAGGATCAGCAAAGGTGAAAAAGGCTTTTACAGCTCTTCCCTTTACAATTTTCACCATTTTCATCCATCTGCCAGCTAATTGAGGCTGATTTTCTTGAAATATAACAACGTTCACATGTTGCAGCATAGACCTCTCAAATCACCATCCATCAACACTTGCCCCCAATCCCAAAAGCCACAATCAGCTTCCTCTCTGGAAATGTGGGGCAGGGGAATTGTGCTGTTGCACAAAGACACTTCTGCTCCCTGTGGCACAGGTTGGTCAGGATTATGAAGGTTAATCCAGGCTGGAGAGGAAGGGACTGAGGTGTTTATCCTCAGATCAGGGCAGGGATTCATGGATTCGGATCCTGCACAGAATCCGTGGGAATGGTTTGATCCTTTAGTTCCTAAAATTCAGTGAGGCCAAAGGGAAGTATGCCCAATTCCTTGCTCAAAGACAAGACCACTAGCTCCCATGCAGCTCAGACTGTGTCACCTAGACCATAGCATGGGCATCAGCTGCACTGCATGGAAGTACCTACAGAGCAAGTGCTTAATTCGGCATGCCCCGCTCATCCAACCTCAAGCTGCAGAACACCTGGCAGCTGCTGAATGCCTACAGTGCCACTGCTCCTGCTACCACTTTTGCTGAGTTCAGGGACACCTAGCTTTAAACCCCAGCAAAACTGCAGAATGCACAGAAAGAGCCCTGCTGGACTAGACCAAAGACTTAACTATTCCAGCATCCTGTTTTCTGCACTTGACCAAGCAGATATACTTCTTGGGAAACCCCAAAGTAGGACATGGGATTAATAGTTCTTTCACACTATTGTTCCCCAGAGCATATTGCCTCAGGTCCTGGAGAGAGCATAAAGCAGTGAACTGCAAATCCATGTTCAAAATCTGGCTGCCTGGGGTTCCCCAAAAGCCTTCTACCTCCTTTCCTCCAGCAAGCAATCCTTTGGTGAGTTCCAGGCTTTTGCACAATTACTTTTCCATTCAAAAGGGTTGGAATGCCTCTCCTTTTCAACTAAAATATGCTGGCCTTTTGGCCTCAAACTCTTTAGCTTTCTTTTTTGCCCAAGCTCTGAAACTGACACTGGCCCTTGGGCTGAAAGAGGTTCATCATATCTCTGACAGCACATGTGTGAACAAGGTGTGCAGTGCAAGTTGATACATGCTCACCTGGCTTTGGTGCCATATAGTTCAGTGGGATTTAAGTCAGTATAGGATTGCAGCTTCAGTGTCATGACCCACGTGGGGTTCAAACCTTGGGATTCATTTTCCATTACTGCTCTTTCAATTCAACCTCCATCTTTTGCATATCCCTGAGGGTTCTGTCATGGCTCATAGCCAGAGCCAACACATTTACTTAAGCTTGAAGCTTCCTAAATGTGGGACCAAGACATAAGAGATCCCAATCAATGCAGTGGGAGTCATCTGTTTGTTGTCAGTCACCATGGTAGAACAAGGGCCCACCCACAGAATCCGAGAATTAAATAAGAGAAATACTGTAAATAGTGTTTGATTTCTTAGGATTCTTAATTCTAGAAGTGTTTCTTGGAAGCTAAAAGGGAGTGTTAGTGCTTGGCTGACTTTATGCCAGCCTAGCTGAAGAACTGTACCCTAAGGCTACAATAAACTGGATGCTGCTGCTGGTTGGATTTCATAGTGCTTTTGTTACAAATGAAGAGAAATACTGTAATGAGCATACTGACTCAGTACTAATTGAATAGTCTGAACTCTTGCTTGCAAATGAAATGGTAGGAAAGGATTTGGGGCCATCGCGTTTATAGTGGAGAAGGAACATTGATCATTATAGAAAGAAAGTCGTATCACTGCCATCACTGAGTCACTTCTGTGAATGGTCCCTGTGCCTGATTAGCCTTGGAAACAGCATCTTAGAATGTACAATATTTGTGGACTATTTCTCAGTAAACTCTTCTATCATAGTGCCTTGCCTTGCATTCCTATCCATGCTTGCCAGAAAGCAAGTTCCCTTGGACCTACCTCACAGGGTTGTTGTGAGGACAAGATTGAGAGGAGCAGCAGGGTTGTGTAAGGCACCCTAAGTTTCTTGAAAGGAAAAAGAAGTGAGCTATAAATATAAGAAATACATAAATTAAATGGGATTTGCTTCTAAATATGCATGGTAATTCATAAGATGGAAGCTCCAAAACACATTGACCCAATGCATTTACTGAGGTATAAAGGCCAAGGAGTCAGTCACACAAGTGTCCTCTTTAACAGAATGTGTAATTTGTGACTCAGCCCTTAATGTCCCTGGAAATTGAAAATGCATCATATTTGAGCAGAGGAGATGTGATTCAGAGAACAATTCAAGCAGGACCCATTAAATAGCCTCTGTAGCTTGTACTTAGCTGCACTTTCCTAGAAGCCTCCATTCCAACTTTAATTTCTTTTTATATATAAATATACTTTTATATGTTATACAATGGGTGTGTGCACCTTCAAAGCCTAGTGTGCAAATGGGGATGCTGGTAAAAGCATGAGATCAGGAGGATCATTAAGGAGTTACATGAACTATTTGGACAAAGCTGCATGTGCACATGCTTGCATCCGCACCCACCCACCCACGCACCCACCCACCCACGCTACCCCGCACTGCAAGAAAATAATTTTCAGTGCCTTGGCATGAATGTTAGTTATTCTATTGGACCTGACCTTGAATACTTAGTCCTATTGCAGGAACTGCTAATACCATGTTGTAACAGGAATGGGGCATGTGCTCTCCTGTGTGTGTATTAAATGTGGCTGTTTTTCTTGTCAAAGTGTAACCATTTGTAGGTGGTAGTGTCAGCTCTATTAGAGTTATACTTCCAGCTGGCAGGCTCACATTTTCTTTGTCCTTTCCACATGCACATTGCGAGGATTTTACATCCATTTAATTATGCTGAAAGGGGATGGATTCCTCCATGAACTTCCCATTAAGTGTTAATTGGGACTTATTAGACCACAGCTTCTCTTTTGCCAATTTGGAATGTAAGCACACTGGTTTTGTTCTTGTCAAGTGCTTGATTCAAGAATTTACCAGCTATGCCAGAAACTAGCAATTCAACTATAAAAGAAGGCATTTCCTCTGGTGGGCAGCAATATAAATGGGAAATGCTAGAGTCCAGCTTGCCAGATTTTTTTGTGATACACAAGCTAACTTTGCTCTCTAGTACTGTGGCAGCTTTTTAAAGAATTATTGCAACTAATTATTTTCCTCCTAAAGAGATTTTTAATTGTCAGCTAAGGAAGGCCTGGAGGAATGTTGTCCATGGGGTCGGGATGGGTCGGACAGGACTTCATGACTAACAACAAGGCACAATTCCAGATAGCATGATATGTTTGTGTTTTCACATGTGCCTGATTTAAAAATAATTGCATTTCCCCTTTATCTTCAGAAAGTCAGGGTGACAGATAAGCAGCTTCGTGGATGAAAATGAATTTACAATCAGATCTCTTCAGAGTCAGATACTTACTATTCACTAAACTAAGCATGATGCTAGCTCTCAGTGTTCTGTTTCTCCCAAATCTTTTTATTGTTTGCTTTGGAATTATTCTGAAGCTCTGACAGGGCAGCAAATCATCCACTGCCACTCAATTCCATATTATTAGATCAAGAGAATGAAGAGTATGCAAAGATCCCTGGCTAGAATATCTTTTAGAAAGAGATATAGATATACTTCTCACCCATTCCCGCCTTTGATGTTAGCCAGATCAAAGTTTTACTTTGGAGCCTGGTCCACCCAAAGCTGCCACAAATCAGAACAGGAGATAATCAGAAAGAGACAAACCCCTTTGGATATCATACAGGTCATTTAATATAATGATAGAAAGTGGATACACATCAGCAACAAATAGGCAAGATAAGTCTACATACATTCCTTGGCCATTGTGCTTCCAAATATGACAGACATCACTCCAAGGCAAAAATTGCTTGGACACATGTTTACTCTTTATCCCAGTCTGAAAACCAAGGACGAGGTGTACACATGTGTTCAAGCATTTTTGTCCTAGAGTGGCATCTGTTGTGTTTGGAAATGCCGCATCTGAGGTACATGAGTAAATTAATCTTTGCCTGTTTATTTCTGATCTGCATCCATTTCCATTGTCATATTAAGAAATGGTATGCCATTCTTGTACAAAAGTGGTTTTGTTTCTTCCTGATTATCCTCAGATCTGATTTGAGATGGCTTTGAGAGGACCAAGTGCCACAGTAAAACAGCATATTTACCTGTATGGATAAAAATACATATTAAAGCATGTGGCTGCTACTCTGGATTTAGATCAATGTGCAACTTAGCTCACTGCTTCCTCCCCGGGAGTTCAATGTCAGCCCATGAATGGGTCTGGGATGCATGTTGGTTCAGACAAGACTGAATAAAATCATATGCCAGAAAGCCTATTCCATATTTCCATTATTAATTTCATTGATAACAAATCTTGATTGCATTGCATCCTTGCCTTTCTTTCTGTTGTAGAATCAATTGCAAAATTATTCTTTTTGGGACCTGATAAGCAGAAGAGTTGAGCAAGATCTAAGCTCTGTGTAAACATTTAAATTTGGATACAGGGGAAAACAAGGGGCAGCCTATTCCATGTTAGTCACCAGCTCTTATGATTAGATTGAGTTGTGCATGAATCTCCAGATTCTTTAACACAATGACCCATAGGACTACAGTCTATGAACATGCTGTTAAACATCTGTACAGGAAGTCCCCAAGTTACAAATATCTGAGATATGAATAACCCGTACCTATTATGAACTTTCGTAAAGCCTATTAATATTGGAAATTACTGCAGAAAATTATCATTACCAGAGAGAGAGAGAGAGAAAGAGAAAGAGAGAGGAAGTGAAAGGGGAGAGAGGGAGGCCTCCAAAGCATGCATTTCTGCCCTGTGCATCTGGAGAGGGAACTCTCTCTGGAATTTCTTTACTGCAAGGAGGAGGTGCTGGTGAGTTTGGCAGTAGGAGGCTAGAGATATTTGTGGTTTTCCCACTTTCATGGGGTTCCTGTGCCCCCAAACCCCACAAATGTGGAGGGTCAACTATATGTGATCTGGCTTACATACAGACTCAGAGACGGATTTCCATTTTCTTAAGAATGGAACTCGTTCATAACCTGGGGACTGCCTGTATTGTCCTTGAATTCATATCCCCAGCTCCTCTAGTAGACCAGAATAAAACAGAATGTGGCCTTTGCTGAAATTAGCTTGACAGCCTACTGTACACCAAAAGCATTTCTTTCCCCTGCCCTTTTTCTGTTTGACCATCAGAACTTCATTTAATCAAGAGAAAGAATTAAATGTTTCAGAATATCTATTCTGTCAAAAGGTAATACATTCCTTTCATTCCGAATGTGCCAGCAGATTTGGCTTCTCAAGAAGCTTGGTGTGCATGAAGAAACTCTAGTGAAAAATCAAAATTAAGCAAATTGGTTGACATTCTACAGTCATGTATGGTCCTAGTAAAGGAGCAGTCACTCAAATTAATTTGGGCTTTTCCTGTTTTTGATTCTGACCAGAACTCATTTATGTCTGTTTGGGAACTTTGCATTTTATATTTGGAAATATATTTTTATAAACTATTTTTCAAGAAAGATATCTACGCTTTCTCTTAGCAGAACTCATATCTGAGTCGAACATTTCCAGAGAGAAGTTTATGTCCTGTTGGTCCAGTAGCATGCTGATTTCAGACTGTGCGACTCCTTGGCCATGGAGTAATCTTGTGAGCAGGCAGCGATGAACTCAGCTCAGCGCCAACCATGTCCTAGGGTAAAGTAATTCCTTCTCCACCTGCCTGGGCTTGTCCCTATAAACAACTAAGGCTCTACTAGGAAAGCAGTGTTATGGATGTCACAAGAGCACTGTGGTAATAGCTTCTGCAGAAACAGCAGTCTTCACAAGACCCTGTCGCCCCACTGGAATCTGCGCAGCCCAGCTGTGCAAGGGTCTTGCCTGCAGGCCCCTTGCAGTGGATTCTCAAAGGAACAGCACTGTTGGAAGCTGAACAAGGTCAACCCACATGAAGAGAATCCCTCCTCCCTCTTCATGTGCAGAAGAACATGATTTTGAGCATAACTCTCTATGCTACATAGAAGTAAGACATTTCCTGACACACCCTGAGGCACAGCTCTGCAGACACTTGTTCACCTCACATTCACTTGGAGGCAAAAACTTCTTGATATTATACTCCTCATCTGCATTTATCCTATCAGAGTTGGATTCACCTATCCACTATAAGCACAGTCCCATGTATATTTAGATAGAAAAGTCTCACGACTCCCAGAATTCCCCAGCCAGCTAGACAGCCAGTCATGAGCTGCAATGGGGCTAAACTTGCATGTGATCTAAACATGCACAGGATTGTACCTTAACTTTTATTTTGAACTGTATACTTGGCAGAGCAGAATCAGAAGCTTCAGCTGGTACTGAATGCAGCTGTCCAGTTGTACCAGGGGCCAGATGATTACAGCACTCATACCAGTTTGGCACCAGCTGCACTAGTTGCCAGTGTCCTTTTGAGCTCAATTTAAGGTGCTGATTATTACTTTTAAGACTCTAAATGACCTGCAGTCAGGTTATTTGAAGAACCTGGACAAGTCTGCCTGGCCATTGTAATGGGCTGCCAATGTCCTTCTCTCACCATTGATAAAGTCCATCAGGCTGCCAGGTAGACACAGTAGGGCTTTAGATGATGGCATCGCCACTGTGAAATTCTTTTTTGTGAAAACTGCATTCAGTTTCCTCCTTGTAAGTTTCTAAGCAGGTTTTAAAGACCTGGAAGTTTATGTCTACTTAATTTTTACTGCTTCAATTGAAACTGCCTCTGGTTTTAAAACTTATATATTAAAATTTCTCTGTTTTAATCTTTGTTTTAAATTGCATACCTTTTTGTGTTTTATATTGATTTTTATAGTTTGTTTAAACGAGTTTAGAATTATTTCATGTGAGCTGTCTTGAGAAGACTGTATGGGGCCTCTACATTTTGAACTGGCTGCATAGCAGGAGTCACAGAGCCTTTTAGAAAGATGCTCCCCCAGCACCCAATGCAAGTCATACACTTTTATTTTGTTCTTTACATGAGATTTATTTTATTTCTATAGTGCCTATTGTCTGGAGCTTTCTGGGTGGTTCACAGTAATTCATAAACACAGGTACAATAGTAAAAATTAATCACAAGTTTTTTGCATTTTGCATGTAGCGCAACACTGTCAAACCAGGAACATATGCTATGGCCACCCAGCTCTGCCCTAATACTGGGTTAATGTCTCTATCTTATTCTGGATTTTGAAAATAATCCCAACTGGCTTGGAATTTCCTTGGATAACCTTAATGGAAAAGAGAGAGACTGTGATCTTGGAGAGGTGGAAATTTAAGCCATTGGTAGTTTTCTCAGCAGAATGCTTTAGATCAGGGGTCTCAAACTCAACTTACCTGGGGGCCGCTGGAAGAGTCTGGGTGAGGCTGGGCCGCATCAAGTATTCCACCCCCGTGGTGGTGGTGGGCCGCTCATCCCGCGTCTGGCCCGGGCACTGCCAGCACTTTGAAGGCCGCAGGGTCCCTCCCTCATGCCCCGCCCATCCCGGCAATTGGCCTGCGGGCCACGAGTTTGAGACCCCTGCTTTAGATTATGGGAAGGTTCAACTTAAGTGCTAAATTAGCAGGACAGGAAGATAATCTGCCCCAGGTATGCTTCTGTAAACTCATCAATTTATATTTGGTAGTGGGCAGTTTAGAAAAGTTTTAAATAAACGAATCAATACATGCAGGAAGATGGTGGCTTGTTTAGCATAGGGCTTCACATTCCTTATTTGGTATGGATAACGGAAAGTGAATTTCATGGTTTTGCTATTATGCATTCACTGTGACTCACTTCTCAGATATCCTACCCCATTTCTGGAAATGTTACTTGTATGCATACGTAAGTCCATCAGGTGAAGCACATGGACATAGTATTACCTGAATCCACATGAGAAAATTTTAGGAGATCTTTGCATACAGGAGGCATAAGGAAGTTTTCTCTTCAGCACAATACATTTTTCATATTAGAGTGATACTTGTAAGCACTCTATTTCCCTATGAAAATCAAGGCACAGCCAAATCTTCATGTGAGGATAAAACTTGCATGCTTGAATCAATTGCTATTTTTATACTTCTGCTTAAGGTTCCTTCTCAGACATGAAACAAGTAATTTTTAATGTGTAAGGTATCAAATACAAATGGCACTCCAATCAACAGTAGAGTTATCATTAGAACTGGCTACCATTTATAAAACCCCAGGCCTGCCAGCTTTGGGATGGGTTGTCTCACTCTGCTGAATAGTATGACCAGCCTTGTTCAATTTCCTGATGACATGGAATGGCTGTGAACTTAGGAAGGCAGGGGTTCTGATGAGGCGGCAACATGCTCCAAGTTCTTGGCATTGATTCAATCAACAATCAAGGTTGCGTTTGACTAAGCAGAGAGATTCATCTTTCTGCAGAGTGACACCTGACCCTCCAATAGCCTCTTTTGTACAATTACACTGGTCTATATAAAGTGCTGCCTCTTGGAAAGTATTTTGAAGAGATTACTTTTCAGTTTTCATTGAGGGCCATAAATTGAGCTGGTATTTAATCGAATCTAAAGTGTATTTCTAGGGCTGCTTGGCAAGTACTTCAGCATCAGCCAGAGACCCCTTAAAATAAAGGGATTATTAGGAGCCAAGTGTTAAATTACCTGATGCTTGTTAATTGAACTTGAGAGGATTTAGTGAGCAACTGGTTCCAGCAGGGAGCAGTACTGTGGTATTAATGGAGTTTATATTAGTAAATATAATATTGCATAGTGAAGTTCCCCTCATACTCTCCAACACCTCATTTTTCATTGTGCAGAGAGACTTCTGTAACCATTTAAAGAAACTCAAAGACAGGTCAGATGATGGACACTCAACAGTGAGTTTTGGGTTTGGTATTTCAATCTGGAGGGAGAAAGGAAGATTTTTTTTAATAATCAGGATCAGAGACTACAAAACTGGAATCCCATCATTCTGTTGTAATTGCTTTTCCACTCCTTTACCACAGAATGATTTGACCTGAGATAGAATAAAATAATCTAGTCTGAACCCTTGCATGAGTCCTTGTGTAAGCTGAACGCTCTTTAAGGGAGGGGATGACAGGATTTGTAGTCCCATACATCCGGAGGACATCAGCTGGCTTGTGATAAATAATCAGACTGCAGCATGTCACCAACAGAAGCTCACAATGTACAATCACAAACATTTCAGTGGAACAAGATTTTCTGCTTGGCATTGACCATCTGAGTTAGAATTAGATTTAAAGAGGCATGAACCATACCTCCTAAAGCAGAATTTGCAAGGTCTGTAAAACAGACTCTGTACCTCATTTTTTTTTTTAATGAATGTGCTTCTTGTTTTGAGATCCTGATTTCAGAAGGACTGTAAGAAAACAAATGGCTGTTATCATTGTCACCTACAAGAGACACCCACAGAAACCTGAACAGGGCACAACTGTGAAGGCTTCAAGGCAGCAAGGCCTATCAGAAATGGGAAACCTCATTGTAGCTATGAAAATTTCATCAGCTGGCGCTAGGCAGGCAAGAATCTGGAAGTGTAGAGCAGATGGGCAGCCTGGATTCTTGGAGCCATTGTCTTTCTGCGTGTTATTTGACTCCAGTGCCGAGAGAGGATTTGGAGAATTTATGGACGGCCAAGTATTGAGGGCCTTTCTTGAAATATCCCTGTCTGATGTATGACCCGATGCGGCACTGACTACCAGCAGCAGTATAGCTGTAGCATTGTCTCTTCCCTTGCACAGTATATTTCCAAGGTCACACCAGTGAGACCCAGCTGAGTGCTCCTTCTTTCCATTACATGTGAATTCTGTATAGATTTAACTACATCAGTGCTTGCTGTTGGGCTGTGAATCCTGAAGAGCCTCTGTTACAAAGAACAGCAAGTTTACATGCTATCCAAACAGTTTGCATGTTTTTCAGTACAATGAAGAATGTTATTTGGGTATCTCTCTCTCACACATACACCCCCCTCAAAAAAATTTAATTCACATATGCAATATTTTACCTGCATTCTATGCTATTACAGTGCAATCCTCTGCAGATCTATTCAGCAGTAAGTTTCATTTTTTCCAATGATGCTTATTCCCTGATAAGTGTGTATAGGAGTATACTGATGGTCAGTGTGTTATAGTTATGGTACTGCAGCTGCACTGGAGAGTGGGATTCAGATCCTGCTTGATCCTGAAGCTCGTTGCTTTTATGGCTAAGCTGCCACACACAGAGTTGTAATGTGGGAAGGGAACAGTATAAACTGTCTCCTGCCCAGAAGAAGAAATGTGAAGCACAGATGTAGTTAACAGTAACAAATAACAATGGAAATTTAAAACAGTTCTAAGAGTTGCTTAGAGAAACTCTGAACAGGCCTTGATGTCATCAGTCTGTTGGCCACCATGTTCTTTCTCATATCAGAAATTTAAAAACACACTTGTGTTTATCTAATGTAGTTTCTTCCACACTCCACCCTGTTTAGCCCTATAGTCAGAAGAATCCGTTGTTTGTCACGTTATGCCTGGTGCCATAGCAACCAGTTGTACGCCTACATATGTAAAGCCCGATCCTATGCAGAGCTGGGCATGCCTCTAAGACCTTTGAAATTATTGTGCTTGGACATGCCTAACTCTGCATAGTTCTGGGCTTGTACAGTTGGAAGAGTGATCCTGGAAGAGGTCCAGTTTCATTCTTATGATAACCGCATTGTTTTCTCTTATACAAATACACATCTGCATGTGTTCCAAAGCTCACTATATGTGTAACACTAAATGTTTGCTTGATCTGGTGAGTGAGAGAAATAAACAGCCAAGGGCATCAGCCAAAAACTATATGGTGTTTCAGAAAACAATCTTGAACTTATGCTCACTACCAAGCATCACAAAAATATTACGGAGATTAAAACCAGCTTCTGTAGGGCTGCTGAAAGACAAAGAAGTGCTAGCTTTGCTCTACCTGCTTTCTGCCCGCCAGTGTCCTCCCAAGTCTGGTAAAGAGGTCTGAAGTTTGTAGGAGCCAACACTGTGAATGTACATCAAACTCCCTGAATCTGGCACCCTCCAGAATGGTTGGACTACAATGCCTATTGTCCCCAGTCACCACAGCTGTTGACATTTCATAGCAGTTCTCCTTCCCATGGGTGTGTCCATTGGCCACAACTAAATTTTATGATAGAATTGCACTTGATTCAATTCCCTAGGTAAAGTTCCTCACCTGTAGGATTTATATCAGGCATTTAAAAAATACAATGGTGCAAGGAAACAGTTCAACATGAGAGTGATACCAAGTGAATTGCCTACTATAGAAAAACAAGTGACAGATCAAATAAAATAAAGGAAGCTAGGCTTGTTCATGAGAACTACCAGAATCTATCATGAGGCAATACCTTTATTATGACCAATCAAATATGCACAAAATTAGAGGCAAGCTTTCAAGATCTTCAAATTTCATCAGGCAAGGCATTACAAATAGGTTAATTACATACTCTTATGTATTCTTATGCAGGAAAAAAGCCTACACATCCCATCATTCAGCAACAAGCATGGTTAGCTGGAGAATGCTAGGAGCTGTAGGACTTTTTTCTGCCTAAACATGCATAGGATTGCAGCCCAAGTGGGTAAAAAGAAGTTAAAGTCATGAAAAATGAAGCCACAAAATCTGCATGGTTAGAGTCTGAAGATGCAGTAGAGGAAGAGATGTAGGCTCAAGTCAAGTAGGCTCAACTAGATGTCATACAAGTTTAAGATTACATTCTGAATGGTTGGAGTAAAGATGATTGGTACCATGGCTGAACCCTCCATTTTTGAAAATGTAAAATTCACTTGCTCTTTAGGTTTATCTCCAACTTTAGGCAACATAAGAGACAGCATTGTCTCCTTCAGCTTCCAGCTAAAAATTAAATGATAACTCAATGACACTTCTCTCCCAAAGGATGTGAGTGGTTTACCTCCCTTACAGACAACAATCCAGGTGTTGTTGGACAATAATTCCCACAATTTCTGATGATTGCCCATGCTGACAGGGGCTAATGGGAGCTGAAGTCCAAGACATCTGAAGGGCAACAGGCTGAGGAAGGATGCCCTAACCTTTTAGAATAGTACAACATTTTAGCATAGTTGGGACTTCAGACAGGCTGGATTTGACTTGCTGGCCTGAGGTTCAACATGCCTGTGATATACCAAGTGATAATACTTTATGCATCTGATGAAATAGGTACTGGTTCATAAGTTTATGCCTCAATGAGAGTGCAATTCAATGTACATTTAGGCAGGAAAAAGCTTCAGCAATGGCTGGCTGGAGAATGCTGGCTGTTGTGGCGCTTTTTGGTCTAAAACTGCATCAGAACGCATTCTAAAGGTGCTATCTTTTAAAGTGACATTCTTTTGTTTTCAAAAATTTTGGAAATTATTTGGAATTTCTAAGTTTATGCGAAAAAAGAAACCTCTAGCTTCAGTGATGTGTCTCACAGGCTTGGGGTGAAGGTAACTGTAAAACTCACCGCAGATTAAGAGTCCAAAATAGCCATTCACTTGGGCATGTTTACCGTAAGTCCCAATTATCTTTTTTCAGTTTCATTCCCAAAAAGGTGCGGAGAAGTGTAACCTGCTTAAGCCCACTCAGTGGGCCGCTGAGTATGGTCAGTATTCCACTACAGAAACGTTATTTGAACGATATAAGGCAGGGGTCTCAAACTCACGGCCCGCGGGCCAATTGCGGCCCGTGGGATGATATTTTGTGGCCCCCCACTTGATATCAAAGTTTAGTGATAGTGCAGCCCGTGCGTTTTTCTCACACGCACCTGCATGAGTCGTTACCCTGGGCGCACTGTTCCCTCTAAGCTGTGCGCCGGACGGGTGGGGCACGGGGGAGGGGCCCTGTGGCCTTCAAAGCACCCGCGGCGGCCGGGCTGGCCTCCTGGAGCGACGAGGGATGAGCCGCCCACCACCACCGCAGTGAATACTTGATGCGGCCCAGCCTCACCCAGACTCTGCTTCCATCAGCCCCCAGGTAAGTTGAGTTTGAGACCCCTGATATAAGGTCATGTTAAACAAATAAATAAATAAAGCAAGCAAGCTGTGGGTTCTCAATGACACAGAGCCGTGCCCAAGTTGTTAATCTTAACAAGTCCCATTTATTTGAATAGGACTGCTCTAAGTAGAACAAACACCCGAAGCAAGTCTGATATTTTTAAAATGTATGTGAAAAGTCTTTCTTTAGACTTCAGCCCGGCTTCACCTTATTCCCCCCGCCCCCCGTAGCAACACTGGTTACCATCTCAAAGTTTTCCGACGTTCGCCCCCACTTTCCCACCCCTCCGCGCCGAGCGGCTGCCCCCCTATTTTCGGGGTGATGATGCAACTACGCCTGTACGTGGGGATTCCACTGGATTACCCAGCATGCCCCGCGGCAAAATGGCGGCCTGAACCGAGCGCATGGGTCCTGGTCGAGTTAGTTGGTTGGCTGGGTGGGTGGCTGGGTGGGGGAGGTAAAGTTTGCGGCGGGTGCTGAGCGCTTTCTCAATGGCGCCGTCAGGGCCGGGCGTCGGGCAGAAGTACGCCCGTCCAGCGCAGCCGAGTGAGCAGAAGGCCTCTTAACCCCCCGGCGCCCCTCAGTGCATAATAGTCACAAACGCTCCACAGTTTGAAGAGCTGCGGGGGCTTCTTTCGCGTTGCTGCCAAGAGCTCATTGCAGCTTCCTCCCGGTGGCGCTTCTTCGCTTCAGAGCCCGAACCTGTCGAGGTAATCCTCAAAAGTAACCCCGGAGAAGGTCCCTTCTCTCGCAGCTACTGAACCGTCCGGGTAGGAGGGGAAATGGGCGGGAACTAGCCTAGCCTTGGCTCCAGTCTCCAGCTTTTGCTGCGGCTGGAGTACCTGAACTTCCTCCTCCCAAGAAGAAAGGTACGGTATAGTTAGCACCATCCCCAAGAAACCTTGTGCGCAAACGTAGCTCGGGGTTGGGGCGGGGGCGTCGGGCGACGCAGTCAAATCCGTGTGGGGGAAGTGATACCATCTCGTACAACGCTTGATGCCGGCGTCCGTCCCTCGCTTCCCCCTGCCCTATTCCCTTTGCTCGCGGTGCTTTTCTGTCTTCCTCGCTGCACCTGTGATGGAGCTGAGGTTTCTGTGGGAGCTACTTGGGATTGGAAGTAGTATTGATAGTTGTGGGGGAATAGATTCCCAGAGCTGAGCCGCCCACCGAGAGGAAATGTGGCAAACTAAAATGGAGGCTAAATGTGACTTGCCTTGGGAAGTGGTCAAATAGTTAAAGAAGGAGAAAGATCCCAGAACAGTCAGCTTCTGAAAGTGTCAGGAAAGCAGCTCTTAGATACCTTGATGCAGAAATCATGTGGATTACACTTTTAGAAATTACTTTTATATTCTGCCATGAAGAAGCTGAAAGCAGCCTAAATTGCCCCCTCCTATTTTATTCCACCAACAAGCCTGAGAGATAGGTTGGGCTGAGACATAACTATTGGCTTGGAATTACACACTTGAACATCATGGCTGAGGTGAGCTGCACTTGGGACTCCTAAAGTCTAATGTAACACAGAACTACACTGGTGAGCTCATAGATGGGCTATATACACCTACACTTACATTGGCCAAACCCTCTAGCTGCTGAAACCAGCATCATCCTGACATCATGTTTGGTCCTCATTTCACTTGTAATTTTCTGCTACAGATCTTTATCTCCCCATGCCCAACACATTTTGCCTCTTCAGTTGGAGAAAAAAGATCTTGCTTATTTGTGTGTGGAAAGAAGATGAATGAGGATGGGATATATATGAATAAGCTTGTGGGAGAGGGTAGCAACCCATTACGAGGAATGCACTCTTCAATTTATAGTTTGCAAAGGTAATGCCTAAGTATTCCACCTACCACACACACATTTATCATTTTGAGTTTGCTAGTGTTTGTTCCATTTTGGTAGTTTCTGAGATAACTTATGACTCTGTAAAAGATTTCTGCTTGTGACAGAATCTTCAGTCAGTCTCTGAACACTTCTCCCATGTCTCCTATGGATTTGCTTTTTTAATGTAGTTTTGAGTGGATACTTAAGATGAAATATTTTTGTAGCGCTGTGATTTTTAAAATTTATGTATTATAAGCTATATACAGAACCTTACGGTGTTACATAGGCAGACTATAGGCAGTGCCCAAAAAGGAGTTTATAGTGTAAGAGAGACATTGTGGAAATAAACCAGGAGAAAGACAAAGAAACATAAAGACAGATGTAGTAAATTTAGTTACATATATGTAAAGGTTGTTTGCAATGGGAACAAGGAGTAAGAAAAAAACACCAAGGAACAAATGGAAGCATGTGTGTCTGGGGAGAGGGGATCTGAAATGAGATTTAAAGCAGGAGAGGGGGTGCTATGTAGATGTTAAAAGAAGAAGCTCTGCTTTTATGTTATATGCTCTAAAGGGCATATATGGCTTGGTTACTCAGTACTGGTGACCTTTAGATATCGGGGTGCACTTTGCACATACCCAACCACTGTAGGCTAAGGACTGTTTGGGTCATCGGTAGGAGAAGTTATAAGTTATACAGGAGGGTCGTCCTTTATTTTTAATAGATCTGTAGCTGTTAGAATATCAGCTTTTTCTGATTAGTTCTGTGTGCCTGTACCATTTCACTAGTTTAGTGGTTTCCAAATTTCTTAACTTGACAAAACTCATTATGCATCTGCTGAGGAACTTTTTTTCAAAAGGTTCTAGGGAGTTTTTCAGGACACAGAAAACGCATAGGGGTGTGTCTCATCACACATGCATATGAACTCAGGCCTGGTCTAAACAACCAGCTAAATGGAATGGTAGAAAGGATTTTTATTGTTTAAACTACTGCTGGGATGCTATATTTATGGTTGTTCATGTAAAAATACTCCAGGTAAAACACAAGCAGGTCAATGTAAGAGTGTGCATCAGAAGACAGTAGAGTTGGATGGCAGAGAGGAAGTGCATGTTGGGAGGAGAAGGGAGAATAAGTCATGTTTAAAATAATTATATTTTAACAGGTTGAAGCCAAACAAGGAAGGAGTGTGATTATAAGAGGACTGGATGGTGTTGAAAGTGTAGTGCAAAAGGGATTCCAATGATGATCCTGTTGTTCAAGGGCTTACAGAAACCTGGTGTCAGCCTTACACACTACCATTTAAAGGAGGCTCCCATAAGAACAGAAGTCTAAAATTTACCCAACTGTACCACTTTGAACCAGTTTCAAAGTTATGGAAATGCCATCAAAGAATCAGGAGCCAACAAAATTGGGTCATAACTGAAGCAGAGAGCCCTGTGGGCCTATTGGTGAGATTGGAGTACCTTGGTGAGGCTAGACGGTGCTTGCATTTAGGGCTGGGCCCTTTGGCCTAGGGCTGACACAGGACTATATGAGGGCAGCACTGGGTGCCAAGGGATGGAACTGAACTATATCTGCCAAAATTTTGGCTGAATTGTAGGGAGTGGATGAACATTAGTGAAGTAGATTTGTCCTCCTCTAGGAACGATGCTGACCAATGGGTTATTTTGCAACGGATAGTTTGACGTAAGTATAACTTGATGATGCCTTAAACCCAAAGGATAAAAGATGGAAAAAGTAATACTAAAAGGACCACTGGAGCTTAAAGAAGTGACAGTTAAAATTATTGTTTGAATGAACTACATCTTAAAATGCTTGAACGGAGCGGTCCTGTTGCACCTAGATTTTGTCTGAGGTGTTAGAGGATAGTGGAAATTGTCTCGTCTGTCCTCACTTTAACCTTGAATGTGGTAGGCAGAGAGCCATCTGCCTCACAGCTGTTACTGAAAGAACTGTGCTGGTTGGCTTCCAAGATTGAAAAAATGACCTTGGAGAGGGGGGAAAGGGGGTGTTTTGGAGGATATGGAGGGGACTGGAAAGCCATCCTAAATCTTTTCCAACTTACTTGTGTACTCCTCTGAAGCACCATTGCTGGAAGAAGCTGTCTAGCGAAAAATGCCATGTTCAGAGGATGGGGAGGTGAGGATTGCGGCTGCTGCTTCTCTTACCCTCATTGCAGCAGGGAATTGGATACATGGAATCCTGTACATTCAAAAGCTTCTGTTTCTTGAAGGCACAACCCATAGGATTCTGCCTGCAACAGGCTATGATAATAAGAGTAGTTAAAGAGTGGCAAAATGCTTGATTCTGCTGCTACATATGTACTATATGTAGTTATGGGTGGTGTTATGTAGAGATTAGAAGTCTACTGTGATAATTTTGAATGTAGTTCCAGGATTATAATTATTCCAGATTATCCAGAGTAAAAGGTTATGTAGTTATGAATGCTAAGATAAATTAAACATTTTGAATAAATAAGTCCAACTAGAGGAGGTAGTCACAAATGAGAACAGAAAAAAAGATGTGATGTTTCAGTGGTGAGGAAAAATGATTCGAGTATTGAATGATTATGTTCGGAGAGATGCTTGAATGCATGTCTTTGGCTAAAGCGAGCAAGAAAGGCCTTGGCTCTCAGTACTGTATGTTTGTCCTGGAGAATTCATTTGTTCTAGAGAGTGAAATAAAAGTCAAGTAATGGTTCATGGTTTTTCTTGGCATATGATCTGGCATAAACTAAATATGCGATTTTCATGTGTAAGGTAGGTATGGATTGAATTAACTGCTGTCCTAGTGTATGCAAGTTTGCTGAAAGCTCTTTTCTGCTTTGCTAAAAGGAATGATAGCTTCTCTAGTGTAGGTAATGGTTTATCTGGGGATGAAGGCTGACAGGAAGAAAATTGCTGTGTTTGAAACATGGTGCTGAAGGAGAGCAATACCCTTGACTAGAAAGCCAGACCTTTGCCTGGAAGAAGACATGAAAAAACTGAACCTGTCCTAATTTGGGCACATGATGAGAAGGCAAGAGTCAGTGGAGAAGACAATTGTGCTAAGGAAAGTCAGAGTCAGAAGAAGAGAAGGAAGACCAACTATGCTATGGATCAATTCCATAAAGGATGTCACAGCCCTGAATTTACAAGAACTGAGCAGGACTGTTAAGGACAGGATATTTTGGAGGGTATTCATTTATAGAGTTGCCATAAGTTGGAGATGACTTGAGAGTACATAACAACTTGGGTATATGGGTCTTCTGTGCAATGCATTTTTTACCTCAGTTGTAAAAAAGAAACACAAGTATATCATGGTTCAGTTTAACTGCATTCTAATATGTACACAGTCTACCAAGCTATGAGAGAGAGTGCATGTTAAAATAATCACCCATGTAAGTAGTGGCATATATTCCTTCTCATCAAAACAATATGAAATCATCCAAGTGATCTATACTAACAAACCGCCATGCTTGTAATATCATATTTGCTCATGAAATTCGAATTTTCACTGGTTCTCAGCTGCCTGATTGTACGCTGCTCATGTATTGCTTTGACGTCAGAAGGTGTCTTGGTTTGCACAATCAGAGGATGGTTAACAGGTCACAGTAACTTGTTAACCATCTGGTTCATGCTGGCTGACTTTCATAATTGCTCTTGCTGGGTGCAGCTTTTTTTGTTGTCTGAGGATGGTTTTTAGGATGCTTAATACCCTTAATTAATGGCCCATTGTAGGGTTGTGTTGTGGTTTGTTAACTTGCTGGGCTTGGGCAATTTGAGAAGCTGTAGTAGTGAACAGCCTGGTGCCTAGGGGTGCTCCAGTGATTGTGCAAACCAGGTTGTACAGATCAGGCTTGCAGAGAAGGAGGAGAGTTTGAGGAGAGCAGTGCAAGAGTGAAGAGTAATAGTGGGCTTTTTTTGTGGCGGGGGGTGAACAAAAGCAGCCTAATGTCACAAGATAATTCTGTAGCTAATTCAGAAGTAAGTAAGAAGTTTTCACCTGCTTTTTAGGGGAGTGCATTTACTATTCACCATGGTTTGTCAGTGCAGAAATAATTACAGCCATTTATTAATATTGGTATTTGAGCTGGCAATCTTAATCATGTCTCATGTTGTTGTTTGCATGCTGAAAAGTATAATTCTCACATATGGTCTTTGACTTCAGGTGCTACCACTTTTTTATAGTTCATGTGTTTAAGAACATGCTAGAGATGAATATTTATTTTCTAAAATAGCTGAGTCTGCAGTGTGGGCCACAATTGAGAGTTTTTACAATACTACTGAATATAAAAGTAATCAATCAATCAGTGTAATCTTTAATACTGTCTTGAGATGGAATGATACATGCTGGTGGCTGTCAAGTTCTAAGGCAGTCCTGTTATAAAATCAAAGTAATTGGTACATTCCTCTGTTAGAGGGATGGGAAACCTTAGACTTTGGAGCCAAATCTGGCATTCTCCAAATGAATCTCCTCATTTCTGCTAATCAGTGATCATGGAGTTGTTTCCCTGATTTTGTGTAGTTGTGTCCCCTCATTTTAAAAAGCTGAAATGCCTCTGCTAGAGTCTGTTAATACTATTTGTGGTTTTCCAGTAATACGATTTGTATGTCTCATAACTTGAGCTTTTCTCCTACTGCTGTCAAACAATGGAATTGAATCAAAGCAGAATGATTATGATTGAAGGGCTTGGTCGGTATTGACCTTCAGACTAAGCAACTGCCCTGGCAGATTTTTCTTGAATAATTTCTGATAGAATATAATCTCTCCTCCCAATAAACTTTGCTAGAGAGGGAAATTCCACCACTCCTCTGGCCATCAGAGCCCAAGTCTTGTCATTGACTCATTCTCAGATTTCCTATTTGAGGTTGTAGAGATTATTATTGTGTTTGGACTTTACCTCTCATAGATGTAATACACTCTGGCACAGGAAATGTCTGGTGATAAGCAAGTGTGTCTGTTTTATATAACTGACCATATTTAAAAATATTGGTTAAGTATTACCTGTGAACTGGTCACATGACAGACAAGTCATCTATAGAGAAACTGTGTTGTACCTTGCCTAATAAGAGTAGACTTAAGTTTCCACATAGTGAATTGGTTTTAAGAGAATGCTTTCTACTTTTCTTTGCAGTCTTTTGGTAAAGAAATACATAAAAATGCTCCCTCTGCCACCATAGTAACTCTGTCTTCTGTGCATTTCTCCCACTGTTCATATGCTCTCTCACTTCTCTTCATCCCAACATGCTCTTCAGACTTGCCTCAATTTGTCACCTCCTCTTCTTCCCACCTGCTCTCTTTCAGACTCAATCATTCTTGTTTTACATTCTTTCAAATAACTTGTTCCACTGCTGACGGTTAGCAGGAAAGATGCAGGAAGTGCTTCAGATGTGAAGTGCAAGACATCTTTGGTGAACATTTAGATTATTATTTCTTATTTTATTTATCACATTTAATTTCCACTGTAAATATTTTTTCTTCCAAGGAACTCAAGGCAGCTGACATAATTTTCCTCTCAATCTTACTGTCAAAACAAGAACCCTGTGAGGTGGCTTGGAGTGAGAGCCTGTGACTGGCCCAAAGTAATCCATTTAGCACCATGACTGACTGAGGATGAGAACCCAGATTTCCCAAGTCTCAGTCCCAGACTTTTAAACAGTGCACCACATGGGCATCCCCCCCCCCCCGATATTCATTAATGAAGTGCTTAACATTTCATAGCCTCATTCACATGTACTGGAAGATGGCAATTCTTACGCATCTGCTCTAAATAGTTACAGTACAATAAGAAAAAGGGATATTGTCTTGCCCAGAATGTTTTTTTTTTTGGGGGGGGGAGAAGGAAACAGAAGATCATTTCTGTTTAATGGGCTTGTTTTATCTATATGGGCAACTTCTGGAGGTCTAGACCCAATTTTCTCTCCCTGTAATCCACACCACCCTGTGGGTGCCATAAAAAAAGTTGCTCAGAGTGGCTGCTGAGCACTGTGAGAGTTAAAATTTGCTTACAAACAAGCTAAAGTCAGAACATTGTTCTGTCTTGCTCAGTTTTGTCTACAGAGTTTCAGTAAGGCCTTTCCAAGCCATACCTGGAAGTGCCCAGAGTCATCTGTCACTGATCTGTTCCCTCATCTCCTGCAAATTCTTGACCACTGTGAAAAGCCAAGGGATATATTTATTTCTATATCGCTAAATATCTAATTCTCAGGGATGTATGCAATAATTCTAAGCTACACATGCAAGATAATAAATATATAACATCTTTTAACACACAGCATTTAAAATAGTTTCAGTAAGCTTGCATAAAGGAGTGAGGTGGATGCAGCATCATTGCATCCTGATGGATAATGCATCACTGTTTTTTCATTTTGAGCACTTACAAGTCTGACACCCTGTGGGCTGATATGACTGCCACTAGGAAAACTATCTTCAAAAACAATTTGAATGAAATGGAGCCTAGTGGTTGGAATGGAGGTCTGACCAGCACTGCCAGGTATAGTCTCTATTGCTACCTTTAGAAAATAAGTTAACGTGAAGGTGGGAAGCTGTTGGGTATATGGCTCCATTTTCTGAAAGCACCTCAAGGAAGAAGTCTGCTTATTGGAGCATGTTCAGTTTGACAACAGCTGATAAGCCATCATTCAGAAATCATAGCATTCTTATACACCCACTGACAGCAAGTTAATCCTGGACTTGTTGCATCATTGTAGGGAAATTCTCCACATATTATTATATTGAGGCATGGTAGGATTCTAAATACATTGTTATCACTTCTGTGGGATATCCATGCAATGCATGAATATACTTCTTGACATTTATATAATTAGCTTTAGCATTCTTTGGTTAGTGCAGAAGGTCTGGAACCTTTAGAAGTGATCTCTGGTTGGAAAATGACACACTTACCAGATGGTAAATTACAGCCCAAAATCCATGTAAGGATAATGGGAATAACTTCCCTGACTTCTGAACCTTTCTGATACAGCTTGGAGTAGAAGAAAAGTAGAGAGGACAGGCATGTTATTCTGTCCTTTAGTCATCAATTACCTCTGCTATTTTCCTGAGCTGTTAAACCTTCTCTGACACTTGGCAACCTTATGTTGGATAGGGAGGCAAATAGGTCTGCTCCTGGCTTTTTGTTACCTTTTGGAAGATGTCTACTTTTTACCGGTTTTGTTGTTTGATTACTGAGCCTATTCACTTGTACATTGAAGATTTCTTTTTGTATGTTTTGTTTGTAGAGATTCTGGGTGTAATTCTGTTCCCGAGGAAAAGAATAAGAGAGCTTCTTGCAGGAAAATCTTCAATTTCTTCTTTCCTTTCTTGTTTGAATAGGGTTTAGTTGCCATACTTTCTATTTTGATCAGTATTATTGTACCCTAATCCTAAACAAAGTAAAAGATACTTTGCTACCTTTTAATATTAGTTTGCTGACTTGGGAGTTTATTGCCTTTTGCAGTGGACAAAGGATTTAAACAGTTTTTAAAAATAAAGTCATTTGGATTGATCAGCTCTGAGAAAACTGATGTTCTTGGATGATTCGGCATTCGGCCAGCTGCCCTTTGCTTCTACTGCACTGCTGCATTTGACATTGGTAATCAGTTCTGCTTGCTGAATTTCCTTGATGGGCATTCCTCTGACCTGATGTTTGAGATCCACCACTGAAAGGACTGACAGACTGATTACAGAACTTGAAGTTGTGAGTTAAGACTATCAGTGCTATAGGACCTGAAGTTTGGGAGGAAGATTTGGAGAGGCTGTGGGAGTCTTAGGACAGGGACTCATCCCTTTGCCGAAGCCTAGAGGCAACCCCTAAGACAGAAATGAAGGAATACTGCCAGTGTCATGAGAAAAGGTTACCTTTCTGGAGACCGGAATATATGAGGTGGGGACAGGAATTGTGAACACTTTTTCCAGGACAGGATTGCCTATGAACGATTGTTTATTCACAGGAACAGTTAGTCTGACTGCAGTTGATGGTGAAGTCTGCAGCACTGCAGCACTATATAACATTTTCCCTCTTAGGCTCATCTAGTCCAGTACTCAGTACACACATTGGCATACCAGCTGTTCACACAGTAGGATGGATGCAATACCTCCACCTGCCCTGGTAAAGGAGGAAGTGCATAGCCTGCAAGGCTAGTAACTACTGATAGCCTCCTCCCTCATGATTCTGTCCAGTCCCTTTTTAAAGCCAGATTGGTTGCCATCACCATTTCCCATGACAGCAAATTCCACAGTTTAGCTATATGTTCAGTGAAGAAATATTTCTTTATCTATCCTAAGCCTCCTACCAGTCAGTTTCATGGAATGACCCCAGATTCAAGAGTTATGGGAGAGGGAGAAAAATGTCTCCCTTTCTACTTTCTCCACACCATGGATTATTTTAAACACTTCTATCATGTCTCCCCTTGCTTGCCTTTTTTCTAAGCTAAGCAGTCTGAATTGTAGCTGCTTCTCATAGGGGAGCTAGTCCACTCCCCTGATCATTGTTGCCATTCTCTGTACTGTAATGAATTCCACTATTTGCAGAAACCTAAATTATGGGAAACATGCAAACAGAACATGCCAAATCTCCTTTTTTGAAGGTTGCAGCTATAGAATGCCACTTGAAGCAGTTTATTAAATACAGGAAATTATTTGTAAGTTTGAGAAGAAACCTCTTCACCTTTGTTTTTAAATGTGGAGTCTGCCAATGAGGCCTGGAGGGGAGGTGCCTTAACCTTAGCTGGAGCCTTTTTGTGTGTTTGAACCATTGTGTTGGACTTCTGCTGAACAGTCTGTTTGTTCAGATGTAAATCCTTAGAAGTAAATGAAATGATTTGCATATCAGAAAAATGTCAATTAATATGTTACAGATATGGATATACCTGTAACTTAGTCCTTAATGTTGCTTTAATAGTCTAGTAATTCCTGTCAAGATCTTAGCAATTTCTCAGCTCTCAGAATGATACTCTGCTAGGAGATCAGAAAACTATGGAATTTGTCACTCCACGTTGCAAGCATGCAGTGAACTTTAGTCAGAATGATCCTGGAAACTGCTGTCTTGTGGGGAGATGATTGAGAACGTTCTAGCTTTTTCTCATGCTGCTTTCATTATTTTTGCTGAAATCTTTTGTCCTGTAACACACTGCAGACCTGCCAGTCTTTCAGCAGTGTCTGATATTGCTCTCGTCCTGCTGAAAAGGGTTGCTGAATTATTCTGGCAAATGAACCTAATAGAGGATTCTGGTAAGTTGTGGAAGCAGAAACAGGTTAAGTATTATAGTGGGTAAATGGTGTCTGTTGACAAATGTTGCAGATGGGTAGAGCAAAGAGGAGAATTTTAAAAAATCTTCCCTCTCTAGTCTTTTCATACTTCGCTCACTCCAGGGAGCTGGCTTAGGGAAAGTCACAGCCTCAGCTGCTGCTCTGTATGTGTCAGGAAATGCCCGGTTTGAGCAGAGAGACCGCAGCATCAGCTGTCCAAACTCTGCAGTAGTTTTGAGAGCTGAAGGGTGTGTGTATTTGGCCCTTTGCATGGGTTGGCTTTGTCTTCTACTCAGGTTTCATTTCAAGACATTCATCTATTGAAATCAAGATCCTTTAAGCCCATGATGGCATCAGAACTGAAAGCAGGTGGGTGGATTGAGAGAAGGGAGGGATTTGGCAACAAGAATATGCATTCTTGGGGGACAGTTCCACCCTCCTATTGTCCTTTAATGTGAGAGGGACAGCCCTTGTCTTAGTTCAAACAATCATTTTGAGCAGGGCCAGCTGTACAAATAGTCCGAATGAGGAGTTGGTCTCTCAGGAAGTGGTCTGGAAGACCAGTTTTTCATCCCTGTTTCCCTTCAGTAAAAGCCACTTGGCCAGTGAGGACTTACACCTGTGTTCTGCTTTCCACTGCTGGGTTTCCATTGCAGCATTTTTTCAATAATTTTTGATGCTTTAGGGTGAGGGAAAGTGATGTGTATATGTGTTAAAAATCTAGTCATGATTTTCTATATTTTCCAGTACACCGATCATCTTCTGCCCTGTCCCTACTTTTGTTTAGATACCCTCCCAATTTGCACACAATGTACCTTCTCAAATATAATATGCTTGATCATGCATTGCCATGTCTTCCTCTCTATGCACATTGGGAGCTATTTTATCTTTCCTTTTCCTCTCTCTTTCCCTTCCCAGCAGATCAGCTTCTAACTGTACTGTTTTATTATGTGAAGCTGGCCAGTCAGGACTGACTTTGTGATGCAAAGCGAGTAAAGGTCATTAGCAAGAATAATCCATCAAGTTAATAAATGAGCTAATTGTGGATGGAGTTCTGACCAAGCCAAAGTTGATTGCAAACTGAAGCTCCCTCCTCTTTTCCCCACCAAGCAACACTAGTTCCTTGGTCAGGGAAGTTTGCTCATGTTGCTTGTGAGCCAGACAGTGGGGATACTGGATGTTACTTAATTGGTCAGCTCTTTTGAACTGATGTTGGACAACTGGACTGATTAAGTTACACTCCCTCTCCTCTGGCCCTTTTCTACAGTGTACCCCCCTGAACCAGACATGGTCTGGTTCACACCAGCCACTTGGCTTATCTCACAGTTCATTGGACTTGGTATTTTAGCTAAACCTTCTGACCCTACCTTTTCTTCCAGTTCATATTCAGAGGCATGCATCTTGGAATGTTTTGGGAGCAGCAGGCCAAATCCCTACAATGCACTTCCTTGTAAGCTCTCCAAAGGAAGAAGCATGTGCCAAGGTTGGCTTCCTGTACTAAGTGCCACTTAAAATTATTTGCATCTGAAAACATGATATTTGTTTCTGTTTTGTGGAGTTGGAGGTAGAGTAATCACTGCACTCTTCACTGCAGGGAAACTTAAATCCCTAGTATTTGGCTCAAAGTGTGTTACTAATTGGCTTTGTTCTAGAAATTGCTGCAGATGTTAAGTATTGGATAGAATGTACTTTTGTGCATATGTGTTTGCCCCAAATTATTCTTTCTGTCATAGCTTGAAGTGGGGTGCCAATATAATTAATTTCAGGGTTCCTTTCCCCATGTTTCTTTAAATTTAGCTTTGGGGAATGATGAACCAAGATTGGTGAACCTTTTCTGGATCAAGTTCCAGGAACTTGTTGGTTCTAGCTCAGTCAGAATCACAGCTGTCATAAAAGAGTGAGAGTTTTGGAAAAAGTGCTTTGACATGTTTGAAGTCTCCATCCACAGTTATCATGAACCCTTTAAAGAATTACATGCATGTGTGAACAGATGTAAGCCTTCTGTCTGTAGTGTTCGAATCTGTTCCCATCTGTAAAAGTAGACAACTCAGTTTAAATAATTCAGAATTGCTTAACTAAGTTGTATCAAGGGAAGAAGGTGAGGAAATAAGTGACTGTTACCTTTGGGAGCTGGCCTGTGACTGTTTCATTTTAGCACCAGGTTGGAGCTTTGATTTGACTCACTAGGATGGTAGGTTAATGCAGTGTTAATGATAGCTTAAACACCCTAGGATCAACAGTGTCAGATTTGCCCCTCCGGCAGGGACAAATTCTGATGCCTGAAGCTTGCTTTATCATATCCTAGCTATAAAATGGGATTCACTGACACCTGTTCCAGGAATTGCCATTGACAGATCTAGCTTGCATGCTCTACAGTTTTATTCTAATGTTTTTAATGTACTTTTATTAGTCCAAAGGATTGGATCATTACCTGATACCAAACTAAGAATTTAACAAGGTTAATTTAGATGTTCAAATGAGCACACTCTGTAGCAGAATAAACCTTAGAATTTTTTTTCCTATGTACTTTTAGCCCTGTTCATTAGAGTTAACATACTCTATTTAGTTTTATTAGTTTTATTTATTCTTGCCCTTATTTTGCCAGGTCGTCTGTTCCTTATAAAGAAATGCTATTAACTTGAAATCAAATGTTTTTCAAGCAGCAAGCAGAAAGTACTATGTGACACTTCACAATTTAAGCGAATACTTCTTTGGACTGTTAGTGTTACAGTTTTTTCCTGCCACTTTTCTTGTTTCTTCTTTTTCTAGTTTTGAAAAGGTCAGTAAACAAGGAAAACAATTGCATGCAAAATGCTGTGAAGCATTGTGCATATTCTTGCAACAAAAGCTTAGCTGCACAGAACAATCTGTTTTCTGTTCATGGAATGATGCAACAATTTAAAGCAGAAGTCTAGTTCATAAAATATTTTGTGATTGTCTTCATTTGTTTGAACCAGCAGCATATAGAGTCATAAATTGTTTTTATTTCTTGCATCATGTTAGCTTAGCTGAACTTTAAGGTTACTCAGTTCTGTCTTACTTTCCACGTCCTCTATTTTCAACTGGATTAAGCTTGGTTAATTTTAGGATTTCATATAAAGGCCTTTGTGTTTCAAATGCTGAGTTTCAGTTGTTAATATTCTTCTCACACACTCTCCTCCCTCCTAATTGATTGAATGTGTTTATTTTGTTTAACAAATAAGTATATACAAACAAAGATAGTGGATATTATGAAAAGGCCTCATAAGATTCCATACATATTCTGTGTTCCTACCATGTTTTCAGTAATATTTTTCTGTTTACTAATTTTGTTCCATGGCCTTGTTCATAAAGTACTTCTTGCATTTATTTGAAAATGGAATCTTGCTTGATTCTGCAAGAAGCATATTTTAGTATAATTTTGTGTTCTATGAATTAGAATTGCATGCACAGTTAATACATACATACATGCTCAATACACATATGTTTTTTCACAATGTCAATGAAGGGGGAGAACATATTTCAAAGCCACAGTCTCTTAGATGTTTGCAGCTAGCTCACTGTGCTAAGTGCGCTGCCAGCCAATTCAAGAATATTTAAATTGATAACCTTTAAAGAGTGAGAATAACTGTGGTTCTATAGCAGTTGTGGAGTATTTAAAAAGAAATAACTTCTTGACTCCGGGACCTGGATTCAAAAGCACAATCTTTTTTGCATCAGCTATCAAAGATGAATTTAACTTGTAGTCTATCACTCATGTTTAAATATCTGTTATATTGCATATATATAACATGAGCTGCATGAGTTCTATACATTTTTTCTTGCACAAATATTGAACATTTTCTTTAATGTGTGTGTATGTATGTGTGCGTTAATTCTAATCCTGAGACATGTACATCCTGTTTAACCCTACATGGGTGCTGTTCAGATGGTTTTCCTCCAGGAATTTTACTCAGGGAAAGCCTGAAAAACCTTGAATCTTGGGGTTTTCTCCTCTTCCCTTCCTACTATGGAGAGAAGTGATTAAGAACAATCTCAGAGAACGCTTTCACATTCAGACAAACATGGAATCTTCTGCTTCATTCATTTCTGTCTATGGCAAGTGGAGGCAGAAGAGGGAGTATGCAGACTTAAATCTTCCTCCTGGTTAAAATCATAAGAGGAAGATACAGTCTGCATAATGCTGAAGAAGTTGTGAGATCTTCTCCAAAAACAAATTTTGTACAGTCACTCATGGTCCAGAAACAAGCAAATGAAAAAGGAACATTGAAGCCAAAGTGATTGTATTGTCCACATAAAAAGATACACGTTTCAGAATAGCAAAAGTCCCAGCCTGCCTGCCTCTTTCTAGTTGGGGTGCATAATATGCTCTTGGTGGTAATCGGAGGCTATTTTCATAATTTTCAAAGGGTTGTTGAGGTGTGAAGATAGTACATCCCTTTCCATACTGTTTCTATCATCTAGTAGGTGGCTGCAAGGAACTGTCCATGTCTTCCATGACTAAGTAGATCAGGGGTGACCAAATGGAAGCTTGGAAGCCACATGTGGCTCTTTGAGTTTATTTTGTGGCTCACAGATGGCTTGGAGTCCCATGCTGCTCTTGCTGACTTTAAAGACTTAACCTCAAATGAGGTATCTTGCCTCCCTCACTTCTTGAATTGTGGAGAGAATGGGAACTAGTCGCAGTTCTCAAGAGAATTTGTGTTCTTTATGTGACAGTCTTTTTGTTGCTTGTCCCCTCTGTAGCTCCTTCAAAGGTCCTTGGTAGGACATGGTCTTCAAGTTAGAAGTCTAAAAAAGAATTCTCAGTGCTTCTCACTAAACTATAATTGACAGGATTCTGTCCATGACAACAGTAAAAAAACAAAACAAAACCCTACTATTTTTGATTAACATGACATTTGGTTTGAGTAGTTCTTTTTTCTAAAGCTCCATTTCTTCACAGTTAATGTTCCAGGTGTCTGTCTTATCATGCACATTAAAAGAAATCATACACTGATAAGAACACACTTTCATGAAGTCATAATAAATATTTGTTTATTTGCTTGCAGCTTTCAAATTTCTGACGTTTACTGTATGTGACTCTTTCATTGAGCAAGTACGGCCACCGCTGCAATACAGTATTCCCCAGCACAAGGTCAGAGCAGACCTGCACTGCTCTCAGTTTCAGATGCTGCATTTCCCCCCCTCCCCACACACACACACACACACACACACACACACACACACACACTGGGTATTGAAAATTACCACAACCACTATTAATGCATTGTGGATTGTGTTGCGTATGTGTTCAGGCAATGGGTAATGCTGTGACAGAGAAGCTGAAAATACAGTGTAGTCTACTATGCATGCTCTCTGCTGTTGAGACAGTGTAAAATTTGGACATTTTGCACTTTCTGTGGCAGCCATTGTGTAGTGGCCAAATGTGCACAGGACCTAAAAAGGTTCCTACCCCTTGACTAGAGCCCAATTCAAGGTATATGAAAGTAATATTCCATGCATGTGTGAGTGTGTGAAAGATTTGTATGAAAAACTTAAATGCATACATTATAAGCGTGGTAACTGTTCACAAAGGCAGTCATAAGTGATAAAGCATTTTTAGATTTGTTATTTTTACTGAGCACTTGTAGTAGAGAGGAAACCATTGCCCCAGTGGAAGTCTAAAAGCATTTTACCAAACTTACCAATAAAGTCTAGTTCAGTGACCATGTCCTGAAGTCTTCTTCTCATTTTTAATGAAAGAAGGGTGTCTATAATTGAGCAGTAAAGTATCCTGGGGGAGTACAGTGTTGTTTTCCATATGTTGACATTTTTGCCATGTATGTTGTGGGGAGAGAAGCAAAAATACATCTGTAGGAAGTTCTTATAGAAATGTTGGCTTCTGCATTCTTTCTAGATCATCTGAAAGTGATATTTCTCCTCACAGAATCATCTACTATTAAGTTTTGGATAGGTGTATAGTCTTGTGTATTATAATGCTAGCTAGGAATAAGCAAGGTCTCATGTCACACATGTTCTCCTAAAAGTGCAGCTGTGGTGCTGAAAATAAGATGTGTCTTTAGTAAGAATGGACTTTGGAAGAGTTTTTGCAATGGTATATTTTTTCTCCCAATTAGCTGCATCTGAGATAGTTCTAATAATAGGATTTAGTGTACTTAGCTGAGTTTGGACACCAAATTGCCATATACTGTTTACTACTAGATTGACAGCCGGCAATACAAATGTTAGTTCAAACATGCTGTTATACCCAAACTCCGCCCATGCAAGGAGCCAGCAGTGCTCCTGCCACGCGCCATAAATCGTTTACAGTTTGCTCGTGCCAGTGCATTTGAGAAACAGCTGTACACTGGGATTAGCAGTTTGTAGAGGGCCTCTGTCGAGCTAAATTAGGGCCTACTGCCCTGGTTGTGAATGTTGGTAATGGAGAGGGTGAAATAGCAGAAGTGTTTCTCAGCAGCAAAAGGCTATTAGTTCAGACAATGAGGGTGAGGATTTGCATACTGTACTGCAGTGAATAATGGTGTTTGAGGCTGTTAGAGTAGCGATGTGCTAACATGCTTCTTGCTCATGAACCGAGTTGGAATGCCTGATCGATGGCTGCCCTGCGTTGTGGAGAGATTAACTACTAAATGTAACCAATATGTCATCAAGCTATTCCTGTAGTATAAGTGAATAATGAATAGGACAGGTAGGCAGCAGGGAAGTCTCATGGGATTCCTTGATGTTCATACAGAATAAATGGATTGCCATCATTTTTAGATACTGGGAAAGCAGCATTATCACAATGGCTAAATATACTGTTGTGCAATTATTAGTTTTTCTTACTGCCAGTTACTTTTCCCTTACGAACTGTACAGCACACCACCTCTGAGTTACCTTAGGGAATATTCATTCTGATATGAACATTCCTATAGTTTTAACATTAGCTGAAGAAATTGTGGTACAGCTTCCATTGTATTTAGATACTATATAAGTATCTAGAAGAAGGAAGGCCATAACAGCTGTTCTGGAACCATGGAATTTCCTTAAGTGGGCTGTGCATTTGGTCCATTCCATCTTCCACTTAGTGTTCTTGCAATTGCTATTTAATTTTTAGGGTTGCTGCTGTTGTTTTGGTTGTATTTTTGTTGTCTAATGCTTTTTTTTTTTTTTTTGGAAACTGCTTGAAAACCAGTTGGCAAAAGCAGCATATATATTTGTAAATAAACTGCTGATTAACAAAAGCTATACCAGATTAAAATTTAACTCCTTTTTCTTTGGGTTCTTTGTCCTTTCAGAACTGTTGTTGCCCCACTGCAAATAAATACAGTTTAGCACAGAAACAGTAGTTGAACTTGCTGTATTGGTATTATAGATTTGGTGTAAGGTTTAAGTGATGGTTACTACTGTAAATAGCCCCTTTTATGCTTGATGAATTTGTTTCAAAGCCAATTCTTGTTATGTTTTTTATCAGCCAAGTAAAAATCTGTCCAAACTACATTGTAATGTTGGAACTTTGCCCATTAGGTGTAGGAACGAAAATTCTGATTATTGGATCCTGATTTGTGTTGTTATTCCTGTTAGTATAGCCCGAGGAGGGAAGCTTGGCTCTTCTAGGCATCAGTTTGCCACAAATTTTCAACAAAGGTACACATGTGCAAGTAAACTAGTGGAAGCTCTTGTGGAATGATAGTTCTTCGTCGTGGCCTCTGTGCATCACACACATGAGTGCTGTGCCTGCGCAGTGCCTTTGGCCGGAAGATTACAAGCTAACGGTTTATTTTGGCGGGAAAAAGCTCCGCTCTCCCTCCCCCACAGCCTATAAAGAGCGGAGCGTCCGCCATTTTGTTCAGTCTTTGCGACCGCCGTTCACTGTGCCTCGTACCGCTTTCGACTATTGCTTTGATCGTTACTCGTAGCCTGTTTTTTCTCCTTTTACTCCCAGTTTTATATCCCTGATAGTTCTTGTTAGCTCTAGTTATTTCTGCAGTTCTTTCGTTCTACCATTCTATTTTCTTCTTCTAAAAAAAACCCCAAAAATATATTCTTACCCTCTGCACTGTCTCCCTTTTTCTTCTTCTTCTTGCGATGGCGCAGCGAGCGGCCTTCCGCGAATGTGCGGAGTGCAGGTCGAAGATGTCACCATCTGACCTGCACAACCTATGCCTCCTCTGCTTGGGGGAGGGGCATAGGACCGACAGGTGCTCCCACTGTCTGGCCTTCTCCAAGCAGGCCAGAAAAAATCGGGAGAACCGCCTCCAGAGGCTCCTGTGAGATTGGGCTCTTATGCAGTCCGACCCACTGGTCGCCGCTCCGAAGCCTGGCCCGGCTACGGTGGTCCCGCCCTCCTGCCTATCGGACGAAGGTGCCTCTACTTTGAGGGCCCCACCAGCTTCTCCCAAAAAGAAAAGCGAGAAGCGCAAGCATGCCGATGCCGACAAATCAGCCAAAAAGGCCAGAAAAGAGAAGCCTTCTAAGCTGGCCTGAAAGGCGAAGGATCCGGACCGACCCCGACACTGTGTCTAGGGTTTGACGGCAGTGTCGGTACCAGTGCCAACCACCGTACTGACCCCACCCGAGCCGGCACTCCAGGCAGCCATGAGGGTTACCCCTCAAGGGTCTCCCCGTCGTGTGGCTGACCCCCCCGACCAAACCACTTCCATTTCTCTAGCAGGGCTCGATCTCTGACAGAGAGATTCAGGACTCTTCCCCCAAGGCTAGGTCACCTATGCCCATGGCCACACTGGAGGCGGATGTCGTCGAATCCCCGCCCAGGGCCCACCGGATCTGCTCCAGGAAGCAGCGATCCAAGCGATTCGAGGACTGGCGTCGCTCCTGCTACCCATCTTGGGGCGAGCCATACTGGACTGGGTACTATCCCGCGCCGAGGTATCGGTCCCCACCATGCTCTCGTGATCGCCCGCTGCCTCTGGATCCAAGGCGCACATCCCCGGTACCCCAGGATGAAAGCAGCCAGTCCACTTCGCCAGTGGAGTGTTCTTCTTGAGCCCCACCGTACTACGGCACGGACTCCGATGACTCGGACGTCGATTCTACCTCTCCTGACGTTGTGGTGACCTCCTAGGGCCCCGCATCACCGGACGAGTCGCACGTTTCTTTTGCGGAGCTGATGTCCAGGCTCGTCCAATCCCTGGACATCAACGCCATCCAGCGGCCAGGACCGTCTACAGATAAAATCTGTGACGTTGTCTGTGGGGAGCAGTCCACCTCCATCGTCCTGCCCTTGATCACCACCCTACGGCAGGCGATGACCCAGCCCTGGGACTTGCCCTCTCACCCTCAACCAACATCGCGGAGGTACGAAGCCATGTACTGGGTTCGGGAGGAGGACATACCATTCCTCCTCTGACACCCCAAGCCGAACTTGGTTGTGGTGGAGTCCTCCCAGGGAAGAGAGGCAAGGGGTCACACTGCGCCGCAAGATAAGGAGGGCCACAAGATCGACTCCCTGGCCAGGAGGGTCTACGCAGCTTCAGGCTTGGGGCTGCGTATCTCAAACTACGAGGCGACGTTGGCGAGATACCAGTATTTTATAATGCAACGCCTCCACGTCATCTCGACCCTCCCAGACCAACAAGGCGAATTGGCCAAAGTCTTGATTAAGGAGGCGATGCACGTCGCAGTGCAACAGTTGTCCACAGCCAGGCACATGTGGACACTAACTCGAGGGCATTGGTTGGTGCCATTTCTCTTCACAGGCATGCGTGGCTGAGGAGCGCCAACTTCCCCGAAGAGACCAAGCGATGCATCGAGGAAATGCCCTTCGACGGGTCCAGGATGTTCCATTCAAAGACGGACCATAAACTTAAAAAACTTCATGAGTCCCGCATGACGGCCTGACGAATGGAGTTCCAGTCGCTTCCGTGGCGCAAGTGGCCCTGGAACCATCCGCCCTACAGACAGCCGTATCATCCCAGGCAACAGCCTCAGCACAGGCAACAGCAGCAGCGCCGTCGACAACAGCCCCAGCAACGCTACCAGCAGGGCCGCTACCGATATGATGACAGGAGGCAGTGTTGACGGGACTGGCGAACCATTCCTCTACCCTATCCTATACCCACCCCCTCTCATCTGGGGACCGGCTGCGAAGCCGGCTCCCCATTTGGGAGTCTATCACATCTGATAGATGGGATTATCTATCATACAGCACGGCTATAGGATAGAATTCGACACTGTTCCTCCATCGAGTCCGATTCGGTTTACATCTTGCACACCAGTACTGCTCGATGAAATACAACAACTTCTTTGTAAAGGAGCGATTCGTCAAGTAACTCAATATGACGGGCATCACGGATTCTATTCTAGATACTTTACTGTTCCCAAATGGGACGGTGGCCTACGTCTGATTTTGGACTTACGTGGTCTGAATCGATTCATCGTGATGAGGAAGTTTCAAATGACCACCCTTCAAAATATTTTGCCGCTGCTTAGGAAAGAGGACTGGTTCGCCTCATTGGACTTGAAGGATGCCTATTTTCATATTGCAATCCATCCCAAATATAGACGTTTCCTTCGTTTTGCTGTTGCCCCCAATTTCTACAAATTCATGGTTCTACCTTTCAGTTTGGCTACCGCTCCGAGGGTGTTTACTAAATGCATGGCCCCTGTCTGTGCTTATCTACGCCTCCAGGGCATACAAGTTTATCCTTACCTCGACAACTGGCTCCTAGTCTCCAGGTCCAGGGAAGCGCTCCTCACTTCTATCTGTATTACCTGTGCCTTATTGCACGACCTGGGCCTTTGCATTAATACTGAGAAATCTTCTCTCCTTCCGGTACAGAAGCTTACGTTCATCGGAGCCCACTTGGATTCGACGTTGGAAAAGGCGTTCCTCCCTCGGGACAGACAACTGATTCTCGCTTGACATGTTCATCGAATGCGACGAGACAGATCGGTTCCGGCGAAGTCCATCCAGAGACTTCTAGGACATATGGCTTCTGCCGTTGCAGTGGTGCCACACACCAGACTGCGACTCCGTCCGTTGCAGCTGTTTTTCAACAAAGTGTTCCACCCACAGAGGGATCCACCGTCGAAACTCCTTCGAGTCCCATCCTCGGTCCTCCATTCGCTAATATGGTGGTTGAACCTGACCAATCTGACTGTTGGGGTCCCCTTTAGGTCCCGAGGCCCATCGATTACAGTCGGTACTGACGCATCTCTTCTAGGTTGGGGAGCAATATGCTCTGGCCTGTATACTCAAGGCACGTGGACTCGTCAAGAATCCACGAAGCATATCAACTTCCTGGAATTGTTGGCCGTGTTCAAAGCCTACGCTCTTTTGAAGATGTTCTTCAACATCGGGTTGTTCAGATAACATCGGACAACATAGCCACTGTTTTTTATCTGAACAAGCAAGGCGGGACGAAGTCTCCAACCCTGGCCAGACTTTCTATGCAGATCTGGGACTGGTGCATTTCAAGAGATATTACGATAATAGCAGTCCAACTGGCCGGTATGGACAACGTGGAAGCAGATCTTCTCAGCAGGCGCATGCTCATCTCTCACAAATGGGAACTGGACCCCCAGACACGTGACAACCTTTTCCATCACTGGGGGTTCCCCAAAGTGGACTTGTTCACCACACAACAGAACAAGGTGTGTGCGACTTTCTGCTCGAGAGCGGGAATCGGACACGAATCCCTAGGGGATGCCTTCATGATTCCATGGAACAATCTGAATTTCTACGCTTTCCCACCGATTCCGCTGGTGATGAGAGTCATAGCGAAGATTGTTCGCAATCGGGCCACAGGGATACTAATTACTCCTTGGTGGCCACGCCAATCTTGGTTTCCCACACTGCTGGACATTTCTCACGGGGAATACCTACATCTTCCACTGCTCCCATTCTTGATAACCCAGAAAGACAGCGCACTTCGTCACCCAGATATATTATCATTAAAACTAACAGCGTGGCGAATCCGATAGCTGACTTCACTACGTCTCTACCAGTCACTACTCCAAGGGGTTCGAATCCGACCTTTGAATCCACTATTGTCCTCGTTACGTCTACACCGACAACTACTTCAAAAGGTTCAAACTCTACTTTCGAACCCAATACAGTTGCAGCCTCCGAATCCGCTGGGGATGGCACTGCACCAGCACTGTTGGATCCAACTACTGTGCCATCGAATCCGACAGCCTTTCATCCGGACATTCAATACATATTGGACTCCGCTTTAAAGCCTTCTACACGGAGGTCTTACGAAGCTAAATGGAAGCGTTTCTCCGCCTTTGCTGACTCTCGTTCATGCTCTCCATTTACATTGTCAATTCCTCAAATTCTTCAGTTCCTCCTGGAATTACACCACTCTAGACTGAAACCATCTTCGATTAAAGTATATACGGCGGCCATTGCCTATCATCGGGGTATAGTGGATGGTTCGTCCATTTCTCCCAACCTACTATTAAAAGGTTTTTGAAGGGACTTTATAATCTGAATCCGTCGATCAGACCAGTAATGCCCACCTGGAGTCTCTGTGTTGTTCTGCAAGCGCTTACGAGAGCTCCTTTCGAACTGTTGGCCACAGTCAATTTACGTCTTGTCTCATGGAAGACAGCATTCCTAGTTGCAGTTACCTCAGCCCGGAGGGCCAGCGAACTCTGCACCTTATCTCAGTTTTCACAGAGAAAAGGTTTCATAGAGAAAAGGTCCTGAGGCTCGATCCATCTTTTCTGCCTAAGGTAGCCACACCCTTTCACATGGGGCAAGATATTATTTTACCTGCCTTTTTTCCGGCTCCGTCTACTCCATTAGAAAGGACATTACATTCACTTGACGTTCGACGCCGTTTAGCATTCTACAGATCCAGGACTGAGTCTATCCGACGTTCACATAGACTTTTCATTAAATATGCTACCAGGGGCCAAGGTACCCCTGTCACTCCGCAGAGACTTTCTAAGTGGATAGTTCATACCATCACCCTGTCTTCCAACTGGCCAATATCGACTTGCCCACTACCCCTCGAGGCCATTCTACTAGGGCTGTGGCTACCTCATCGGCCTTCACATCGAGAATACCGATGGACGATGTATGTAGAGCTGCTACTTGGGCGAATCCTTGCACTTTCGCCAAACATTACCGCTTAGACGTCCGCGCTCGACAAGATTGTTCCTTTGGCAGAGCTGTTTTTTCATCTGTTCTTCATTGAGGACACCTTCCCTCCTCCGTTATGGTAAGCTTGTTAATCTACCCATATGTGTGATGCACAGAGGCCGCGACGAAGAAAAGCAGGTTGCTTACCTGTAACTGATGTTCTTCGAGTGGCCATCTGTGCAGTCACACAACCCACCTGCCGGCCCTGCTTGGTGTCGGTGAGTGGACCTCTGTCGTTATTGAATGTTATCATTGTTTCTTGGTACCGATATTCGTTGTTCTCTCGGTACTGATACTGTTCACGGTAGAACTCATTTACAAGTCATTTTTTCCACAAGAGGGCGTCCGTTCGGTCGTCAAAGACTGAACAAAATGGCGGACGTTCCGCTCTTTATAGGCTGTGGGGGAGGGGGAGCAGAGCTTTTTCCCACCAAAATAAACCGTTAGCTTGTAATCTTCCAGCCAAAGGCACTGCGCAGGCGCAGCACCCATATGTGTGACTGCACAGATGGCCACTCGAAGAACATCAGTTACAGGTATAAGCAACCTGCTTTTCTTGTAGATTAATGCTCTACGTAGCTCTTTGTCCCTTTCTATGACTTACTGAAATAATGCTGAATAAAGAAACAATATATGAACCTTTGGCTAATTATTTTTCTTGCAGATACAGAGGTTCATTAGACAATCATTAATCAAAAATGAGTTGTACACTTGTGACTTTCCATTTTCAGTTTATTGTGAATCATGCTTTGCTCTGCTGTCTGAATCAACAAACTGGTTAGTGCTTTCCCACCAAATCAGAATTAGAAAAACACTTAAGTGAAGCTAGTTTAGTAGGCTAACCACAAATGGCCAATTTAAACTTCACAATACACCATGGTTATTGCTAAATAGCAGACAAAGAGGGAAGCTTTATGCAGGAGAAAAATCTGAAGTTTGGGTCTTCCAAATCACAATTTTGCAGTATTCTCAGAATATGAGGCACAGACTTTGGTGTAAGATTTCTATAGCTCTTTTCACAATTCTGCCACTTAAATCTAGTAATTAACTTTAGGATACATTAATAAATCAGCCCCTCACAGTTGTGCTTCTCATGATATCTGTTATAAGCCCCGTGTGCTGTTGCTACTGTTTGAGTCTGCCACATTGAAAGTCTTTTGTCATGTGTCCTCTGTTAGCTCAGTTGTATTAAAGCATAGTCTCTTTTGGCCCTGTTCTTTGTAGGTATAACTACATTATGTATATAGTGATTCAAGATGATATGAACAAATAGTCACAAAAGACTGAGGATGGTAACTTTAGGTTTTCTGGGGAAAGATGGTTGTGTTCACTAAAGGCAAATGCATCTACAGTCATGAAAAGAGGAACAGAGGACTCCATATATGGGATTATACCATTTTATTCTTATAGTAGCCCTCTCAAGTAGAGATACTAACATGCTTGATACCTACCCAGTGAGCCTTGTGGCTGAGCAAAGTTTGGAATCCATCTCTGCCCAGACCAGTGCTCTATCTGCTGTTTACCTTGATGAATTTACAAGAAACCTGCATGAGTACGTCAAGCCTATGGCTGGTGGATGGAAGCCATGTTGCTTGTGCTGAATGAACAGCACCTAATGCAAGATTCACCAATAACTTTTGGCACTGAAGTGTCCTAATTTTTGCATGGTTTCTTCTGTATCATTATGGTTAGGATTAGCATTACCTAGCTTGGTTCCAGTCTTAAAATCAGATAGCCAGAAAAACACAGGTAGGAAGACATGCAGAGGGAGAGAGCATATTCTTCCTGCATTCAAAAGGATATTTCATTTTGATAAAAGAACTTTAAATATGTGGCAGGGCTGACACAGTAGTAGTGGAGAAAGGGAGTGCATTCTTTCGAGTCAAATACGATTTTCAAAACCTTTTTCAGTTTTCAAGAAAGCTCTTAAATTGCAGGCCAGTAGTGACCTAGTTTGCATGTCAGGGCAGCAAACGTGGCTTCATTAAGCCACAGTTTGCTGGGGATATTTCAAGCAGTTTCTGGTTTGAAAAAAACTTTAAATACCTTGCTTACTCATTCTTGCATGATGTGTAAGACACTTTAAGTGTTTCATGGATTGAACATGAAGTATAACGCTAAAAGTAATTGTGGGTTTGTGTGTGTGTCCTATTTTTTTTTTTAATCTTAGAAACATTAACAGCTTAGAAACAGCTTTTAAAACAGCTTCATAACTGGTCCAGAGAAAGCAGAAGATATTTCAGTCATGCTACTGGCTCTAGTCAATAGGTGCCTTCAAAACTTGATTGTAGAGTTAAATGATTACTTGATTCAATTCTGATCGGAGGGAAGACGTTTTTGGCTAAACTGGACTGAAGGCTTGGATAGATTGTCTGAACTGAGCTTGAAGATGGACCGTAGAAACATATGTGAACTGTCAACAGTGATGGCACTTACTGATCTCACTGTTTATGAAATTTTACGAGTTTTTCAAACCTCTTTTTGTATCTGGCCAAGTTTTTAATTTCTGTATCATCTCCAGATAATTGTTCTGTGATGGTTCTTCTTTGGTACACTCAAGTAAGAATTGTGGAGGCTGATATACAGGAAACTGGTCCTTCCTTTCAGGAGAAAGCTTAGATTAAATGGCTGTTAGGGTTTTTTTTTAAATAGCTCAGAGATATCTTCAGTTTCTGGTGTGAACACCTGTAATATAAATTCAGCATCCTAGACAATATAAGCAGGGAAAAATACCTCTCTGGTAAAAAGATCCTTCAATTTATTGTTTTTTGAGTGCAGAGAATGTTCTTTTAGACTTTATCTGACTTCTTATTTATTTATTTATTATTTATTTATTTATTTATTTATTTATTAAAACATTTTTATGCCGCCCCATTCGCCAAAGCCTCGGGGCGGCTTACAACATAGATAAAACAATAAGTTAAAATATCCATATAAAATAATCTTAATTAAAACACACATTATAAAATAAGCCGCCCTGGCCAGATAAAATTCAATTTTATTTAAGCAACATTTTAAATGCTAAATACAATTGAATTTTATCTGG
>NW_025335268.1:17068720-17091149 GCF_004798865.1 Varanus komodoensis | reverse complement strand
CGGAGGGCTCCCGGAGAAGGGCCTCTCCCGCCGATCTCAGGGGGCGACTGGGCAAATATGGATGTAAGCGCTCCTTCAGGTAACCAGGTAACTCACTTCTTGTGAGTACAGCATCTTTGCCCATGTGTCAGGTTTTGCTTTCAATAAAAATTGAAGGGTGGGCTACAAGTACAATGAAGTATTTTTTAGACATATGTTCATTTTTTTCTTTTAGTGTTCTCAAATGACCATGAGGGCTGGTAACTTGAAAAAGAAAGTAAAGCAAAGTTGTATGCACAGGAATTTAACAAATCCCAGGCTGCCTGTTCCCAGGTTAACCCAATGAGTCAATCAAGCTTCTTACTCTTTTTTATATTCTCTGGCGTAAGAGAGATATAGCTTGTGAGTGAGATTTGTAACTCACTCTCTCCTCCTGCTGGGTGTTTGCTGCTGCTGTTGGAAGTGATGCCCCACCTTCAGAAAAAATAGTTTTACATAGCTTTCTGCGTGGAAAGCATTAACCTTGTGTTGGCCAAAGGACTATGATCATTGTGTTTCAAGTGATTTTGTCCAGCAGCACATGCATGTGTATGCTATCATAATAATGGTCTTTGCTATAGAAAATAATTAATTGTTAGCCATGATAATTCTCAGAGCTTGTTTTTTTAGCTAGTTCTTATATGGCAACATTTTAGAAATACCAGGATAATTTTTTGAGGGGGGTGAGGAGACAGTGGAGAAATGATAGGTATATAAAATGGAGCTTAGTTTTCCTTGTCTTAGTCTTTGCCCAGCTGTATATAGTAAGTTTGCAGTACGTGTCTCTTCTTATTCTCATGAAAGTAGACTTTGTTCTCTGGAGACTGCTAATCATGCCCCATGGGGGTGTAATCAGTTATAAGGTATTTAATACATACAGGCATGAACAGGCTGCCTGGCCAGGCTGGCAGATTGCAACACTACAATTATAAAGGGCCCCTTTCCCTGGCTCTGCCCGCCCACCAGTGGCAGGATGAGGGCTATGCCCTGAGATACTGTAGAACATACAAAGAATAAACGTGGGCGGGAGCGGGTAAGCTGCAAAGACACCTCCTTTGCCTGCCTGCTGCTTTCCTGATTATCTGAATGTGGAGAGAATTGCAGCCTTCACAGTCAGTGCTGCTGAGACTCGTGGAATCTGGGAGCAGTTGGAAAGGGGGTGGCTTGCTGCTAGAAGGGCTTCCTCCCTTTTTGCAGATCCTGACAGGGCTTTCCTTCTTGGGCATATGCTTGGAGATGAGGAAAGACATTTCAGTGTAATACGGGAGAATTGGATTTATATGGCATCTCTCTTCTCTTTTGGGGTGTGAGTCTTGGCTACCTTGTAGTCTGTCTTGCCTCGTGTTGTTTGTCTTTGTACAATTTGGGATGGTGTCATTTTCCTGGCCATTTTCAAGTTTATAGAAACTGTTTTTCTTTCACTATTAATGAAGACTGTAGCAGAAAAGGTCCTGCAACTTTATAGGTGCTTTCTCTGCCCCTTGATTGATCTTGTGAAACCAGAGAGCATGAGTTTGTTGAAGAGTGTTAGGTGGTTGTACTGTAAAATGAAATAAGCAAAGTGTGAGTTGTTTGCCTTGCAGTAATACACGGTCCAGACTGTTCCACCTTTTCTTACTTTCAAGTGTAGCACTCTAAAGTGTGCTGCCAGTAAAGGGATGTGGCATGAATTCTCTGGTTAGATCATTTCAAGATAGCCCTAAATTTAAGTTCAGTGCTTTGGTCAGGTGGGGCAGAGGAGAATAGGATTTCTGTTTTCGGTTCCAAACCAGCAAGCCTAAAAGCAGAACACGTGTGAGGTAATTAAGAGGGAAGGCATGCTCTTCAGCTTGATCTGGGCTTGTCAGGGAGGTTGGCTGCAGCTCTTTTTGAAGTAAAGGTTCTCCTATTTCAGTAATGTCCTTTAATTGTATATTATTAGTACAATCCATTCATATTAGTCCTGTGTACTATGGACAGCTGCTTATACTTGACAAAAACTGTTAACCATTTGCTTCTGGCAGAACTATGAAGTTAGTTGTTCATATTGTTCACTGCTGCTACTATATGATGTTGCTTGGCTTCACAACATCTGTGTGCTGTGAGGCAGAAGTATTATTCCATTTAGCAAGTGGGCAATTAAGTCTAGACTGTAACGTAGCCAAGAATACCCTCTAGCTGAGCTACAATTTGAACAGCTCAATTTGGAATAATTTTATACCTTGGAGCAGTGGTCTCAGATACCTAGAATGTATGCATATTTTGTTAAGGAGGACGCTTATTTGGAGGCTGTCTGTCTGCATGGTGTGTGTAACCCCACCCCATTGGGGCTGGCTTTGAGAAAGGATCCCTTAAGAGAAATTTACCATGCATCCAAAACCTTTGCCTTGATATCTGAAGATTCCTGATGATGTTGTAGGTGGCTATGAAAAAGACTTCAGCAGAGCAGAAGTCTGGTTACTCTATAGTAACCAGAGTCTATACTGTCTTTGATGAGTGTGCAACTGTGCGAGAGAGTACTGGAGCAGGATAGAGATAGAGAGATGTATGTTGATGCTAATAAAACTTTACAGTTCACCAAAGATTAAAGGGACAGCTCATGGACTTTGTACTTCTGCATAGCTGAGAGTGTAGCAGCACTCTGTTGAATCAAGATTTTTGTGAGTTTGCAAACAGGTTCTTTTGAACAAGCCTAGATGATCTTCCATATTTCTTCTTTGGCTTGAGTTATTCATTTGCTACCCTGCTAGCATTTGCCTTTCTGTGTTTCCTAAGAGTTCATTATCTCATGTTGATCCCAATTTTTTTGCTTCACTGAACATGTTAGTAGCTTCAGTACTCCCCTGTCTGGGTTCACAGTAGTGGAGGTTTGTAGCTGGCATGTTCGAAGGCAGTGCAGAAGACACGTGGGCTTGGCTGCTTGTTTTTGTTCTCTGCCTTGTGTGGAATGCAGTGTGTTTGCCTTTCTTGGCCTGTGGTTTCAGCCTGCATTCCTGTGTACAGAGTCAGCATGGCGGCAGGCGGCGTGCTGTTCATGCCCTGTGGCTACGTGCTTTCAGCTCCACATCAAAGGTATGTTTAGTGAGTAGCTTGTGCCATTCCTGGCCACACCTGGTGGCCTGCAGGCACGCAAGTAGGCGGGGCCTGGACTGTGTTTGCAGACATTTAAGGTTGATCTCTACTTGTGAAAGCAGAGGAGTTCATGCTAAACAACTATAGGAGTCAAATCCATGGCAACTGAGGAGCTCAGAAGGGAGAGACAGTCGCTCTAGGGGCATAATCTGTAGGCAGCACCACCTACATACCTACAACACAATGACTGTTGATTGTTCTCTTCTAATGGACTAACTTTGTGCTTTAATTTTCCTCTAGAAAGGTCATTTGAGGTGGGTTCACTCCTCTGTGCTCTGCATGTTATTGGCTGGGTGCCACCTGACCATTTAGTTGCTGGAGCTGTCAAACTATATCTTGTGCTAACTGCATTGTGTTCTCTGGAATAGGGAGGAAATGGTTGCTTTTCCTTAGGATACTTCTGTTATTCCCAGCTTAGTGTTACAGTGCTTTGTTGGATGTACAAAAACTGCCATCTAAAAGAGATCTTGAAATCAGAGGTTCCTACACAGCATTACTGCTTTTTTACTTCTGCTTTCTTATTTCTACAAGGCCCATATACCTAAAATAGTCATCCCAACCTGGTGCCCTTCAGATGTTTTGGACTACAGTTCTCTCATCAACCTGAGTCAGCATGGTCAAATATAATCTAAAACATTTGGAGCACACCAGATTGAGGAAGGCTGACCTAAAGGGTTTACATATTTTAAAAGTACACATTATATCTTTTCCTAGAGCTAATAAAATAATAATTTTTAAAAATATCTGACTGCCTCCATTGATTCTTTTCTTTGCAGAGCTCTCTATAGGATTCTGGCATCCACTACATGCTCACTGTAAGGACATCTGGAGCCAACTGAGGCCCACTACAATATATTTGCTGGGCATTTCCAGAACAAAATTTCTTGCAATAACTCCAGTGTTATTACAGTGAAATCTGGTGAGATATCCAGAGCACAGTCTTGTTAAGTTTCTTTGGATGAGTTCCAGTTAGTACAGCTCAAGGATGTTCAGAAGGTGCTTGGGCTGGTTTGTGTGACCACATCCATGTGCGATTCTTGCCCCTCTTGGCTAATAAATTAGAGATAAAATTGGCCAGGGAGGTGACTGATGTCTGTTTACCAGAAAAAGTGACCCCCTCACTGCTTGAAATAAGTCAAGGTAAGACTGCTCCTGAAGAAAGTTTCCCTGGACCCAGCAAAACTCAACACTTTTAGGGATGGTGGCAAACATCCCCTTTCTGGGCAAGTTTCCTGAGTGGGTGGTAGCTAACCATCTCCAGTCACTCTTTGATGAGACTGATCTCGGAATCCATTTCAGTCAGGTTTCAGACCTGGTTTTGGCACAGAAGCAGCTTTGGTCATCCTATATGCTGGGAGAGAGATGGGAAAGTGGAAGTATGTTGGTACTCCTGGACCTCTCAGCAACTTTTGATAGCAATGACCATGGTATCTTTCTAGAGCTATTGTCTAAGACTGAGATGCTGTTGGTGGATAGTTCTTCTGACTGGATGGGGGGAATTAAACCTGTTCTAGATGGGGTTGCACTCTCCTTGAAGGAGCATTTTTGTCACTTGAGGCCAGGTGGCTTCAGTGGGTCAGAATGCCTTCTACTTGGATTGGCTGGTGACCCAGCTATGTCCTTATCTGGACAGATATAGCCTGCTATCAGTGATTTGGGCTCTGCTAATGTCTAAAATAGATTATGGCAGTGCACTCTATGTGGGGCTGCCCTTGAAGCCTTTTTGGAAGCTACAGCTTCTGCAAAACACAGCAGCCAGACTAATAGCAGGGATCAGGCCGTCTGATCATATAACAGCAATTCTGGCCCATTTGCACAGGCTGTCTGTATGCTTCCAGATGCCGTTCAAGGTGCAGGTTTTAACCTATAAAGCCCTGCATGAGTTGGAACCATGATACCTGACAGAACATCTCTCCAACCACCATCTACTTGGACGCTATGATCAATCTCTAGGGCCTGCCCCTGACTGCCACCCCTGAGGGAGGCTTGATTGGAAGCAATAAGGAGAAGGACCTTTTCAATAGTGGCCCCTCAGTTGTCAAATAAGGTCTACCTGGCACCAACATTACTATGTTTTTGCTGCCAGGTCAAGTTTTTCCTCTGCTTCAGGGCATTTAATTAGTAAAGACTTCGTTAGGTTTTTTTAAAAAATCCAAGTTCCGACAGGTTTTATCTTGCTTATCTTATTTTATATTTTTTTATATTTTATATTTTAAATATGGTGTTTTAAATGTGGTATTAATGTCTTTTTTGCATGGTATTTTTCTTTTCTAATATTTTTATATTGTGGTACATTTTAGACTGTGTTTTAATAGACTGTTGTAAATGACCCAGAGAGCTTTTGCTCTTTGGAAGTACAGAAGTTAAACTAACAAATATCAAAATATTCCACCTCCTTCTATTGGCGGGGTTCTATGCGGTAATTTGCAGTGGTGGATCACAACTGAATAGCTATTTCTCCACATTAACTTTCAGTATTTGTTAAAAACCAGTATTAGAACCAACAAGTGTTCACAATTCAGCATGTGAACTTTTGAGTTTTAAAAGGCTCATTAGAGGCAAGAGATAGTTGGTGCAGGTCCATTATTCAATACTATGTGAGAAGGTTTTACTTTTTTGAAGCTTGTCATGTACTTTTTGCCAAGTTGTGTATGGAATATCTATCCCTAGGGTAATGCCTGAAGGAGTAGGCTGATTATTTTGGAGTCATGTGTGGAGTTGTAAGGACTTTAAACAAGACTTGTAGGGATGAATGGACCATGTTATCTGTTGTAATGCTTTGTCCAGATCATATCACCTGTCCCAACAATAAATAGAATTTGATACCTGTTTCCTTTGCCCTCCTTCCCACTCTAACTTGCTTGTGGTGAGAGCCTGTGGGATGGCACACAGTTTTAAGCAGACATTGATAATGGAAGGATGGGGAATTGATCTATTAAAATACGTATTTTTCAGTATCCCTGTAACAACAACACTTATCTTGCTAGAGCTAAAGCTCCCTCTGTTGGGGAAAACTCCATTACAGTGTTCAAAGAGGTTGCAGCCTACTGACACAGGGACAACCTACATGTTACATACAATTGTATATTTCTTTCCTCTGACTTTAACACTAAAAGGCAGATGTTACAACTGCCATCAGGACCATATGCCTCCCCCACCATTAGTAAAGCATCTTCTTTTCCTGCTGTTTAGCTGCTCAGGCAAATAAGAAACAATAAGCCCTACCCATCATCTACGCCTATAGACTGCATTTCAGTTGAAGAAAAAAAACCTAGGGAAAATAAACTTACAACTGTATGCAATGTGTTCCTCAGCCTGTAATTTATTTAAATCGTCAAGATGTTTGGTATAAATCCTTTTTATTGTCCTCAGGATGAGTTTAATAGTTATAGTAAAACTTTCTAGCTTTGATAATAAAGTGCTACAAAGGGAAATACTGGACCTACTGTTAAATAAATTTGAACATCATAAATTATCTCTTTGTATCTGGACATGTCCAAAAAAAAACCCAGGTGACTTTGGGCTAGTCAAGGCTCTCAGTCCAACCTACCTCAAAGGATGTCATTATGGGGATAAGATTGAGAGCAGGAGGAGAATAATGTAAGCTGCTTTGAGTTCATTGTAAGAGAAAAGCGAGATATAAATGTAACTAATAAGTAAATAAAAATGTGCTTCGAGTTGTTGGTACTTTCTGAATTGCTGCCCTGTTATGTCCCCTTTCCTCCTAGGCTATGAATTATCTGCTAATAAGGACAGTAAGTAGTAAATAAGTAGTAAGTAGTGACCAAAATCAGTGCACATTTCCATGTATTCCATGTCCATTGAAATAAGTGATATCTAAGTGCATATAGCTCTTAGCTGGGTGGTTGGGAGTCTCTGCATTATGCAGCATTATTGCTGAAACCAGTTGTATGATGAAAATATCTCAGACGTGGAGAGCTATAATGTATCCTATACAACAGTAAGTTGTGTTTCTTTAAAATATTTGAGAAAGAATTTGTGTCTTCAGGCCTTCAGCTAGTGATAAGGAGGCCCTTCCTCTCTTTAAAGAAGAAGACAAAGACAGTGATGACGAAGACGATGAATCATCATCATCTTAGGATAAACCCAACTGCCCCTCAACCCTGCAACAAATATTTTGATGGCTTTTCTCTCTCACAATTTCTTCTTGGAATCTTTTTCTGGAAAGGGATATAGGTGCATAGATGTTAAGACCTGACAGTCTTCATCAGTGAGCAGTCTTGAAAATATCCCTCCAATCTGGGAAACACACTTGGGTCTATTGAAAACAACCACAAAAAATGTCTCCAGATTGCTCATGCTTTAAAAAATCTGATTACCCAAATACTTTAACTTCCTGTTGCACCCTGTTTTTTATCCACAGCCATATAGCAAGTAATGTGATATGAGCTACTTTGTTCTGGAAGCAAACTGAGCACTGTTGGAGAATAGTGATAGTGTGTGTTGATAATCTTTGCAAAAGGCTTTAGGATGGAATGTGCTAAAATGCTGGGAAAATAAAAGTGTCTTCACCTGGTGCCAAAAACAATACAAAGTAGGCTCCAGGTGCAACTCTTTGGGGTGCTCATTCCAAAACTGGGGTGCCACAACTGAAAAGGCCCTCATCCTGTTAACCACCTACCTCATTTCCTTTAGAAGGGGTTTCAGAAGATTACCTCAGGAGGTATATATGGGAGAGGCAATCCTTCAGATAACCTGGCCTCAAACCATTTATGGCTTAGAATGCTAGTACTAGCCATTTTGAAATGAGCCTGGACTTCAACTGGCAGTCAGAAGAGGAGGGGCATAATGTATTCTCCATGAGCCAACCCCCATTAACAGTCTTGTTGCCCTGTTTTGGGTCAGTTGTAGTTAACAAAGGCAGCCCCACGTACAACACATTGTAGTAATCCAAATGAGAGGTTATCAGACCATGGATAACTCTAGCTAGGTGTTCTGTTTGTCCAGGTAGGGTCATAGTATATCAGTCAGCATAGCTGGGTTGTAAATTCTCGCGGTACAACATTTAGCTTGTTAGCTTGAAAGAAAGCCACAAATTATTCTAATCTTAACTCTTGTCTCTGAATTTGGATGGGAAGATTTAATACTCTAGAACTGATGAAACAGCCCCTTTTCAGCTAATTAAATATTCCTCCTGTAATCTAGTTAAAGATTCTTTAATCATCATGGTGAGTGACTTTAAACTAAATGCAATTTATTGCTAAATTCTATTTCTCTTTGGGACTAAACTTTGAGGGAATTAATTTTGTGAAACTTTTTGTTAAAGTGCTATGTATGGATAAGCTGTGGTTGTTTGTGCACTTGTAACTAATGAACCAGAAATTCAAGAGCTTTGGAATGCTGCATGCTTCACATGATCCACAATAATATGACTTGAACCTAGAGTCTGCAGTTTGGTGCCTGCTAGTTTTGATGCCCCTGCACCTCCTGAATTTTTTATTTCATTTTTCAAATATTTAATTTTAAAAATTAAATGACGTGGTGGTGTACTGGAAAATGGAGTGTCAGCCTTTGACACCATCTTCTGGTGAAGATGCTGTCTAATTGTGAAATGAGTATAGGTTCAAATGTAGGTTCCAAAGAATGATTTTGTTTGTGTGGAGCTCAGATCACACCTCCGTCATTTTGTAAATGAGCAAGTCACTCATGGCAGCCATGTTGTGAGAGTGGCCATGACTCTTTCAACATTCCATATTTGTCTTTCGACCCAAATAACTGGGAGATATCAGACTTAAAGTGGTGGAAGAAATTCAGATAACACCCTAAGTGTAGACTGATATTTTAAATTCACATGTTCTACTGCTCATTGCTTATGAGCAGCAGACAATATCTTTTCAAATGAGCTTTAAAGAGATGAAAGGGTCTCTCTCCAACTTGCCACAGCTGTGGCTTTAAACTTTAAAAACCTACTTCTTGGGGAGCTACTATTCTCAAGTTTTCTTTAGTTACTCTTAGGAAAGATTATTTTATTCAAACAAAATATCAAATATTTGTTTCAGTTGTTATTCACTTTTAAGGATATGTTGCCTCCTCTGCGACATAATTCTGAGTCTGAAGATCTCTGCGCTGTTTCATTGCAAATACAAGTTGAACTATTGTGACCCTTGCCAAAGCTAACAGTAGTAATAGCATAAGGAACATATCAACATAATTTTTGGAAGTCTTCTACCCCAAAGCAAATGCTTATTCAAGAAACAGGTAAAGCAATTCAATATTGCTGTCCCTGGTTTGGGTACCAATGGTTGGATTGTCTTTAATTCCTTCGCTATAGAGGGGTAGTTTAAAAAACCTTTCCAGTATGCTATTACATTGTGGCTTGATGCTCAAGTTTGCTTCACCATAGACAACCTGGTAAGAATAGTCCGTGTTTATTGCTGATTGTATTTTGAATGCAGCTGTGGTTTTGTTTGTGTGTTAACCTGATTAACATCTCACATAAAGTTTCCATTCTCAGGTTTCAGGAGTCGTTGGTCAGATGCTGTTGGATGTAGTCAGAAAACCACAGACTCAGACTTGGGAGGACAAAACATGTTTGAACAGGACATCACTGGGTCTGTAAGTCCCATATTTAATGAAACCCTACTGGGGAATGTTATGAAAGTTTGTGAAAATGTTACAATAGTAGCATGAACATTTTGTTTTGGAAAAGCGGTTGGGGTAGGAGGAACAGCAGGAGAAATGTGTTTAGTGGAAATAATGTGTGGTTTACAGAGGAGAATGGCTCAAGCAGGTGAAACATTCAAAGCAAGGATAACAAAATGCTGGAAAAAGAGTACTATAGAATGAGGCTGAGGATTTATTTATATTGAGTTACATGTATGCTTCTGCGCTTGACACAATAAAACACCCTTAAAAATGAACTAGGCCCTTGTTGAATAAAAGTTCAAATGGAGTCTCTTCTAATGCAATATCTAAAAGTAGTTGTGCATTGGAGGTCGCTGGTGAACAAGATGTAATGGAGTTTGTGCTGTTAAAAAATAATTTTGTGGCCTATATTTACTGCTTTTGCATAATTTTAGAAAGGGGCCAAAAGAGTTATGCTGCACATAAAAAAAACTGGTTGCTGGATATTTGCTCTCCCTGGTCTCACAGATTTCATCATCACATTGTTCTTATTTTATTTATCAAACTTATATCCCACCTCCCTCCCTCCCTCCCTCTTTTTACACACACACACACACACACACACACACACACGTGTGCTGCATACACACTGAAAGCTGAATTAACAGTGCAGAGAAATAAAATAACCCAATAACACAATGGAAAAATAGCCAAATCAGAGAAAAACATCAACATCAGAAAGCCAACTAAAACAGCCTTGTGTTTAGAAATGCCTGATAAAATAAAAGGGTTTGTCTGCTGTTGAAATGACATATGAAGCTAGGTGGGCTTCTTAGGGTAAGTGTTTCATAGTTGTGGCAATTGTGCTGAAAGAGCCCCCATCTGTCCCAAAATGCCACCCATTTCAGAAGTGGGGGCTTTCACAGAAGAACTTCTAACAAAGATTTTAACATGGGAGCAGATATGTTTGGGGAAATACCTGTCTCTGAAATATTGAAGCCTAAGCCATAGTAGGTTGTAAAGGTTAAGTGTCAGCACTTTAAATTGTTCCCAGAAATGGACCAGTAGCCGGAAACTCTTTTCAGTTTTAGTTTTTAAACTCATACAAATTGGTCTCTAGGGCTGTTCTCAATTAGCAGCCTAGTAGTTGCATTCTGAACTAACTGAATTTTCCAAATCATCTTGAACTGCACCCATTCATAATGCATTGCCATAGACAGGTCTAGAGGTTACCAGGATACAGGTGATTTTGGATAGACCACCTCTTTCCAGGTAGGTCTGTAATTGATGTGCTAGCTGTAACTGGAGGCAGTTACTGTCTGTCCCTGGACACATCAACACACCTAAGAGGCAAGCCTTTTCTAGGCAGGGTTAGATTCCCTCTTGAACAGGTAGAACACTACCTTTGCAGTCAGCAAATTGCCTACCCATGGCAACTCTATCTTGTCAGGGTTGAATTTCAATTTATTGGCTCTTATCAAATCCATCATTGATCCCAGATACTGATTTAGACTTTACATTTGCCCTGTCTAAGCCAAATGAAAGTAAGAAATTGAATATTAATAGCACATTGCTCTGAATTTCCCAATGTCTCCACTCACTGGTTTTACCTACACTTGGAGGAACATGGAGGCACCCTGCAGGGCTTCATAGCCTGGCAGCCATGGAGCTAAGTAAGCAGTAGTCAGCCAGGACCACTTTCTAGAATCAACTCTTCAAATAGGAACTGAACCATCACAGTGTGTTGCCTCTCCCCCACAACCCCCAAATCTGGACAGCGTGTCCAGATGGATGTAATGGCTGATGATACAGTAAGGCACTGAGAGGTCCAGGAAAACCAGTTGTGCTTCCTGGCACTGGTCATCTGTTACCACAGTCAAGGCAGTTTCTATGCTGAAACTAGTCCTGACAGCAGATTGAAATAGATCTACACAATCGGTCTTACCTAGAGTGCCTAGACTTCCTGGTTGAAGGAAATATTTGTAATTGCTTAAGAATGGTTCTAATCCTTGAACTCTAGGGGAAACTTCTTAAGGTATGGGCTCACTAACACTTGCTTTGAGGTGGCTGAGATGCTTCTCTTTGAAAGGAAGCATAGATAACTTCCTGTACTTAGTAGATTGGCTTCTCCCTGTGAGTAGGGCAAGCCACAAAGGGCAGGTATCAAGCATTCAGGTAATAGGCCGCATGTCAGCAAGCACCTTGCCACAGCCTTAGGCTGCTAAGCACTGACAATGAAGAAGGATAGACAGGTCACTGAACACATTCATTGATTAGCAAAACTGGTTGGAATAGATTTGAATGAGTTTATTGTCAAATTACCTTGCAAGCAAGTCACAATGAGTGCTAACCAATCCTCCTAGCTGTTCAGATTGGAAAAGACCATGTACCACCTGAGAAGGCTCCACTGGACAAAGCTGTGCAGGTGCAAAGGTGGTAAATAGAGTGCTTTTTCTTTGCTGCTATTACTACCTTAGAGTGGGCTTGATTGTGAGCTATCACTGTGTCACTCTAAGATTCTCACCACCTTCCTAGCCTTTTCATCACCCCAACTCCCTAGTAAACCAAGGAGCTGAATGGGATTTAGAGAGTGAAGGTGTTTAGGAGTGGTTGTGTCAACCACCTGAGTCATCTCTGGATTTCATCAGGGTTTTAAGAGGTGCCCCAGCCATACTGAAAGGAACGGGTTCTCAGGAATCCCTGTGGGCCAGATGCCCAAGTGGAGCCTCTAAGCCTAACTAGGAAGTGATTTGACCATGACAGTTGTTCTCATGCTTGTTGTCACTGCAGATGTGAGAGCTAGCAACTTACTTCTTTTTAAGATTCTTGGGATGCTGAATTCTGTCACAAATGAAAACTATTGCTTTTTCCTTCCTTGTGCTTGCATCCATTTGCAGAATGTACAGAGCCCTGCATGTGAGCCTCTTTCTTTCAGTATATTAGTTTCTATTTGTGGATACTGTATTCTGGGACATGCCCCACTCTATTGAAGAAGTGTAGATCTAGTTACTGCTCTGCAGCCTCGGAGTGGAATACCTGTGCTATTGTGAAGTTGTTTGTTCTGTACTAGTTGAGGCCCGAAGAAAACACTGTAGTAAGGAAAGGGGCCAACAAGCTTGTTGGGGCATGGCCCAGTACCGCTGCATCTTGGAGACTTGTTTCAGCAGCTCTCTAGCCTAGCACAAGCCTTGCTGACTTCCTGTTCCATTAAGTTTGTTTATGGCTTTTACTTAGAGTATGGAGCTTTTGTTAGCCTGAAGCACCAATTCTATCTCCAGAAGTGGATGTCATTGATAGGGGAAAATAGCTGGAGGGCCAGGATAGAATCCGCAAAAGATCCCACTGGTTTGCTTTCATCTTTGACCTAGTTCACACATAACAATTGTTTAAAGCTTGAGTTGTCCCCCCCCCCCCCCATGGGCCACCTATATAGCTTAGGGTGCAGTTGGAGTCCTTGTTGTCAATGAAGGCTAAAGAAAGTGTCTCAAAACACATTTTATCCACTGAAGACCAACTACAACCCTATGTACCTGAACAGAGCAAACCTTGTGTCAGTTATTCATCCCTTGGTAACTTCCCATTTGGATTATTGCCATGTGCTATATGTGGAGCTACCTTTGAAAATGGTGCATAAGCTTCAGCTAATCCTAAACTGGATGGCTAAAAAGTTAATGGGGACTAGATTGTTGGCCAGATTAATAAGAACTGAATGATAAGATCTTATTTTGTCAGCACTTTTCCATCTTCCCTGGTTTGCTGTTTTTGGATCTAATTCAAAGAACTTGTTTAAAAACTCCAAATGACTTGGGGCCAGGGTTCCTGATGGGCCTCCTATATTTATTCACTTGTACCTTAAGATCATCATTTGAGCCCTGCACCAAGTAACCCTCCAAGTTTCCGAAACTTCCAGTTCCAGCTAAAGCTTTCTATTGTCTTGAAAGTGAATATACTGAAGAGTGCCTTAGGTAGAGCTCTATGTGATATACAGGATATTTCTAGTTGTTGATCAGGTGCTATAGATCAGCCATGTCTCAGAACTTGTATTGGCATGAGTGCTTAGAAGTGATGCACATATCTTCAGCTAGAAGAGAAAGGATGAAGGTGGGTTCCATTTGTCTCTGTTTTTCCTCACCTTTTAGGTCATTGGATCAAATGCCTTCTTCATGAGGCGTCAAATTGTAACCAAGGCTGGTAAGTATTTTAGAATGCCGAATCCGAATGTCCACATGTTCTTTACAGTCTTGGCATTTCTCCTGTCCATATAAGATCCTCTTTCAGTGAGAGTAGTTGGGGAAGCCTGACTCAGTCTCTTATATGAGGGAGATGAAGTAGCCTTACACCAGTTCAGACTTTGTTTCCCAGTATCAGATAGTCCAGTGGACAGAAGTTCTCCAGGGTCTCCAATATATGTCTTTCACATCATCAACTGTTTGAGCTTTTTAAATGGAGATTGGACCTGGGATCTTCTTCATGAGAAGCATGTGCCATACCTTTGAGCTGTAAATTTTTCCATAGTAAGAAGCACTGGGTGCAAAGAAAGGCCTTCTGAAGATACACTCCAGATTATAGAACACATTACTTTAGAGAGGTTTCTTAATGACTACTCTTACTGATCTTTAGAAAAACTGCAACACATTTCTGTTTATATAAGTTTTCAGAATTACACTGTGAAGTGTTACATTTGTGCCCACTTTTTGTTTTGTTTTGTTTTGCTTTCTACACTGCTTGATCTTGTTTTGGTTGACTTAATTTATTGATTTTTTTAATCTTCACTGAATAAAGGTAAAATGTTTTAGTACAGTTGATGCTGGATAGCAAGTGGTACATTCTTTATTCTGATATTCATGAGTCATCAGGCCACTTTCTAATTCTCTTGCAGAGACTATTGGTAAGCTCCATGTTCCTTGCTATTCCCTTGATAACATGGTGGTAGCAGATGTCATGTATTGTATGGTGTAGTGGTTAAAAGTGTGAGTCTGGGTTCTATTCCCTGCTCAACCATGGAGCTAACTGGGTGACTTTGGGCCTGACACAGAATCTCAGCCCAACCTACCTCACAGGTTTGTTGTTGTGGGGATAAAATTGAGAGCAGGAAAAAGAGATGGATGTGAACCGCTTTGAGTTCACTGTAAGAAAGAAGGTGGGATATAAATCTAATAAATAAATAAGTGCTGTAGTTCCTACATTTGAGCTCAAATCCCAGACAGATATCTTGGCTTTTTGCAGTGTGATGCTGGACCGTTTCAGGCAGTGCAATCACAAGGTACTATTTTGTCTTCACACCAATTGCTGTTTATTTAATAAGAGCTCAAGCACTTGACAGAATGAAATTTCTTTAAGAAACTGTTTTAAATTTCCTTTCCCCAATTTACCTCTAGGTTTGCTATTATCAGCATTACAACAGGCTGAATTTCAAGGGTTGCAAAGCCCCATCATGAATAGTGCTTATTATTGCATGTTGGCTCAAGGAAGTGTATTCCTCATACTGGAGGAAATAGACAAGAAACTGCTTGTTTAAAATGAAGGTTCAGCTCCCTTCAGCAAAATGTTTCCTGCATTACTGTACTTTGGCCTTGTTTGTTACCACTTCTATACCTTACATTCCTTTAGCATAGCCTCTTCTTTTCAAACCCTGCTGGCCTGAGTAAATTTTGTTGTGAGCATGCTTTATAATCTTTCTACTGTACCTGGCCCTTCTATTAGCACTATATATGTGTATCAGTAGTAGAAGTACCTGCTGCTGTTACAGGAGATCAACTTTAATTCAGCCATATTGCTCAGGAACTGAAGCTACAAATTATACAAAGTCTGTTGCAAACAAGTTCCTTGCATGGTTCTGGACTGTAGAGGATGGGTGCTGTCTCATCTTGGGTGCTGTTTCATTGATGAAAGGAGTTTTTATGACTACAGTAGGACACACTGCTTCCAGGTGACATAATGTGTGAACTTCTGGGTGTTATGTATACTTTAAGGTCTTGATAGGCAGCTTAATTCCCACTCCTTGGCTACCACAGAATGGCTGTCATGCAGGCTCACCTGCCTGATTCCTGGAGTGGTTTGGACATTCCCTCTCTTGTGTTTGCTGATACATTTATAGTCTTGTTTGGTAACCAATTGAGCCCTACTGTTGGCTGCTATTTTACTTACAACAGACAAGGGAAGCCTGCTGGTGTCTTTAGACACATCAGATCAATCCTGATTTTCTCTGTTCCTCTTACAAACTACATGCTGCATCTGGCAGATATAGTCTGGGAACCAGGTGCAGGTAAATTGTGTTATATGAGTACCTCTTTTTGTTAGTTGGTTATACAGAATATAGATCTGTGTTGCTAAAGCCTGTGAAAAGATGTGTTTTATGACTGCATTTACTACTTTTATGGTATATTGTTGGTGTACATTTTTTATATTCATTGTTCACTCTTGGATGAAGCCTGGTTCCTAAACATTTTAATTAACAATTAACCTGAAAGTAATATACCGCACCAGCTTTTACCCATCTCTGTACCTTTTATTCTGGAAGCCACTCCAGCTTTGCCCTTGGTCTTCAGAGAAAAAGAAAGTGTGTGAATGAGTGTATGTGATGTGTGCGGGGAGTGGGGCAGCAAAACAGCATTCCATTGTTGGTTTTTGTCCCCATCATGCTTGGGAGTAATTTGGATATAAGTGGTACAAATGCCCAGCTCCTCCAACTTGGCTCTATACTTAATGTGTGCCGCTTCCTCCCATGTAGTCCCTCTTGCCAGTGACAGCACAAGATCAATAGCTCCTGCCTGGCCTGTCACTATTGCCTGTAAGGTTTTCAGTTTCCATACTGGAAATGGCCTTTCCTAAAGAGCCCAATCAATATGCTGCTCTAAGGCCTGTTCTCATTTGCTATATATAATCTGGATGCACACTGTATGTTAGTGTGTGTGCTCTTGCGGGTGTGCGCACAACAAAGCAGGGAGGATGAGCCAGTCTTCTGCTCTTGCTGGCTGGAATGACACAGCTGTGATTTTTCTTCTGCTTATTCTTCTACTTTTGCTGCAGCTCCTGTCCCAAGGCTTTGGCCTGCCTCCTTCCTCTGCTCTCTGGATGTAGGACTGCTGTGAGACACAGGATATCTGATTACCTTGTGGGGACATCTCTGGGTTGGATGGGGCATCTGTGACTTTCTCTTTTCTATTTCTGCTGCTGGCAGGTGACCTGTTGTGAAAGTCAAGCAGGAGGGACAATGACAAGCACAGTACCTTCCAAGAAGCCTTACCGCAAGGCTCCTCCCCAGCACCGTGAGATTCACCATGAGCTGCCCATCCTGCGTGATGACCAAGATGGTGTGATTTTGGCAGAACAGAGTCAGGTAACTGAAACCAGGGAAGCTAAGGGCCTGCTCCCACTGCTTCAGCGGAAAGGGTTTAGTTACACCAAGGCAGGTCAGCTCAAACGACAGATGGATGGGTATGAGGTTTGCAATGTTAACTTTTCTTCCTGGTCTCTGGAATCAAGCAGTGACAAAGAGATAGCAGGGCGCCGAGCAGAACTGAACCTGAAGAGCCGGACTGTGTCTCCTGTATTACTTCACAGTGGGAAAACAGGGAAGAGGTGTGTGAAACACTGCCGGTATCCTAGCCGTGGGCGGCTCAGTAAGTTCATGAGCCGGAGTGTAGAGACAGTCTTAGTTTCTGGAGATGAAGGTCAAAGGCCAACCTGCTCCTTCAAAAGTAGAAGCTTGGAACGCTCCCTCATGTTCAAAGAACCTGCTGAGGTCTTAGCACCTAGAAAGTTCCGTGTCCCATCGACTCACCTGCCTCTCAAAGGCATCTTGAAACAGACTGAGATGTTGGAAGTGCAGCCTGAACTCCTGCGCAAGTCCCACTCAGTGGAGACTCTGGCCCATGGCCGCCGTTCACGCAAGTATAGTGACCCTCAGCTGTGCCTTGGCAGGCAGGATAAGCAGACATCGGAGCACAACGATATTAACTCTTCAGAATCCTTCAGACGAAAAGAGAAGATCACAGAGGAGAAGCTTCAGTTCTCCAAATTCCTTGATGAGATAACCCACAGGGTGCTGAGCCCAGTCCACTTGCATTCTTTGGGTGAGAGCAAGGCAGGAGAAGGAAGCCAGGGGTCCCCCACTTATCCCAGATGTTCCACACCTGAAGGGATGAAGGAAATCCAGCCAGAGGGCACAAGGAGGACATCTGAGAAAAGCCCTCGCCTAAGTAGGAGAAAAGCAGAGCAGAGGTGTGAGGGTCTTGAAGTGTTACCCTGCCGTAGGAAGCCATCAGAGGAGTTGGAAAGGTCTGCAAGGCTGAGGAGGAAGCCTGTCCTGGTGAAGAAGGTCAGCAAGGAAAAGTTCCTCTCAATGGAGAATCGGGTGGTAGATTTGTGTCAGTATCAGCTGCAGCAACTAGCAGAGTTGGGTCTGGCAAGGGTTAATTCTAAACAGCGGCATTTGTCTCACTGGAAGACGCCTGGTCAGGAGGGAGGGAGGGACAAAGGGCAAGGCCAGAGTGAATGCCCATTACAGCATGTGTGGCGACAGCCCCTCAGTTGCAAACCTGGCCAGAAGCCAGTATTGGAGTCAAACTACTTGGAGAAAGGGTCCTTCTCCCCTCCCTCACGTTGGAACCTGGAGGAGAGCAGCGCCTCACCTAGAACTTCCCCTTCTTTCAGCTTAGCACTAAACAAGGTAGGTGTTTAGTGATGAGGGAGTGAGGAATAGATGTTTGTATTTGAATGCTTATCTATAGTAACTTGGAACCCTGCAACAGGAGATCACTCAAGTCTCTTGCTGGAATTCTACTAAAGGGATTTTGCCTCCCTGTTTTTAACTTCCTTTTAACATCAAGTGCCCTGGAGTTCCTTCTTTCAATGTGTACCATTGAAAAACCTTTCAGAGGGGAAGCAGAGCAGTTACATTGGCCTACCTTTGTTACTTGTTAGCTTGCTGCAAAGCTGCGGAGTGCCAGTGTGCCTAACCAAAGAGAGAGCATTATGTGTCTGGCACAGCTTGCCCATTTCCCTGCCTAGTAAATGCAACAGACACTCTCTCCTGAGCTGTAATTCTTGTGAAAAGCTTCCAATCACTTTCCTTCCATGCATCAAGGAACACACTTTAGAAATTTGTTTTTAGTATCACGTATTAGAAAGTGCTGGAGGCTTCAGGTTGCTCTGTACAGTGGGATCTAATAACCTTTTAAATCCGAAATAAATCTTGCTATATTAAACGCTTGCTGCATGGTCAGGTCTGCTGTCAAAAGCCTCCTGGGCTGCTGCCGCCATCGCCGCCTCCTCTTTCTCATTGCTATCTGCTTGTTCATCTGTATTCTCCCTCTGACTTAGTGAGGTGAGTAAGTAAGTAAGTAATGGCAGAAGTGAGGAGGAGAAAGTAATGTTTGGTCTGGCAAATGCTCTCAGTCTGGCGGATAAGTCACTTTTGGCTACAAGAGAAAGGAGCCACAATAATTGGTAACCATAGTTGTGAGAACATGGACCCATTGTGAAGAAATTATTGACCATGTATCCTTAAACCCTTCTTGTAGATGGGTATTAAGCCTACATGGTGTAGTATTCAACTTGTTCTAAGAAGACTGGGAATCAGATTCTCAATAAGTCATGAAACTTACAGGATAACCTTGGGCCTCTGTCCTTCAGCCTAACCTATCTCAAATGCTTGTTTTGAAGAAAAAATCAAGATGAAATCCTGAGCTCTTTTGATAAATGGCAGAATAGAAATATAATAAGTAATTAATAAGTATAATAAGTAATAAGAAATATAAGTAATAAGCTTGAAGCTTCTGGACAGAGGGAGTAAGTAAGAAATGTTCCAGGTTGTTGGTGACAGTTTCAGCTATTTGGTGCTTTACCTGTGCAGTTGTCAGAACTATGTAAAGTAGGTTTTAGCACAGTATAGCGTTTTCCAAACTATCAAAACAACACAGTGATAAGTTGTTTGTGGAGCAGATGCTTATGGACAACAGAAAGGAGCAAAATACATGGTTGGAAATAAATTGCCCACATTTTAATTCATTTATTTGCTTCTTTTCTATACTATCCAATAGTCAAAGCTGTTTGGGTAGTTCACAGCATGATGAAACATAATGCAAAACCTTTAACATTAATTAATTTAAATCAGTTTTAACACAATTAATGATGAAACAGCGGAGACCTGATAGACTAAAATGTATCATTCTAAGCTTTCAAATGCCTCAAGAGTATAGGAAAGGCTTACTATGGTGCCAAAAAGATGACAATGTTTCTTACTGGTTTTCCTTCTTCTACAGGAACCCTTAACAGATGCAGAAAGGATGAAGTAAGTATCCTGGTTCCTTCTTGTTCTCCTTTTGTTTTATAGATCTATTGTTTTCTAGGCTACTATGTTTGTTAAGGCTATACACCTGCTAGGAAGGCTCAGATGCTAGGGTGAGAACTTACAGTCCTCCAGATGTTTTAGCCTAGATTTTGCACCAGTTCTAACCAGTAGAGCTAGTGGTGAGGGATGATGGGAGTTGTAGGCCAAAACATCTGGAGGTCATAAGTTCCTTACACTTAGGATAACTTTACCTAAGCTTATTTCCGCACACCAGATGACACATTGAAGTGACAGCCACAGAACTGTTAGAGCTGTCTTAGGCATTGACAACAGAGATAGTTTAGATAGGTATCCAGCAGTACTGCTCAATCTTACCCTTTCCTTAATGCTATTTTTAGTAGGAGTGGTGGATTGGAAGCATCTAGTTCAACTCCTATTATCTACTTTTAATTTTTGAATGTGTATTTTAAGCACTGTTATTTGAGTGCCTCAGCTGTAATTTGGGGTATGTATTTTGTGTTCCAACTGTGCAAGTTGAATATTTAAAATATTTGCAGGAGATAGTATTGTAAAGTCAGTAAAGAACAATACAAAGAGAATTGTTGAGTATTTGGGAGGATTTCTACATGGAAGCAGATGCATAGATAGGGCTTTGATCTTTCTTTGTCAGTGCTTCTGAAGCCATTATGTGAAGGTTGGCCACATCTTCCTTCTCAAATTAATTTCACTCACTGGCTTGGAAACTGGGTCAGTTTTTTTATAGGAGTATTAAAGGCAGGGTGGAGGTGGGTTGATATTGACTAATCCTCCTCTGTTCAACCTTGCTTGATTTTCATGGCAGGCATAAATTATTGAGTGAGTTTCAGCTTCCAGTGGAAGACACCTGAGCTGTGTAGTCTCATCTGTCTGCTATGTTTAATTTGGAGATAGTAAATTGAGAAGGGACTGCTGGCATGGAGGGGTAGCCTGCCACTGACTAAGGTTTCTGTTTCTTCTCTGGTAGCAGTAGGATCAGTTGTAGAATCTCCTTTTCCTGTGCAAGATATGCATGTTTTCAGAAATACAGCTTTCCAAAAACAGAAGATACATAAACTTCAACAAAGACACACCAGAAGCCTATATCTTTTTCTCTCCATTTGTGAGTGGCATTTGTATATACCACCCGTTCAAATGTTGAAAGCATAGGAGGTGAGCATTTACTCTTCCCATATGGTACTATCTGCTTTTAGCTGTGAAAAGGGCATGGAGAATCTATTTACATTGACCATTTGTTAACTTCCAGGAAGGAACTGGGGATATGCATCAATAAATATTTAGGAGTGTTCAAGTACAAATTTTGTCTGTATTATAATTTCTTCCCAAAAAGAAGCAACTACTGGGCATTGCAAAGCATACTATTAAAAGAAGCATGAGCTACTTTACATCTCCAGCAGATGACTGGCGCAAACCTTATTAAAGATATGTTGTGGCATCTAGTGGATGTGAAGCAAACATTTTTTTTCTGAATAACATGTGACCTCAGATCCATCAGAGCTTCAGATATGAACATTAAAACAGCAGTCATTGATTAAGCAGAACAGGATGGCCCAATTCTCTGTTCCATTTCTGCTTAAGACCCTGTATATTATATTTATTCACTGATAATAGTTGTGAACATGGATTATGTGTTGATATAGCTGATCAGCCTCTGTGAGTACTTCCGATAACAAAGGAGACTGTGAAACTGTGAAAGCAGCAGGGTTGAAGCTAGGGTCAAACAATGTTGTAGTTGTAAGTATTGCCATTCAGCTGTAGCAGGCAGATCATATTTGGTGCACAAAGTTCAAAATTACAAAAAAATGGTTATCAATGCCCACTAATGGATGAAAGGTAAAAATCAACTTATCCAAGCCCATCACAAAAACATTTTTGTTGCCAGTGTTTAAATCTTGATTTCCTCACATACTTAATTATGAGAAAATGTATCAACTGACACACTAAGAGTTGTAACTTTGGGAGGGACCTTATCCATTTTAGTGTCCTAAGAACCTAATACCATCCATTGAGAAAAAGGACCCAGTCAGGATGATCCTAAAACTGACCAAGGTGGAAGATCTAATCTAAGGAGAAAACCCCCATATATTATTTATTTATTTTATTTATTTATTAAAACATTTTTATGCTGCCCCATTCGCCGAAGCCTCGGGGCGGCTTACAACAAAAAATTAAAATAACATTTTAAAATATATACAATAAAATACAAATATATAATATAAAACATACAATATAAAACAAGCCGCCCTGGCCAAATAAAATTCAATAATATTAACATTTAAAATACTGCCTAAATAAAAAGGTCTTCGAAAAACAAATAATGACGGCACCAGGCGGACCTCTCTGGGGAGCGCATTCCATAACTTAGGCGCCACCGTTGAGAAAGCC